>NC_091074.1:89011893-89314924 GCF_032405125.1 Capricornis sumatraensis
AAGGGATGCTTTTGAACTGTGATGTTAGAGAATACTCTTGAGAGTCCCTTAACTGCAAGGATATCCAACCAGTCAGTCCTAAAGGAAATCTGTGCTGAATATTGGAAGGACTGATGCTGAAGATGAAACTCCAATACTCTGGCCACCTGATGGGAAGAACTGACTCATTTGAAAAGACCCTGATGCTGGAAAAGATGGAAGGTGGGAGGAGAAGGGTTGACAGAAGATGAGATGGTTGGATGGCATCACCAGCTCGACAAACATGAGCTTGAGTAAGCTCCACGGGTTGGTGATGGACAGGGAAGCCTGGCTTGCTGCAGTCTATAGGGAAGCAAAGAGTTGGACACGACTGAGCGACTGAACTGAATGATTCATTTTAACTGATTTTTGGATTTTACTTTTTAATTAATGAATTTTAAACAACTCTATTGCGTTATAATTGACTTACAGGAAGCTGGGTATATTTGAATTGTATCATTTGGTAAGGTTTATATTGTGAAACCATCACCAAAATCAACGTAGTGAACATATCCATTACTCCTAAAAGTTTTCTCCTGCCCCTTTGTAATACTCTCCAACTCTCCCCTTCACCCCACATCCCCAGTCAACCACTGAAATGTTTTCTGTCACTGTAGATAAGCTTGAATTTTCTAAAATTTTATGTGAATGGAATCATAAAATATTCACTTTGTTAATATTGCTTCTTTCACTTATCATTGCATTTTGAGATGCATTTTATTATGTGACTCAATAGCTCACTTCTTTTTTATTGTTGAACAGCATTCCATACTTTGATGACCATTGTGATCGTTTTTAGTGCTTGGGGTGGTGTTTTTTTTTTTTTTTTTTTCTTTTAGTGATTACGGATAAAGTTGGAATGAACATCTGTGCATAAATCTTTGTGTTTTCTTTTCTCATGGTAGGTACCTTGAAGTGGAATGGCTGGATATTTTGTTAGATGTGTACTTAATGTTTCGAAAGACTGACAAATGATTTTCTAAAGTGGTTGTACCATTTTGCCTTCCCAGCTGCACTGTATTATTCAGTGTGCTTTTAAAAAGTATTTATTTGTGTATTTGTCTGCCTCAAGCCTTGGTTGTGGCATGTGGGATCTTTATGGTACCATGCAAAATATTTTCTCGTGGCACACGATTTCTCTAATTGTGGTGTGCAGGCTTAGTTGCCCCATGGCATGTGAGATATTAGTTCCCTGGCCAGGGATTGAACCCAAGTCCCCTTCATTGCAAGGTGGATTCTTAACCACTGAACCATCAGGAAAGTCCCTAGTTAGTGGTGTTTTTTTTGCTATCTATTCTAGCCAACGTTTGGAATGGTCAATCGTTTTAATTTTAGATATTTAAATAGATTTGTTGTGGTTTCTCACTGTGATTTTAATTTGCATTTCTGTAGTGACAAATGGTGTTGGCCATCTTTTTGTGTACTTACTTACAATTCGTATGGCTTCTTTGGTGAAGTATGGCTCAAACATTTCACTTACTTTTAAAAACTTAGGTTCTTTATTATTCAGTGGCTTTATTAATATTCTGTGTGAAATTCTTTTATCAGACATGAGATTTGCAAATATTTTCTTCCAATCTGTGGCTTGTTTCATTCTCTTAATAATGTCTTTCAAAGAGTAAAAGTTCTTCGTTTTGATTAAGTTCAATATATCAGCTTTTTCTTTTATAGATTGTACTTTCAGTGTTTATCTAAGTAGTCTCTTTCTAATTCAACATCATAAAAATTTTCTCTTGCTTTTATTTCTAGAATTTTTATAGTTTTAAGTTTTGCATTTAGGTCCATATCAATTTTGAGTAATTTTTCATATGATGTGAGATTGGGTATCAGATTCTATTGTTGTTGTTGCATATGGCTATCTAATTGTCCTGGTATCATTTGTTAGAAAGACTATCCTTTCTGAGGAACGAAACTGAGTCATTAATAGAGACGTGGATGGACCTAAAGAGTGTCATATAGAGTGAAGTAAGTCAAAAAGAGCAAAACAAATATTGTATTTTAAAGAGTAAATGTAGAATCTAGAAAAATGGTATAGATGATCCTTTATGCAAAGAAGAAATAGAGACACAGACATAGAGAACAAATGTGTGGATATCAAGAGAGAAGAGGGGTGGGAGCAATGGGGACTTTGGAATTGACCCATATACACTATTGATATTATGTATAAAATAGAAAGCTCAGTGGTGACCTGAATAGGAAGGAAGGAGGTCCAAAAGGGAGGGGATATATGTATTCATATGGCTGATTCATTTTGCTAGACATGAGAAACTAACACATTGCAAAGCAACTATAATCCTACAAAAATTAATTAAAAAATACTATCCTTTCTCAACTGAATTGGCATTGGCAGATATATTTCTGCACTCTCTATTTTGTTCCATTAACGTGTTTTTCTATTTTGAGATTAATACGACATTTGTCTTAATCACCATGGTCTTGAAGTCAGGCAGTATGAATACTCCAATTCTTTTTTTTCCCCAAAATTGTTTTGGTTCTTTGAGGGGACCATATGAATTTTAGACCCAGTCTGTCAAATTTGTATAAAAAGACTAGTAGGATACTGATTGGGATCAATTTGGGGAGAACTAATATTTTAAAATTGTTGAGTCTTCTGACCCATGAACAGGTATATCTCTCCATTTGCTAAGGGCTTCTTTAATTTCTCTCGGCAATATTTTGTGATTTTTCAGTCTACAGTTCTTTCATGTCTTTTGTTGGACTTATCTCTAAATATTTCATATTTTTTATTACTAGAAATGCTATTTAAAAATTTTAATTCCAGTGTTCATTGTTAGTATTTAGAAATACAATTGATTTTTATATATTGATGTTATAATCTTGATAAACTTACTCATTAATTTTAGCAGTTTTTGTAGATTCTATAAAATTTTCTAGATATGATCACTTATGTCTTCTCAGCATAAAGATAGTTTTACTTCTTTCTTTCCAGTCTGGACATCTTTTCCCACTTTCTAGCCTTGTTGCATTGGCTAGAACCTCCATGACAATGTCAAATAGAAATAGCAAGATAGGATGTTGTTGCGCTGTTCCTGGCCTTACGGGGAAAGCATAGGATCTTTTGTCATTAAGTATGATGTTAGCTGTAGGTCTCTATAGATGACTTTGTTTTGTGTTACGCTAAGCAGATGACACCATCCTTATGGCATAAAGTGAAGAGGAACTAAAAAGCCTCTAGATGAAAGTGAAAGTAGAGAGTGAAAATGTTGGCCTAAAGCTCAACATTCAGAAAACGAAGATCATGGCATCTGGTCCCATCACTTCATGAGATATAGATGGGGAAACAGTGTCAGACTTTATTTTGGGGGGCTCCAAAATCACTGCAGATGGTGATTGCAGCCATGAAATTAAGACGTTTACTCCTTGGAAGGAAAGTTATGACCAACCTAGATAGCATATTCAAAAGCAGAGACATTAATTACTTTGCCGACAAAGGTCCGCCTAGTCAAGGCTACGGTTTTTCCTGTGGTCATGCACAGATGTGAGAGTTGGATTGTGAAGAAAGCTGAGTGCCAAAGAATCGATGCTTTTGAACTGTGGTGTAGGAGAAGACTCTTGAGAGTCCCTTGGACTGCAAGGAGATCCAACCAGTCCATCCTAAAGGGGATCAGTCCTGGGTGTTCACTGGAAGGACTGATGCTGAAGCTGAAACTCCAATACTTTGGCCACCTCATGTGACATGTTGACTCATTGGAAAAGACCCTGATGCTGGGAGGGATTGGGGGCAAGAGGAGAAGGGGACGACAGAGGATGAGATGGCTGGATGGCATCACAGACTTGATGGACGTGAGTCTGAGTGAACTCTGGGAGTTGGTGATAGATAGGGAGGCCTGGCGTGCTGCGATTCATGGGGTCTCAAAGAGTTGGACACAACTGAGTGACTGAATTGAACTGAACTGAAGTTGCTTCAGTGTGTCCAACTCTTTTTGACCCTATGGACTGTAGCCCACCAGGCTCCTCTGTCCATGGGATTCTTCAAGCAAGAATACTAGAGTGGGTTTCCATGCCCTCTTCTAGGGGATCCTCCCCACCCAGGGCCTGCGCCTGTGACTCCTGCATTGGCAGGCGGGTTCTTTACCTCTAGTGCCACCTAGGAAGCCAGACAGTATATGTCTTTAATCAAATTAAAGATGTCCCTTTGTATTTCTAGTTTGTTGTGAGTTTTTATCAAAATTTGATGATGGATTTTGACAAGTACTTTTTCTTCCTTGAGATGATTGCATTGTGTGTATTGATTGATTTTCTAATGTTAAACCAATCTTGCATTCCTATTTCTGTCATGATGTATTATCCTTTTTTAATATATATTATCAAATTCAATTTGCTAAAATTTGAGAATATTTGCAACCTGTATTCATAAGGGATATTTATTTGTAATTTTATTTCCTTGTAATATATTTATTGTTAGTCGCTCAATCATGTCCGACTCTTTTCAATCCCATGGACTGTAGCCTGCCAGGCTCCTCTGTCCATGGGATTCTCCAGGCAAGAATATTGGAGTGGACAGCCATTCCCTTCTCCAGAGGATCTTCCTGACCCAGGGATCGAACCTGGGTCTCCTGCGTTGCAGGCAGATTCTTTACCGTTTGAGCTATAAGGAAGACCCTTAGACTTGGGTAAGTTTTTGATGCCAACTTGATAGTATGAGATGTGAAGTAGGACCTTCTCTTCAGGTTTGTCTTGCATTGGTATACTTTCTTTTTGAAATGTTTGGTAGAACTGACTGATAAAGTCACTTGGGGCTGAAATATTTGTTGGAAAATTTTAACCCTCTAGTTAGTTATCTATTTTATCCTGAACTGGCTTTGGTAGTTGTGTTTTTCAAGAAATTTGTCCATTTCATGTAAGTTCTTGAATTTATCAGCATAGAGTTGCTCACAAGTGCTGTGAGTGCACACTCAGTCATGTCTGACTCTTTGTGACCCCATGGACTGTAGCTCGCCAGGCTCCTTTATCCATGTGATTCTCCAGGTAAGAATACTGGAATAGGTTACCATGCCCTTCTCCAGGAGATCCTCCTGACGCAAGGATCAAATCTGAGTTTCCTGAGTCTCCTGGATTGCAGGCAGATTCTTTCATGTTCATGCCACTATTATTTTAGTATCTGTAGAATTTATAGTGATAACACTCCCCTCATTCTTGGTGTTGGTAATTTGTGTCTTTTCTCACTTTTTTCCTACTCAGATTGGTTAGAGATTTATCGATTATATTGATCTTTTCAAAATATCAGATTTCAATTTTATTGATTTGCTTGATTGTGTTACTGTTTTCTATTTCATTGATTTGAAATTTGTCTTTCACTATTTCTTTTCTTCTGCTTGTTTTGGGTTTAATATGCTCTTATTGCTCCAGGGAGTTAAGGTGGAAAATAAGGTTATTTATTTGAGAATGTTATTTTTCTTTAAAAAATGAATTTTATTGGCATATATTTCCCTCTATGTGTGTACTGCTTTAGCTATATCCTTCAAATTTGCTATGTTGCATTTTCATTTCATTCAGTCAAAACATTTTGTAATTTCCATTTTAATTTTGTCTTTGATCCATGAGTTATTTACAGGCTATTTATGAGGTAAAATGTAAAGGCAATAGAAGGAGAGGAATAGAATTGCAAAAAAAAGGAAATATTCTTTACTGAGTCCGTTTTTGGCTCAAAACATGGGGCTCAGTGCTTTTACAACATTGACTCCATAACTGCAAAAACTTTATTTCTAAGATATGGAACACTGCTGGTAAAGAAATTTATTAATGAGCTCAGGTTACATAAGAAGTGCAAGATTTTGAATTGGACTCCATGTTTGCCCGTCTCCAGAACTCACACTATCTTATCTCCTTTCCACACTTGGGGTGAGAGGTAGCAAATCAAAATAATAGGAGATCATGAAAATCAAGCATTTTGGGCTCATAATTTTTCCTAGAGTGAGCTTTGAGACTGATTCCTAAATGACACCTAGACTCTGACATTTTTTTATGGATTTGTAAACCTCAAAGTCAAAGCTGAGAAACTTATAAGTATCTTAGAGTTCATGTAAGTCCCTATGGTTGAATACAGCACCAAAAGCAAAATTCTACCTCCCATCCACTGACTTATAGAAACTGGTAGAGAATAGTGCTCCCCATCTGGAGATCCACTTTGTGTGATGGTGGTGATAGTGAGGCTGAGAAACAAAGGTTAGAAGAGAGATGGTGTTCCTTTTAACCAAGGCTCTGACATTTCTTCTGTCTTTTTACTAAGAAGCTGATCAAATCTTTTCAGTCCCTTTTTTTTTTTTGGCCTCGTTGATGTAAATATTCCTTATAAATGTTATTTAGATATGGGATAAAATGAAAATGCCATATTGAATTAGATCAGACAGAACAGAAGTGTAGAGGAGTTTATCTGGGAAAATGAACACATCCGGGACTCGGGTATTCCTCATGGAGCAAACAAAACATCTGCAATGACGGATCAAAGGATGGGAGACTGTCATTAAATAATATAGACCAGAGAGTCTATCAAAGAACCTGAATAACTGGCAACTACCCACAACACGCTTTCTTTCCCAACCTGGGGACTTTACATGTTGATGGCATTTAAGTACCCCTCATATCAGCACCCTATAACCTGCTTTGTCTGCAGTCTCCTTGTTGTGTTTGCCCTTGGACATTCAGCTCCGATTAGGAAGGGGAGACTGCAAACTGCCCAGCCAAGCCCTGTAAATATTTGTACAGTGTTTATGACAGATGTTTTCCTGTTATGGAGGAATTTGATCTTCATTAAAAATCTGGAACTTTTTAATGTGATGCCAAAACATCAGAAACAACAGCGGGGATTGCTGGTGACTTTCACATATTTAAAGATGCAAATTCTTACTTAAAGAAACCAGTATTTTTATCACAACTATTATATTATTTGATGTGAAAGTGGTCATAGCGTAGCAAATAACCACAATTCTTTCTTTACTCTAATCACCATCTTATTCCATCCAGCATTTTGTAAGATGGGTCAGTTAATGTTCTCACTTCATAAATTAAAAATGTGGCTTTTCTTACATGCAGTGATGTGTTCTTCCTGATGTTTGGAATGCCAATTAAAGCCACATAAAAATAACCCTCAGAATCTAGCTAGTGTTTTTCTCATAACCATTTTTCATCAATAAAATGGTATAAATGTATAACATAGGAAAAACTGCATAAAGGTATCAAGAAAAAATGCAATACAATGAAAAGGTCAGGTCATTTTAATTTCCCAGAGGTGCATTCATTTATTTTTTTTGTTGTTTGATCACCAAGTTGTGTCCAACTCTTTGAGACCCATGGACTGTGGTACACCTGACTTCTCTGTCCCTCACCATCTCCCGGAATTTGCCCAAGTTCATGTCCAATGAATTGGTGATGCCATCCAACCATCTCATCCTCTGTTAGCCTCTTCTCCTCTTGCCCTCAATCTTTCCCAGGATCGGGGTTCTTTCCAGTGAGTCAGATGTATGCATCAGGTGGTCAAAGTATTGGAGCTTCAGCATCAGACCTTCCAAAGAGTATTCAGGACTGACTTCCTTTAAGATTGACTGATTTGATCTTCTTGCTTTCCAAGGGACTCTAAAAAGTCTTCAGCACCACTGTTCAAAAGCATCAATCCGTCAGTGCTCTGCCTTCTTTAACGTCCAGGTTTCTCATCCATTCATGACTACTAGAAAGACCATAGCTTTGACTATAAGGACATTTGTTGGCAAAGGAATGTCTTTGCTTTTTAACACACTGTCTAGGTTTGTCATAGCTTTCCTGCCTAAAAGCAATCATCTAATTTTGTGGCTGCAGTCACCATTCACAGTGATTTTAGAACCCAAAAAGAGGAAATCTCTATGCTTCCACTTTTCCCCTTCCATTTGCCATAAAGTGATGGGGCTGGATGCCATGATCTTAGTTTTTTTAAAATTGAGTTTTAGGAAAGCTTTTTCCCTCTCCTCCTTTACCTTCATCAAGAGACTCTTTAGTTCCTCTTCACTTTCTGTCATTAGAGTGGCATCATCTGCATATCTGAGGTCATTAATATTTCTCCTGGCAATCTTTTTTTTTTCCTTAAAAAATTTTTTTAAAGTCTTTTTTATTTTTTAATTGAAGAATAATTGCTTTATAGAATTTTGTTGTTTTTCTGTCAAACCTCAGCATGAATCAGCCATAGGTATACATATGACCTCTCCCTCTTAAACCCCCCTCCCATCTCCCTCCCCATCCCACTCCTCTAGGCTGATACAGAGCCCCTGTTTGAGTTTCCAGAGATATACAGTAAATTCCCATTGGCTATCTATTTTGCATATGGTAATGTAAGTGTCTCTGTTACTGTCTCCACACATCTCACCTTCTCCTTCCCTCTCTCTGTGTCTATAAGTCATCTTGATTCCAGCTTGTAACTCATTCAGCCCGGTATTTCACATGATGTGCTTTGCATATAAGCTAAATAAACAGGATGACAATAAACAGCCTTGTCTTACTCCTTTCTCAATCCTGAACCAGTCAGCTGTTCCTTACAGTGTTCCAACTCTTGCTTCTTGACTCACATACAGGCTTCTCAGGAGACAGGTAAGATGGTCTAGTATTCCCATCTCTGTAAGAGTTTTCCACAGGCATATGTGCTTAGACTCACCCATATAGCTCCAATGTTGCCTCCTTAGACTTGTTGGAATTTGGAATCACCATGACTTCTGTTTGCCAGGAAAAAAAGTACATATAGCTCTTCAGAGTTTATGGAGACTGGAAGAGGCAAACTGTAGAAAACATATGTACATGGTCACTATAGAAGTCATGCGTGTTGTAGGCTCAGGAAAAGAGAGCCAGAATGCTGTAACCAACACCAGCCTAGGTGTTGGTACATTCATTACCCCTATTTATCATGAGTCAAGTCTGGAGTTTAGGTTTCAGTTCTGTACCTGAGATTATCAACATTCTGAGAAGGAGAATGCATAAGAACAATATGCACGAGAATGTTAAAATATCACAATGTTAATTGATTACTTTACATTTAAAAAATATGGCATATAACTGAAGCATTCAAAGTCCTCATGGTCAATGTAATCTTTGGTTGATAAAGGGGAGAGGTAAGGAATATTAAAATTCAATAAGGAATAACACTTGCTACCTAACATCTCTCTGCAGAGTTTATTTAGAAATCTGTAGTTCAGGCTTCCGCTTATATTTTTACAATACTGGACTAGCATTGTTGAATTTTGTCCTGAGTCTTCCCATTTTTTGTTTTTCCAGAAAACAGGGCCCTTTGTGGTTGCCATGTTCTTTAGAACATTAATGTTTCATTCAGATTACAGTTGAACCTGCCTGACATGGTATTCATTCTCTCAAGGGGCTCTGAACATCCTTGTTGTGATCCATTGTGTGTGAATGGGAAAGTTTTTAATCTCAGGGGATGATGTTATTTCCTCACTTCCAGTTTCTTGGAAACAAGGGACCATTACAACCCCCAAAAGTTGGCAAAGAAAGCAGTATAACCCGTTTATGGAGATACTTTGTATTCTTCAACAAAACATACCTGCATGTCACTTCTTTGGTAAAAATAACAACTGACTAATATTCTTCATCAGTACAAGTTCTGAAGAGTCATGCAAGGGACAGGCATGTCCAAAAGAAACTGTCACACACCTGCTCAAGGGATCATGGACTCTGTTCACTGTAGCAGAGTTTGTTACAACAAAAATTGAAAATGACTTAAATATCCGCTGAAAGAAGAGTGGATAAAACAGTCATCATATATTCAGACAAAGAAAACCAATCATTAAAATAAGTTATTTAGTACTCATGTATCAATATAGATATATCTAGAAAGTTAATCAGGGAGAAAAGGAAGTCGCAGAAGAAAATGGATAGTATGAGATCCTTTCTATATTTTTAAAACTCTCAGAACAATACTGTAATTAGTTTATGGAAACATACACATGTGATTTAAAAAAAATGTTTAAGTATATCCAACAATTTCTCAGTAGTGTGTCTTATTCTGGGAAACTAGGGAAGGGAATAGGAATGGGGTGGGCTAAGAAGAGCAGTTAAGCTCTATCTATAGTTTCATTTCTTCAAAAAATCTGATGAAATATACAAAATATGAATAGTTGCATAAATCTAGGTGGCAAGTGCATTGGTTATTGTTATACTCATTCATGTATTTTCTATGTTTTAAATATTCCATAATAAAATTTTAAAAAGAAAAAGGTATTTACGTGGTATGGAAAAAGTGATCACAGAAAAATATGTATTGTCTGATATAATTTATGAAAACCTTGAACATAGAAATGTGTGTTCATATTAAGAATATATTATACATATAATACACATATGTGGGTATATATATGTAGCTAGATTATATATTATATAGTTATAAATGCATGGAATAAAGTCTAAATGATGAATCACCAAGCTGTTACTTGTAGTTATCTATTGGCAAGAGAGAAATGGGTATATCTGTGGGTAAAGGGGTACTTTTACTTAAAAATAAACTCTATATACTTCTCAAATTTTTAAAAATAACATAAAGCATGTGTTGATGTACTACATAATTTAAAAATTAAAATGCAAATCTACCTTCCTTCTACAGAAATGAGGAACAACAACAGCAATGCATACATCTTCCAAGGTCTTCAGAATCTCTCTAGTGAATTTTCAGAATTTAAATCAAACCAGTTCTTTATAGGTCAGGGAGACCTACTATAACTCCTAAGACCCCCAAATAAAGGCCAAGGTAACATGGTTTCAGTGGCTATTCCTAAAGATGGGAGAAGTTTTAAAAGACTGTGGATCCAATTAGGGCTAGACCAACCAGGGAACAGGCAACACTGGGGGAGAGAGATAGTAGTTCAGAATCAAGTAGTGTCTCTGAAGCCACTTGGACCCCGTGACTGAATACAATGTTCTAACACAATCTCAGAAGATGGCAAAAGCCTTGAAGCTTGCAGGACTACATTCTTGCAAGGTGGGATGCCCTCTGACTTCACTTCCTTCCTTAATCTCCTAGTCCCTTGGGTTGATTATCTCACCCGCCTATCTGGTGGGACCCCAACCTCTGTTCCTGGACTCCTGGCCCCAGGGCAGAGGGCCAGTGGAAGACTTCAAGCTGCACAGCTGTAGGCCATAGTATCCCCACCCCAGACTCAGTTGGGGCCCCAGCACTACTCAGGACATCCTCGTACTATTCGTGTCTTAGGGCTGTCCCACCTCTGTAGTGGTTATTTCAAACTTTCTGTAATGCTTCCAGTCTTACCCTCAACAGATACTTTCAATTCCTTCTTCACAAAGAATTAAAAAAATACAGCAAACCGTCCTCAATTTCTAGCAGCACATTAAATTCATCTGCACTGTGTCCATAGTGCCTCCCATCTCTCCTTGAGGCTCTGAGCCACCCTCCTATTATCTTAGCAACCCCACACCATCAGCTCTGTCTCCTCTCACCTTTGTCTTCAACATTACCCTGACCGTTTCCCAGCAGCACTGAAACACGTTCACATCTCTAATCTTTGACTAAGGGGTCCTCTTTAACCTCATTCACCTCTACCTGGAAGTTTTTCTTCACCTTCAAGCGCACTGGGTTCTCTCTCCCAGGTTACCTGGTCCTGCTTTGTCTTAATACTGCACCTCCGTCTCATTGCTTGTACTAGTCAGAAGCCAAGGGCATCCCTTTGAATCTTCATCCCTCTCTGAATCTTCTCACCCTGCCCCTCTTCAGATCCCCTTGTCCCTTCAAAGAATATCTGTCCTTGATGGTACTTTGTCATTTTTGAAGCTTCAGGGCAGGTCCTAAATTTATTAACAAGGTTTATGGAAGTGCCCAGAAGCAGTTCAGTCACCATTGCTGAGAACTGTGGGTGGTTCCTCACTAGCTGCCTCAGAAACAAGGTCATCTGGAAAGAGATGACTTAATTTTCTACCGAAGAATCATCCTGGTTTCATAAAAAGAAAGCTGAATTCTACCTCCAAATGTGTGTTTGATCATTTTTCTTGTGAAATGATAACCCAGGTGTTTTTGTTTGAGTGGCTCCAGGATCCATAGCACCTGACCCTCAGATGTCAGCCCTGATGGAAGGCTTCTCTGAGGGAACAATGCATCTTGTTCACCACAGCATCATAAGCTTGTTGTTTACAGGCCTAGTTTCTCTGTCAGATTGTGAGAGGGACCATCTCTTCATGCCATTGTCTTGCTATGCTCTGGCAATGGTTCCAGACTGGGGGATAATGGGGAATGGTTTATTCCAACTTGTGAAATAATGAGAACGTGTGACTAGACAAATCTGGATTCAGAAACCATCTCCATTTCTGACGAATTGTATAACTTGGACCAGGAACTAATTTCCCTAAGTCTCAGCTTTCTCATTTGTAAATTGAGAGAGAAATAATATCTACTTTAGAGATTGGTATAAGGATGTTTGATCTGTGGTAAATGACTGAAAAATAATAACTATTATTAACTATTATTCCATTATGATTAGTTGGTACACACTAGGGTTAGGGCCAGTGTATAACTTTGTGATATTATGTTTAGTTTCCTTGAATGAGGAAAATGACATTTCTTCTGAGGTTTCAGTTGGGCTACCCCATAATTGCCCTATAGGCTGAGATCCTATTATATATCAACTTAATCTGTGTTATCTGATCATGTACAAAAGCTTTAGCATAACCAATCTCTATACCTTCCAATTGCAAACCACTCTTTGGAAGGAAAAAAAAAAAATGTGTTCTTGCTGACATTTCTATGGCTATGTAACAGGAGCCCTTGGTTCAGCTCTAGTGGAAGGTGGAGGAGTGTGGCTGGGTGTTTAAAGGACCCCGGGATGAACAGAAATATCATCTGGAGAACAAATTTTCTGTCCTCCCACTGATTTTCTTGCCTTTCTTTTTCTTTTCTTTCCTTCCTGTGTTTGGTGTGTGAAAGAGAATAAAAGGAATAAAGGAGAAAAGACAGGAAAAAATGTGGATTCTCTTTGAAGGTTCCCGGAAGCAAATCCTCTAATTTCTGAGGTGGGGTTGGATCACATCCCACTCATCAGTGGGATGGTGGTGCTCTCTGGATAACAACTGCTCACACGGGCAGGGTGAGGGTGAGGGGCAGGGGCTGTGAAAAACAAACACCATCCTGCTGCTGTCACCTGGCCCCTGCCTCTACATCTCTGGGAGAAAAGCTGGGAAACTGGCTCCCAGACTGTTCAACTTTGCAGATTCAGAAAATTTTAAAAATAAATTGAGAACGATGGAAGTCTGGAAAGTTTCAAGTTAAAAAAAAAACTTTAAAGATTAAAAATTAAAAGTTTAAAACAACTGGTATCAACTCTCACCACTGTTTAACAAAAGAAAGAACATTTTAATGCCAAAAAATTAAGTAAAAATATATTCTTAGGATAAAAGAAAGCCTTTTGCAGAAAATGGAAATTGTAGTTTCAAGCTTGCAGTTCTTTTTCTCCTCCTTCTCTCTCCATCCATCCTCCATCCAGTTATTGAGTTATTGTATGTCTACCTAAATATTTATATAATGCTATGCTATGCTCCTATCTCTCTGTGTATATTTCATTATGAACTAGCTTCAGTCCTCAGAACAGGAGTTGAGAACTTTGGAGGCTAACTACTACAAGATTTAGTTTAAAGATGAATATTCTGAAACACCACGTTTAAATGGCTAGACTGGTTGTACAACTAGAGGCAGAATAAGAGCTAGGGCCAGGCCTCAGATTCCTGGTCTTAAAACCAGATGTACTGCCTGTCATCAGCAAAGAGCACAGTCAGCATTCAAATATCTGTTGAACAGGGCTCTTATCCACCCAGAAACTCTGAGTGGCCACTTCAGACACTCTCTTCTGTTACATCTCCAATCTTGCCTTCACAGATCATAGTCCTCTTCCTCCCTGGCCTCCCCTGACATGGGCTCTGCTGGTTAAGGGTGCCCCCACATTGTAGTGCCTGGTCCCAGGGTGGGGGAGGCAGGTTGCTTGCTACTCCCGCTCCTCCAACCCTCGGAGATACCACATCTGCACAGTTCTGAAATGATCCCTCTATCCTGTAATTCCTCCCTGGCCCCAGAGATCTCATTCAGCCCTTCATCATTTCCTCCTCAGAACTGTTGCAGTTGTCTCCTTATTGGTCCTCCTAGCTCCAGGTGTTCTTTTACTATCTATTCTTCAAAACAAAATATCGAAAACAAATAGCGACAAGAAAACAACAGCAGCAGTAAATTGTGATGATTCCTGGCTGCTTCCACTGGAAAATTCTCTCCCTGCTCTCCTCTCTGAGCGCCATGTCTGAGCCTCACCCAGTTACTGGCCCTTCCAGACCATGTGCTTCTGAGCCTTGGCTCTGCCATTCCTTTGGCCTGGAATGCCCTTGCTTGCCTTTTCTGCTTTAAAAGTTCCCACTCTCCCTTAATGCTCACTTTGAATGTCACTCTAATGCCGCTTCATTTCTTTTTTTTCCAGCAGAATTCATTTCTCTCTCCTCTATGTGCCCATAACTCATAGCACACCACGATCCTTGAGTGAATATCAGGAATTATCATGGCCAGTTGTGTATTCCCCCTCCACAATAAACCATAAGCTCACTGAAGCAATGTTTGAGGTTCTCTCCATCACTATATCTCTCCAGCATCTAGCTCTGCACCTGGTCCGAATGGGCATAAAATGGGGTGGGGGAATGAATGAAGAGGTCTAACTACATCTCTTTTAGGAAGTATGGAAGCAGACCTGGAGAGGATCTATAGGCTGGATTTAATGTCTAGATATTTAAGAACTGAGTAGGAAGAGATCTGAAGTGAGAAACTTGGTTGGGGATGTGGGGGAAGTTTCCCAGGTTGGAGCTTTCTTTTTGGCAGTTGAAATATGGAAACTTTTCACTCTAGGAATGAAGCACCTTCTTGTCAGTGGAGCCAAAATACTCACCCAGGTTTAGTAGAGGTTGAAAGATGCTGAGACAAACCACCTTAATCCTACATCTGTTTGTAGGATTTTTTATTAAATTAAAATTAATCATTAACAATGAACAGACTAGATATTTATATCAAAAGCATTTTGCTTTTACTATCAGGCAAATGTTAAAGAATAACAAAGTGTGAGGTATTCTGATGCTATCTAACAGCGGAAACTGTGCACACTGTAGAGAGACTCAGCAGGCTGCAGAGTTTCAGGAGGCCAGTGGGAAAGTGGGTCTGCCTCTGTAAATTACTATCTTGTAATCAAAGCCAAAGACTCCAGTAGGAAGTAGCAGAATACCTGAGCTCTGCTATCTGGTATCTAAGTGTGGTCAGGTCGTTTGAACTCCATTAGCTTCAATGCCTCCTGTAAAATGGGAATAATGACAGCATGTCCCTCACAGGATTATTTTAATAATGTAATAAGGTAACATGGGACTTCCCAGGTGGCTCAGTGGTAAAGAATCTTATTACCAAAGCAAGAGGTGCTGGAGAAATGGGTTCCATCCCTGAGTCAAGAAGAGTCCCTGGAGGAGGAAATAGCAACTCACTCTAATATTCTTATTAGAAATCCCATGGACAGAGGAGCCTGGTGGGCTATAGTCCATGGGGTTGCAAAGAGTCAGAAATGGCTGAGCACACACACACCCCAATAATATAACACATGAAATGTATCTAGCTAGTTCCTACAGAACAGTGGCGCTCACAAACAGAAACTTGTGCATGTCAGGACCCAGGAGAAAGGAGCAGTGACCCCGCAAGTGACTGACTCAGACTTGTTGTGAGTGTCCAGAAGACTCCAGTGGAGGCGTGGGTCAGTGGTGGCCTGCTGCAGGGTTGGGGCACTAAGTGTAGCAGGGCACATAGGGGTCTTTCAAAGGAGGTTGCCATTATCTTCATAACCTCCACCATAGTTTCATCCATCAGTTAAGTCACTCAGCCGTGTCTGACTCTTTGCGACCCCATGAACTGCAGCACGCCAGGCCTCCCTGTTCATCATCAACTCTGGGAGTTCACCAAACCCACGTCCATTGAGTCAGTGATGTCATCCAACCATCTCATCTTCTGTCGTCCCCTTTTCCTCCTGTCCTCAATCTTTCCCAGCGTCAGGGTCTTTTCAAGTGAGTCAGCTCTTTGCATCAGGTGACTAAAGTATTGGAGTTTCAGCTTCAACATCAGTCTCTCCAATGAACACCCAGGACCGATCTCCATTAGGATGGACTGGTTGGATCTTCTCGCAGTTCAAGGGACTCTCAAGAGTCTTCTTAAACACCACAGTTCAAAAGCATCAATTCTTCTGTGCTCAGCTTTCTTTATAGTCCAACTCTTACATCCATACATGACCATTGGAAAAACCATAGCCTTGACTAGATGGACCTTTGTTGGCAAAGTAATGTCTCTGCTTTTTAATATGCTGTCTAGGTTGGTCATAACTTTCCTTCCAAGGAGTAAACGTCATTTAATTTCATGGCTGCAATCACCATCTGCACCACCATAGTTTGGTTCCAGGTAAATAACAGGAAGGGAACACAGCCCAACCCATTAACAGAAAATTGGATTAAAGATTTACTGAGGATGGCCCGGCCCATCAGAACAAGACCCAATTTTCCCCTCAGTCAGTCTCTCCCATCATCAGAGGGCAGACAGTATGAAAATCACAATCACAGGAAACTAACCAATCTGATCACATGGACCACAGACTGTTTAACTTAATGAAACTATGAGCCATGCCATGTAGGTCCACCCAAGACAGACGGGTCATGGTGGAGAGGTCTGACAGAATGTGGTCCACTGGAGAAGGGAATGGAAAACCACTTCAGCATTCTTGCCTTGAGAACCCCATGAACAATATGAAAAGGTAAAAAGCGAGGACACTGAAAGATGAACTCCCCAGGTCAGTAGCTGCCCAATATGCTACTAAAGATCAGTGGAGATATAACACCAGAAAGAATGAAGAGACAGAGCCAAAGTAAAAACAACCCCAGTTGTGGATGGGACTGGTGACGGAAGTAAAGTCCGATGTTGTAAAGAGTGATATTGCATAGGAACCTGTAATGTCAGTTCCATGAATCAAGGCAAATTGAAAGTGGTCAAACAGGAGATGGCAAGAGTGAAAATTGACATTTTAGGAAGCAGCGAACTAAAATGGACTGGAATGGGTGAATTTAACTCAGATGACCATTATATCTACTACTGTGCCAAGAATCCCTTAGAAGAAATGAAGTAGCCATCATATAGTCAACAAAAGTGTCTGAAATGCAGTACTTTGATGCAATCTGAAAAATGACCAAAGGATCTCTATTCGTTTCCAAGGAAAACCATTCAATATCACAGTAATCCAAGTCTATGCCCTAACCAGTAATGCTGAAGAATCTGAAGTTGAACGGTTCTATGAAGACCTACAAGATCTTCTAGAACTAACACCCTCAAAAGATGTCCTTTTCATTATAGGGGACTGGAATGCAAAAGTAGGAAGTCAAGAAGTACTTGGAGTAACAGGCAAATTTGGCCTTAGAGTACAGAACAAAGCAGGGCAAAGGCTAATAGAGTTTTGCCAAGAGAATGCACTGGTCATAGCAAACACCCTCTTCCAACAACACAAGAGAAGACTACACATGGACATCACCAGGTGGTCAATACTAAAATCAGATTGATTATATTCTTTGCAGCCAAAGATGGAGAAGTTCTATACAGTCAGCAAATCAGCAAATAAAGACTGGGAGCTGACTTTGATCAGATCATGAACTTCTTATTGCAAAATTCAGACTTAAATGGAAGAAAGTAGGGAAGACCACTAAACCATTCAGGTATGACCTAAATCAAATCCCTTAGAATTATACAGTGGAAGTGACAAACAGATTCAAGGGATTAGATCTGATAGACAGAGTGCTGAAGAACTATAGATGGAGGTTCATGACATTGTACAGGAGACAGGGGTCAAGACCATCCCCAAGAAAAAGAAATGCAAAAAGGTAAAATGTTTGTCTCAGGAGGCCTTAAAAAAAGCTTACAAAAGAAGAGAAGCTAAAGGCAAAGGAGAAAAGGAAAGATACACCCATTTGAATACAGAGTTGCAAAGAATACCAAAGAGAGATAAGAAAGCCTTCTTCAGTGATCAGTGCAAAGAAATAGAGGAAAACAGTAGAATGGGAAAGACTAGAGATCTTTTCAAGAAAATTAGAGATACCAAGGGAATATTTCATGCAAAGATGGGCCCACTAAAGGACAGAAATGGTATGGACTTAACAGAAGCAGAAAATAAGAAGGGGTGGCAAGAATAAATGAAAAATGATACAAAAAAATTCTTCATGACCCAGGTAATCACGATGGTGTGATGACCTAGAGCCAGACATCCTGAAATGTGAAGTCAAATAGGCCTTACGAAGCATCACTATGAACAAAGCTAGTGGAGGTGATGGAATTTCAGTTGAGCTAATTCAAATTCTAAAAGGTGATGCTGTTATAGTGTTGCACTCAATATGCCAGCAAATTTGGAAAACTCAGCAGTGGCCACAGGACTGGAAAAGATCAGTTTTCATTCCAATCCCAAAGAAAGGCAATGCCAAAGAATGTTCATACTACCACACAATTGTACTCTATCTCTATCTCACAACCTAGTAAGAATTCTCCCAGCCAGGCTTCAAAAGTACCTGAACCGTGAACTTTCAGATGTTCAAGCTGGATTTGAAAAAGGTAGAGGAACCAGGGACCAAATTGCCAACATCCACTGGATCATCAAAAAAGCAAGAGAGTTCCAGACAAACATCTATTACTGCTTTATTGACTATGCCAAAGCCTTTGACTGTGTGGATCACAATAAGCTGTGGAAAATTCTGAAAGAGATGTGAATACCACCTGACCTGCCTCCTGAGAAATCTGTGTGCAGGTCAAGAAGCAACAGTTGGAATTGTACATGGAACAACAGACTGACTCCAAATCAGGAAAGGAGTATGTCAAGGCTGTATATTGTCACCCTGCTTATTTAACTTCTATGCAGAGTACATCATGAGAAACGCTGGGCTGGAGGAAGCACAAGCTGGAATCAAGATTGCCAGGAGAAATATCAATAACTTCAGATATGCAGATGACACCACCCTTATGGCAGAAAGTGAAAAAGAGATAAAGAGCTTCTTGATGAAAGTGAAAGAGGAGAGTTAAAAAGTTGGCTTAAAGCTCAACATTCAGAAAACTAAGATCACGGCATACGGTCCCATCAATGTATGGAAAATAGATGGGGAAACAGTGAAAACAGTGAGAAACTTTAGTTTTTTGGACTTCAAAATCACTGCAGATGGTGATTGTAGCCACGAAATTAAAAGATGCTTGCTCTGTGGAAGAAAAACTATGACCAACCTAGAGAGCATCTTTAAAAGCAGAGACATTACTTTGTCAACAAAGGTCTGTTCTAGTCAAAGCCTTGGTTTTTCCAGTGCTCATGTATGTATGTGAGAGCTGGACTATAAAGAAAGCTGAGTGCCAAAGAATTGATGCTTTTGAACTGTGGTGCTGGAGAAGACTCTTTAGAGCCCCTTGAACAGCAAGGAGATCCAACCAGTCCATCCTAAAGGAACTCAGTCCTGGATATACATTGGAAGGACTGATGCTGAAGCTGAAACTCCAATTCTTTGGCCACCTGATGTGAAGAACTGACTCAATGGAAAAGACCCTGATGCTGGGAAAGATTGAGGGCAGGAGGAGAAGGGGACGACAGAGGATGAGATGGCTGGATGGCATCTCCAACTCAACGGATATGAGTTTGAGTAAACTCTGGGAGTTGGCGATGGACAAGAAAGCCTGGCGTGCTGCAATCCATGGGGTTGCAAAGAGTCAGACATAACTGAGCGACTGAACTGAACTGAACTGATAGGACAGTGAGCCCTCAATTAATATTTATTTTTTTTTAAGAGAAGATAAGGCATCTTGGATGAAAGTCACAGGGAAACATCTGAAGGTCATAAGTGACCTCGAGTTGAACTAAGCAGCAATGTTAGTAGAAAGGACGTGTAACTCTCCAATCTTCGTCAAGTAAAATGCTCCCTCATAAGACAGGATTCTCTGATGCATGTCTCTTTCCCATCTGCCAACCAGATAGAAAGTATTCAGCAGAGGAGTTAGAGGCTGTGGAAGACAGCCAAGGTGTGGACAGCCTGGGTCCCTGACTCCCTTTGTGGAAGGCTGCCTGCTGAACTGTATGAGCGGGAGAACCAAACTTCTGTCATATTAAGCCATGGAGATGCGGGGTGGTTGGTTATAGCAGCTAGGCTACCCTGACCGTAGCAGTCCTGAGATTGTCACTGCTCTGGAGCTCTGCAGGTGGCGCTAGTAGTAAAGAACCCGCCCGCCATTGCAGGGGACTAAGAGGCATGGGTTTGATACCTGGGTCTGGAAGATCCCCTGGAAAAGGACGTGTGAATCCATTCCAGTATTCTTGCCTAGGAAATCCCACAGACAGAGGAGCCCGGTGGGCTACAGTCCATAGTGTCACAAAAAGTCCAACACGACTGAAGCGGCTTAGCACGAAGCTCTGCACTTATCAGAGTCTAAACAGAGAAATCATTTCCTGTTTTGATATTTGTGTCAAAAAGGTAAGAAGAAGCCAGAGAAAGATGAGAGAAAATTAATCAATATATAGGGAAAAAAAGGTCGCAGACTTGTCTCTGTTGTTATTCAGTCACTAAGTCACGCCCAACTCTGTGACTCCATGCACTACAGCACATCAGGCTTCCTAGTCCCTCACTCTCTCCCAGAGTTTCCCCAAGTTCATGTCCATTGAGTTGGTGATGGTATTCAATCATCTCATCCTCTGCCACCCCCTTCTCCTTTTGCCTTCAATCTTCCCCAGCATCAGGGTCTCTTCCAAGGAGTCCGTTCTTCACATCAGGTGGCCAAAGTATTGGAGCTTCAGCTTCAGTCCTTCCAATGAATATTCAAGGCTGATTTCCTTTAATTTAGGGAAAACTGCTGAGGGCAACCTTATTTTTCAGCTTTAAAATACTACATTTATTGTATTATATCCTTATTTAAATTTTGTATAAAGCCAGCAAACATTTATCTTTTTTTCTTTAAAATTTTATATTGTATACACTATTACATAAGTAAAATTAATATAATTATATTCTATATTGGCATATAGTATTACATAAGTTAGAGATATACAATATAGTAATTCACAGTTTTTAAAGGTTATGCTCCATTTATAGTTATTACAAATTATTGGCCATATTCCCTGTGCTGTACAAGAGGACAACTTTACTATACAAATCCTTTACCATTTCAGCATATGTAGACCTATATTTGGGCACCCATCCTAAATCTGTGCCAGTGGTTATCAACCCTGGCTGCACGTTATAATTATTTGGAAGATTTAAAAACTATATCCCTTGACCAATTCAGCAGTAAATCACAGATAAGTTCTAGAAGTGCATTTGAGAGTCACTGATTTATTTAAACCATGGGCCACTTCTTTATATGACTTAATTGTTCAGAGTAATAATATCAAACAGACATTCATTTGGAGAATCAGATACACTAGGAAACTCCTTGGCAGAGTGGATTATGGAAAGGATTTGGACTGGGGAGTCAGACGAACCTGGTGTGAAACCAGGTTTGTTTGGTTGAGGACTAACTGTTGGGCTTCAAGAAGTTATTTCATTGCTTTTGATCTTCTGTTTCCTCAGCCATAAAACATACAGGTTTGTAAGGAGAAAAATGAGCTAAAGTCTGTCTCATTGGAAATACAGTAGATACTCAACAAATGGTAGTTATTATCATGCCCACTGTTTATAAACAAAGAATGTCAAATTTACAAGTAACACATTAAAACTGCTAAAGAAAGATTTCCAGAAAAGATACTGGACAATAAGCCATGGTAAATTGTGATTAACTGAACAAAGTGTTCATCATGTTTATTTTAGGATATATAAAGTTCTGTTGACGTTATCTTTATTAAGTGTCTTATCTTTATTGCTTTAACTTAATGAATATAAAAATATTTATAAGGATCACCAGTGACACCAGTCTGCAAACCCTATTTTTCTACATGCTTCTGACTTAATTCTGAATTCTCTTTTCAAGCACATTGCCTTCTAGTTGAGAGGTAAATACTGCACTTTATTTGCATAAAGGAATAGTTTTTAAGATGAAAGTTAACCAAATCAGTCAATTCTCATAAAGCTGGTCTCTGAAATATATAGTGATAGACTCTGAGGAGGGTCATGAAAAAAACTCAGACAGTGACCTTGTTTTCCAGGAGCTTCCAGGCTCCAGGGACAGATTTTGTTGCTGGTGGTGCCCTGGCTGTTCCTTTGTTTGTGTTTTGCTGCTGTGGTTAATTTGCTATTCTATGTCCAACTCTTCTGCAACCCCATGGACTATGGCCCTCCAGGCTTCTCTGTCCACGGAATTTCCCAGATAAGAGCACTGGAGTGAGTTGCCATTTCCTTCTCCAGGGGATATTCCCAAACCAGGTATCAAACCGGAGTCTCCTGCACCAGCAGGCAGATCCTTGACCTCTGAGCCACCAGGGAAGCCACTTGTTTAATTTTACATCATTACAAAATGGCAGCCGAGGATGCAAATCTCTATGTGACCAATGCCAAAGCAGAGGTGCAGAACATAGGCGTGGCAGGTATCAGAGAGAAAGGTGCTCATTTTGGTTTGGATATCAGGGAGATTTCCCAAAGGAAACAGCCCAGGGTTCCCGTGGATCAGGGGCTGAGGGAGATTCCACTCTTGGAAAGTACTCTGTGAAGGAATGACCCAGGTGTGTCTGAAGGACAGCAATAGAATCACTTTGTTGGCCATTTAAGCAGGAATGACCTGGACAACACAGTAGGAGATGAGTCTGGTCAGGCCACGGAAACCAGCTTGTCAGGGGTACTGAATCCCAGACTTCTCCTTTGCTACCCACCACATCTTCACAGGCCATGTAAATTCCTATCTGGCTTCATTTCTCCTTCATATACCCATTCCATATTCCCATTCTGCCTTTTCACTCATCATATACAATATATGTATTTAAAATATAGTTTTTCTAAACAAGACTTGTGATTTTATAACAGATATTTTCATTTATTAACATAATATTACATTGTATGTCTCATTCTGATTCATATTTTTTTCACTCAATGATATCATCTTAAGATCCATCCCCATTGCTACAGGCACATCACAAATAATACTTCCAAATGCTGGATAGCATCTTGTGCCACATTTTACCATCCACTGTCCCAGGGATGGATAAGGATAAGAGGCTTATGGAAGCTTCCTTATGGGAGAGACTGACTGAGGGGGGAACTGGGTCTTGTTCTGATGGGCCGTGCTCAGTAAATCTTTAAACCAATTTTCTGTTGATGGGTGGGGCTGTGTTCCCATCCTGTTGTTTGACCTGAGGCCAAACTATGGTGGAGGTAATTAAGATAATGGTGACTTCCTTCAAAAGGTCCTGTGCACACACTGCTGCACTCAGTGCCCCCGACCCTGCAGCAGGCCACTGCAGACCCATGCCTCCACCGGAGACTCTTAGACATTCACGAGCAAGTCTGGGTCAGTCTCTTGTGGGGTCACTGGTCCTTTCTCCTGGGCCCTGGTGCACACAAGGTTTTATCTGTGCCCTCTAGAGTCTGTTTCCCCAGACCTGTGTAAATTCTGGTGGCCCTAGGGTGGGGTTAATGGCGACCTCCTCCAAGAGGCCTTATGCCGTACCCAGGTCTGCTGCACCCAGAGTTCCGGCTGCTGCAGCAGGCCACTGTTGACCCATACCTCCACAGGAGACACTCACGCACTCAAAGGCAGGTCTGGCTCAGTCTCTGGAGTTTCTTCTGGTGTGCACAAGGTTTTGTTTGAGTTCTCTGGCAGGAATGAGATTTTATTCTGAACGTGATTTCGCCCCTCCTACCATTTTCTTGAGGCTTCTCCTTTGCCCTTGGACGTTAGGTATCTTTTTTTGGTGAGATCCAACATTCTCCTGTTGCCAGCTGTTCAGCACTGAGTTATAATTTTGGAGTTCTCACAGGAGAAGAAGAGTGCATGTCCTTTTAATCTGCCATCTTGAATAGTAAAGTGGATTTAGAAAAGGCAGAGGAACCAGAGATCAAATTGCCAACATCTGTTGGATCATCAGAAAAGCAAGAAAGTTCCAGAAAAACATCTACTTCTGCTTTAATGACTATGCCAAAGCCTTTAACTGTGTGGATCACATCAAATTGTGGAAAATTTTCAAGAGATGGGAGTACCAGACCATCTGACCTGCCTCATAAGAAATCTATATATGGGTCAAGAGGCAACTGTTAAAATTGGATATGGAACAACAGACTGGTTCCAAAGTGGGAAAGGAGTACTCAAGGCTATATATGGTCACCCTGCTTATTTAACTTATATGCAGAGTACATCATGAGAAATGTCAGGCTGGAGGAAGCACAAGCTGGAATCAAGATTGCTCAGAAAAATATCAATAACCTCAGATATGCTGATGACACCACCCTTATGGCAGGAAGCAAAGAAGAACTAAAGAGCTTCTTGATGAAAGTGAAAGAAGAGAGTAAAACAGTTGGCTTAAAACTCAACATTCAGAAAACGAAGATCATGGCATCTGGTCCCATCACTTCATGGAAAATAGATAGAGAAACAATGGAAATAGCGAGAGACTTTGTTTTTCAAGACTTCAAAATCATTGCAGATGGTGACTGAAGCCATGAAACTAAAAGACTCTTGCTCCATGGAAGAAAAGCTATGACCAACCTAAACAGCATATTAAAAAGCAGAGACATTACTTTGTCAACAAAGGTCTGTCTAGTCAAAGCTATGGTTTTTTCAGTAGTCATGTATGGATGTGAGAGTTGGACTATAAAGAAAGCTGAACACTGAAGAATCGATGCTTTTGAACTGTGGTGCTGGAGAAGACTTTTGAGAGTCCCTTGGACCACAAGGAGATCCAACCAGTCCATCCTAAAGGAATATTCAGTCCTGAATATTCTTTGGAAGGACTGATGCTGAAGCTGAAACTCCAATACTTTGGCCATCTGATGCGAAGAATTGACTCATTTGAAAAGACCCTGATGCTGGGAAAGACTGAGGGCAGGAGGAGAAGGGGACAACAGAGGATGAGATGGTTGGATGACATCAATGACTCGATGGACATGAGTTTGAGAGTTGGGAGTTGGTGATAGACAGGGAAGCCTGGCATGTTGCAGTCCATGGGTCACAAAGAGCCAGACACGACAGAGTGACTGACCTGAACTAAACTGTGATGGATGTCTAACTTGACTCTGCTTCTTTGTCACAATCTTCTTATACAACCTGTATGAGACGTTTGGGATACATACTAAGGAAATTAATAGCTGGGTCATGAGTATACAAGTACTTCATTTAAATCATTGTTTGAGATTGCTTTCCAGAGTGGCTGCCAGCCCATCCATCCATCCATCAGCAGGGTGTGACACTCCTATACTCTTGCATCCCCATCAGGACTTGGTGACATCCAGCTTTCTGGCCATTGCCAGTCTTATAGTTATTAAGTGACACAACGGTGTTTTTTCTTGTCATCACTGATCACTAGTGAGTTTGGACATCTTCATAAGATGAATAACATTTGGGCTTTTCTCTTTGGTAAATTACCTATTCATATATTTTCTCTGTTGTTTTCAGGTTGTTATCTTTTCCGGAAAACCTGCTCTTTGCATAATATAAGCTACATCCTTGCTTCTCAAAGTATGGTCTCTGGTCCAGCAGCATCAGCATTAGGTATTAGAAATACAGAATCTCAGGTTCCACCCCAGACATGCTACATCAAAACCTGCATGAATCCCCATGAGCATTAGGTACACTGAAGCTTGAGAAGAATTGATCTATATCTGGCATCTAGTATGGTAGCCACCTGCCTGTTTAATTTACATTAATTAAAATTAAAATTTAAAATTGAATTAAACTAAAAGCTCTGTTCTTTATTCACCCCAGCTAAATATGACTAGTGGCTACTGCATTGGACAGTGCAAACACAGAACGTTGCTGTCATCTTAGAATGCTTTATTGAAAAGCTCTGCTAGTTTTTAAAAAGTGCCTTGTCAGTTTTTTATGTTGGAAATCTTTTCTTCAGTCTTTTGTCCCTCTAAGTTGTGGTGAGAAACCTGAGGAGTGGGGGAGAAAATTAATAATGATGGTTTGGTGTTTGTAGGGTGGACTCATGGGTTGCAGGGATGTTTCCAACACAAGATGTGAGGGTCTTGGATAAGGAGGGTTTGCTCTATCCATTTTAATCAGAAGAGTGAAATTCTAAGATAGATGTTTCCACTGATGTAGAATCCCTACTTATAGGCAGAGTCAGTGAGAATAGGAACAGGAGGATGAATGGGGAAGGATATATTTTCAGCACTTCCTATGACCTTGACTCTGTGTTTGGCAGTTTGCTCACCTTCTAATCACATATCTGTGGGATCAAGGGCCTTCCTCATCCCACCTGTGGAACCACTGAGGCTCACAAACCCTAAGGCCATGACTGGCTCCAAGTGCTATGCCTTTCCCACTGAACTGTTAATTCTAGACGTTTTGGAGGTCATCTGATGGTATGGATCTGATGGTCACTCCTTTCCATGTCTGTATTTGAACATGCTCAGCTAGGAAAGGAATTTACTTGGGATGAGATAAAATGCAGGGATCTAAGCCTTCAAAAGGGTCATCAGCTACCCAGGTGGAAGGCAGATTCTTTTGTCATCACTTGGTACTGTCATTCAGAAGTCTTTGGTGCTTCCACAAGGTCACTCTGTGTGGTAATGTGACTTTCCCTTGAACCTGGAAGCTGGTGGTTTTTGAAAGCAAATGCATGTGAATTATACACCACCAGATAATTTGGACCACAGGGAGGGCTCTGAATCTCTATTTGTTTAAGTTCCTACAGGACATGACATTATGTGAAACTCATCCTAAAGATTGAGTGCAAATTCATAGGAAAGTTCCTGTTTTATTAGCAAGACTTTAGCCACAAGAAGGAATTTGTGCAGAATTCAAGAATAGTGTGAGAGTGAAATGGAGAACTTCTCAAATAGGAAGAAACCACTTACTGGGTGAGAGCTCTTTGGGTAAAAATTTGCTAGAAAGAGGGTGATTCAGGGGCCTGATGAGAGATACCAAATGTAGTTACTGAAAAAAAAATGTTTATTTTGCAATAATTTTGTTCTGAACCTACCTTGGTCAAAGTTCAGAGGCAGCAGAATGAGCCACACACTTTGATGAAGTTCATGCCTCCTAAGACAGCAGAGGGGAATTTTTATCAATGGAACCCTTTATCATCTCAGTTTTGCTTTCCTACCCTGTCATCATGCACATATGTTTTGTAATATTTATAACAATCTCATAAAAGGCTGGAACCACATTTATGTTAAGGTATAAATGGCTAATAAAATGTCAATAACAGTTAGAACTGGACATGGAACAACAGACTGGTTCCTAATAGGAAAAGGAGTATGTCAAGGCTGTATATAGTCACCCTGCTTATTTAACTTATATGCAGAGTACATCATGAGAAATGCTGGGCTGGATGAAGCACAAGCTGCAATCAAGATTGCTGGGAGAAATATCAATAACCTTAGATATGTAGATGACACACCACCCTTATGGCAGAAAGTGAAGAGGAGCTAAAAAGCCTCTTGATGAAAGTGAAAGAGGAGAGTGAAAAAGTTGGCTTAAAGCTCAACATTCAGAAAATGAAGATCATGGCATCTGGTCCCATCACTTCATGGGAAATAGATGGGGAAACAGTGGAAACAGTGTCAGGCTTAATTTTGGGGGGCTCCAAAATCACTGCAGATGGTGACTGCAGCCATGAAATGAAAAGACGCTTACTCCTTGGAAGAAAAGTTATGACCAACCTAGATAGCATATTCAAAAGCAGAGACATTACTTTGCCAACAAAGGTCTGTCTAGTCAAGGCTATGGTTTTTTCAGTAGTCACGTATGGATGTGAAAGTTGAATTGTGAAGAAAGCTGAGCACCGAAGAATTGATGCTTTTGAACTGTGGTGTTGGAGAAGACTCTTGAGAGTCCCTTGGACTGCAAGGAGATCCAACCAATCCATTCTGAAGGAGATCAGCCCTGGGATCTCTTTGGAAGAACTGGTGCTAAAGCTGAAACTCCAGTACTTTAGCCACCTCATGCGAAGAGTTGACTCATTGGAAAAGACTCTGATGCTGGGAGGGATTGGGGGCAGGAGGAGAAGGGGACGACCGAGGATGAGATAGCTGGATGGCATCACTGACTCGATGGACGTGAGTCTGAGTGAACTCCAGGAGTTGGTGATGGACAGGGAGGCCTGGTGTGCTACAATTCATGGGGTCACAAAGAGTCGGACACGTCTGAGTGACTGAAATGAACTGAACTGAACAGAACAGAACTGAACTTGGCATAGTTTGTGTTAGGAACAGAGATCAAAGCCTGAGCTGAATCTTATTCAGAACTGGACTAAAGCATTTATAACCATATATTATGCACAAGCCGTGAGTTACAGTTTAGAGTAAGGATGTTAAGATGGATAAATTGAATTGCTATTCCATAAGATTCCAGAGTGGTGAAGGGTGGTGGTAGAAGAGAAGTATCAATTACTCCAGCAAAATAGAACATGCTCGTGTAGATCCACATGTTGTGAGAGATTGTTCAGACAAATGAGTTCCAACTGGAAGAGAGGGAAGGGTCATCTGAGTGTATCGTAAAAGTTGCATACTATGTTGCTTCAGTCGTGTCTACTCTTTGCAACCCTATGGACTGTAGCCCACCAGGCTCCTCTGTCCATGGAATTCTCCAAGGAAGAACACTGGAGTGGGTTGCCATTTCCTTCTCCAGGGGATCTTCCTGACCCAGGGATCAAACTTGCGTCTCCTGTGGCTCCTGCATTGCAGGGGCATTCTTTACCTCTGAGACACTGAGGAAGCCCACCTTAAAGGGTTTGCTGCTGCTAAGTCGCTTCAGCCGTGTCTGACTCTGTGCAACCCCATAGATGGCAGCCCACCAGGCTCCACCGTCCCTGGGATTCTCCAGGCAAGAATACTGGAGTGGGTTGCCATTAGGTGTTATGGCTAAAGGGATGTACAGCAAGTTGTTGTTGTTGTTGTTGTTTTTCAGTTGCTCAGTCATATCCGACTCTTTGTGACCCCACGGAGTGCAGCATGTCAGCAAGTGGAAAGCCTTAAATAACATTTACTAAAAGAAGGGGACAAATGTGTATGGAATAGGAAAGATGAATAGTCTGCATTACCAGCACATAGAGAATATGAGACAATGTAAACAAAGACAGTGGCAGAAAGGTTAGGTATGGATTGTGTGATTGAGGGCTGTGAATATCAAGCTGAAACTCTGATCTGTGTGCCACAAGGAACCATGATGAGTACCTAAGCTGGACAGAATGGATTCTATTCTGGGGCAGTCTCAGGTCTTAAGATTCAGTACATTAAGGAGGATTTTTTGGGGTGGAAACTGGAGGCATATTTCAGATTCTAGCCCTAAAATCATATCATACTTGATGTCAGACTTTATTTTTTGGGGCTCCAAAATCACTGCAGATGGTGATTGAAGCCATGAAATTAAAAGATGCTGACTCCTTGGAAGAAAAGTTATGACCAACCTAGACAGTATATTGAAAAGCAGAGACATTACTTTGTCAACAAAGGTCTGTCTAGCCAAGGCTATGGTTTTTCCAGTGGTCATGTATGGATGTGAGAGTTGGACTGTGAAGAAGGCAGAGCACCGAAGAATTGATGCTTTTGAACTGTGGTGTTGGAGAAGACTCTTGAGAGTCCCTTGGACTGCAAGGAGATCCAATCAGTCCATCCTAAAGGAGATCAGTCCTGGGTGTTCATTGGGAGGACTGATGCTGAAGCTGAAACTCCAGTATTTTGGCTACCTCATGCGAAGAGTTGACTCATTGGAAAAGACCCTGATGCTGAAAAGGATTGGGGGCAGGAGAAGGGGACGACAGAGGATGAGATGGTTGGATGGCATCACCGACTCAAAGGACATGAGTTTGGGTAAACTCCAGGAGTTGGTGATGGACAGGGAGGCCTGGAGTGCTGCGATTCATGGAGTCACAAAGAGTCGGACACGACTGAATGACTGAACTGAGCTGAACTGAACAGATGCTAAATAAGGGCTTCCCAGGTGGCACTAGTGGTAAAGGACCACTAGCCAGTAGAGGAGACATAAGAGACTTGGGTTTGATCCGTGGTGGGGAAGATCTCCTGGAAGAGAGCATGGCAACCCACTCCAGTATTCTTGCCTGGAGAATCCCATGGACAGAGGAGTCTGTCATGCTACAGTCCATAGGGTCACAAAGAGTCAGACATGACTGAAGTGACTTAGTGCGAACACATGCTAAATAATTTCTAGAACATGTAAAGAGTGAAAAAAATCAGAATATCATAGAGAGAGATTTGTCAGTTACAGAGCAGAGGGAAATGTACTTTGTGAAATTAGCAAAGAGGAAGTATTGAGTTAGATGGGGAACCGGCAAGTCTGTGGGTCAGAGGAGAAAACAGATACTCTAACTATCTGGATCCCCTCTCATTCCCAACAGAGCCCAAATACAAGTTCTTCAGGGTCTTTTTTCCTAAGAGAATAGTTGAAGAATGAGGCAGAAGTAACTGGGAAGGTTTAACAGAGGGAGCAGCCAAATGTTTGCCACTGGGATATGCTGGTTATGCAGGATATTAAGCAGTTCTCTTTATTCTGTGGAATGAGAGAAGAAAAGCTTTACAAACTTGAAGACTGAGGCATGAAGATATGGAAGACATGAAGCGATCTGTCATCTCGCTATTCAAGAGCTATCTAGGGTGTCTAGAATTGTCATGGCATTTGTCCTCGGCTTTTCAAGGTTGAGTCACTTCTTTCCAACAAGGAGGAACTAAGGGCTGCCTGTAGAAAATGTTCCCAAATGTAGTTCTTCTTCAGTTGTTCTGGTCTAGGAGCATGGTATGTGTTGAATTGTGCCACTGTCAAAAAATATATTGAAGTCCTAACCATCCCTTAGTACCTGTGAACATGACTTCATTTAGTCAATAGGATCTTTGAGAGCACATCCAGCCCTTCTCTGCAGGTACCCCATCCACCCATCCAACCGACTGCAGATGGAAAATATGACCCCGGATATGGTGGGATGAATCTGAAGATGCAGATCCACGGATAGGGGAGATCAACTGTAGGGACTTGAGCATCCCTGGATCTTGGTATCCATGTAGGTCCCGGAACCAGTCCCTCACAGATACCGAGAGGTGACTGTATACTCAAGTTCAGACGAGATCATGAATACATGCCCTCAACCATGATTACTGGTTACCATATACAGTTTCCAAGAGGAAACTTGGACACAGAGACACACAGAGGAAAGAAGATGCAGAGATTTGTGGCATGAATCATGTGATGAGAGGCAGAAATTGGAATTATGCTACTATGAGCCAAGGAAAACCCAAGGCAGGAAGTGCCAGGACAACTCTGTAAGGTTTTGGAGGGAACATGGCCTTACCCATACCTGGAATTCAGTCTTCTTGCTGGCAGAACTGTGGGGTAACTAGTTCCTGTTGCTTTAAGCCGTCCAGTTTGTGGCACTTTGTTATGACAGCCTTAAGGAAACCAATAAAGAGCACCTGTCAGCTATTTTTAAGTATTATAACTGAGCTGGGAATATAGCACATAGTGAGAAAGCATATTCAATTATGTTTTTCTTCTAAAAGGATCCAAACAGCTCACTGATCTCCAGAACTCTAGCTAACATCATCCTTTGAGTATAGAAAAGATGCCTGATACAGTTTGAAGAGTGTCAAAGACCCCCTTTGCCCTCACAATTTTTTTTTTTCATGTCCTACTATGAGAAATTCATTCTCTTGGGTTAAATATAGTCCATGTGCCCACTCTTGTTTAAAATTCAAAAGGCTTTTCAGAGGGTCAGCTCATTAAAGAATTAATATCTTATTCTTTGATTCCTGGGGGAGGGAGGTAGAGAAAGAGCTCCTTGAAAGTGAAAAAAGGGCCAGGAGCTTGAGAAGGAACTGGAAGTGAAACTCCATTCTATCATCTTGTCCTGAGCTAGTCCTAAACATTTTGGAGGAACCCTAGTTATGTTTCATTTCTCTAATTATTGTAGAAATCTGAGAAATTTCCAATGCATATTTGTCATAGTAGTGAAGGAAAGCAGGCATTGTAGACTATCATGAGACATTACCTTTTCCTTCTCGGTGTGCTTCTTTCCTTTGTGTGTGTGTGAAAAACAATTCTTTTCTTCTCAGTCCATAAAAGATCCAGAGCAATGCTTCTTCTTAGCTAATGAATTGTGTTTAGAGTTTAGAAAAGTAACCCGAAGAGCTCTTGAGGATGGAGACGTGCAGGCATTTGCTATGGAGTTGGCTTAAGATTCTATTTGTTGAGGTTCTTTTAAGGGTCAAGATAAATTTGTATGGAGATAAAAGCAATCCAGTTGGCAGAGATGAGAAGATGCTTGTTTCTCAAGGGGATTTTCAGGCTGTTGACCAAAGAACTAGTCTTTCATCCCTTCCTAAAGGGAGTTTCTGACAGCAGTCCTCAAATTAAGTGTTTCCAAATATTTATTGAGACCAGGTTTTACTCATAAAGTATTTCTAGTCAGGAAATACAACTAGATATCATCCCAATTCAATTTTAGAAATAATTTCCATGCAGCTGAGTTCACATCCCAGCTATTGACTTACTCCATCAGGGAGAGAAAGAATAAAGACTATGAAGATACATAGATTTTTAATTGAAACACTTTATGCACGGCATCTCATGATCAGATCACCAGTCTTTGGAATTAAGTTGTCATACAAATGAGTCGGTTTTCAGGTTCACAGTAGAGATAAAGAAGGGATGTTTCCATCCAGAAAGAAAAATCAAGACAGAGTACAGTATTAAGGAGGAGAGAAAGAAAATCTAAGAAAAAAATTCAGCATGAAATTAAAGGAAAACCTGACTATGATTCCATTTCCCCATCTGAGCCCAGGAGATAAAAACTGTAATAAATTCATTCATCTACACCCACTTTAAATATCGGAGCTGATCAGCAGTTTCACTGATGTACAGCCAGACTTTGAAGTCTGTCTTAACTCTCTGGAACTCGACCAGCCACTTTCCAGACCATGTAATGTATTGCAGATCTTTCCACATTATGCATTCCAGATGGCCGCAGTAATTCTTGTGCATTTTCTCCTTTCTTATTTGGGTTACTGGGGTAATTTGCGAATAAAGTGTGCATGCTGCAAAGTGAAAATTGACATACAGTTACTGCCCTGGGCTGCTCAGACGATGATGGATATTAAAGAAACTGAAAGAGTTAAAAATATAGACAGTGAGTGGAGAGGGGTGTGAAGAAAGGATGGCAGTGGTTTTTGCTGTCTGCCAAGTGAAGGGTGCTGTTTGGTTACTGCTTCATGGCTGTTTGGGAGAGTTACTAACCATTCTTCTTCCTGATGCTCCCTTAGCCAAAGTGCAATCACTTTGACCTTGAGGTTAGGTGACCACATGATATATCCACAGACTGGGATAAATCTGAGAGTGAAAGGGGTGTTATTAATGAGTCCATCTCGGTCATGGGCTTCAACCCTCTTTCCACATAAGCACACGTGTTCATGCAACATCAAAAAGTAGCTTCTAGTAGGATGCTGAGCTGTTCAAATCCTGGTTTTACTTAACACAGCACTTGTTCAGTGCAGAAGAGGCTCCCAAGTGGCTGTTGACCCTTGGGTTTGTGGTGACTGGACTCTCTAGGTCCACACACAAAAGTCAACACATGCACTTAATAGGCAAAAAGCGTTTGGTCACCAGACGGGCTGTTTCGCTTTGGCAGCACTCACCCGGCTTGGTCCAGCTTGGCCTGAGCTGATTTATGTGGCATCCTAGGGCTGTGACTGGGTGTGCTTTGGGGTTGCTTTATTGTTCCTATTCAGCCTGTGAGAGGATTCCATGAATGAACTAATGGCATGTAGCCCTTTCTAGCAAAGGAGACAATCTTAAAAAGAAAAATTTAAGACTGCATTTAAATATCATGACTGCAAATGCAGTATGTACTTTAACTGCTGCTGTTTTTCTACTCTAGACCACCCTTTGGCATATTGCCATTATAGTCATTCTCAAGCTTTGCTCTCCATCACACTCATCTGTAAATCTTATTAAAATGTAGGGGCCAGAGCCCCATCCCTGGAGATTCTGATGGAACAGATCTCATCAACATCTGGAAGAATCTACAGAAGGCTATAGAAATTCAAATTCTATAGAAATCCAGTCCCCTGCCATCGTATTTCTCATTTTCTCATAAAGTTCTCCTATCCATGAAAACATAGTTCCAGAAAACTTGCCAGCTTTCCAGTTTCAGAGCAGGGACTGACATCCCCCTCCAAATCATCTGAAAGCAATGACACTCATCTGGTGAAGAAAGATGGATTTTATTTTGTGAGACACCAAACAAACTATGGCAGGCATCTTGCTGTTTTTCCAAGCGGTTCTCATTTTCTGCCCTGGTGGTGAGGCCTATACACACAAGGGCAGTTTTCTTTGCAATGAGGCAGGAAGTTGAGGAGTGTCCTCTCCCAAGGGAGCTGCAGCTTGCGTTTCACAGATGCAAGAGGCTCCCAGATTTGGAGGAGGCAACTGGAATTTTGGACTTGGAGCCAAGCTCCCAAATATTGTAAGGCAGCACAACAGAAAAAGTGTTGTGTATTTGTGTCTGTGTTTTCTTGCTCAAGTACAGACATGGACAGATAATTCTAACAGAAATGTTTCATTTTTCTGGAACATTCTGGAAAAATCAGATCTTTGTTTATTTGCACAAAGACTGCCATGTGATTCAGATGCACATCCAGTCAGGAAAATGTGTTTGCCATGTAAAACACAGGCTCTTCTGAATATTTTTGGTCTTTTTTTCTAACTGTAACAGTATTACATTTTTTTAACACTTGGAAGAAAACAAAAAAGAACGACAAGAAAAGCAAACCACCCAAAGCCATATCTTTCAGAGAAAGTTAATGTTAGTATTTTAAAGTATTAACTTCTGAGTTCTATGTATTCATCATACTTGTGCCATAAAATGGAAATTGCAATTAATATACTGTTTGATACTCAGGTTTTCACTTGATACATTTTGAGAATTTCTCTATATTGTTAAATATTAAAGCATAAGATTGTTAGTTTTTCATTCTGTGACTTCCCTAGAAAGATAGAATTTTAAAAACCTGCCTCCTATCTGATATTCAGATGGCTTCCTATTAAAAATGTTTGTATATTGCTGCAATTAATAGCCTTATATTAAAATTTCTATTTAACATTATTGATTAATGTATCAAGCATCTTGGTACATGTCACCAACTTGAAACCTGGGCAGTTTAACTCTATCAATGGCCATAGTCAATGGCCTTATGAAGAAAAGCTTGTAGAGAGAAAGTTTGTATTCTTCAGGGGGAGCCACAAAACCCCAGCCATTCCGAGGGAGGATTGAGAACTCACTAGTCTATGCCAGCGGTCTGACTCTGGCTGCCTGTATGGTTTCGCTGTAATGGCAGGAGCTATGAATTCCAGGGTTTGAAAGAGTAGGGTTTGTGGTGGATGGGATTTTCCTTGGTTTCTTAGTAGCTGTCACCATCATTACCTATGTTCCTGTTGAGGGGAATAACACAGACAAAAAAGACATTATGCAAATTAGACAGGAAAAGAGCATTTTCTCGCTGAAGTCTTCCTGTGAATCTACAATGTACAGTATAGGAAGCAAGTCTGATGAAGGGAAGTGATAATTCAGTGTCCTTTTTATCCTCTGTGATCTGGAGCTACCACTTCTGTCCTTATTCTACACCTTGTCACTTTCAATCAGCAGGTTCTAGTCTCTGTGCCTCCCTGCTAGCGAGTTCTCCCTCTCACCTCGTGTTTTCTCTGCCAGGACCATTCTTCATCCCCTTCTCTCCTCCTCCCGGGTAAACTCCTGCTGGTCTTCAAGGTCCCAGGTTAAGCATGCCTCAAGCCAGGTCAGTACAGACAAACTGAAGACTTATCTTTGAGGAAGCCCCTCCTGCAATATTGGGTTCCAAAATCACTGCAGACAATGGCTGCAGCCATGAAATTAAAAGACACTGGCTCCTGGGAATGAAAGCTATGACAAACCTAGACAGTGTATTGAAATTCAGAGACATTGCTTTACTGACAAAGGTCCATATAGTCAAAGCTATGATATTTCCAGTAGTCATGTACAAATGTGAAAGTTGAACCATAAAGAGAACAGTGCTAAAGAATTGATGCTTTCAAACTGTGGTGCTGGAGAAGACTCTTGAGAGTCCCTTGGACAACAAGGAGATCAAACCAGTCAATCCTACAGGAAATCAACCCTGATTGGAAGGACTGATACTGAAGCTGATGTCCCAATACTTTGGCCACCTGGTGCAAAGAGCTGATTCACTGGAAAAGACCCTGATGCTGGGAAATATTGAAGGCAAAAGGAGAAGGGGGTAACAGAGGATGAGATGGTTGTATGGCATCATCAAATCAATGGACATAATTTTGAGCAAACTCTGGGAGGTAGTGAGGGACAAGGAAGCCTGGTGTGCTGTAGTCCATGGGGTTGTAAAGAGTTGAACACAACTGAGAGACTGAACAGCAACCATAATAACAACTCGTGCAATATTGGGGGATGCCAAAACTTTAAATTTTTGTGAACCTGATAGGTAGAAACTGAAAACAATCTTTTGTTAAACACTGCAAGTGTTGTTATCTGGCAGAGGTGGAGACTTAAATGCTCCTTGAGGGTAAACCATCCTTTTGTCCAGGAAAAACCATGCTGAGGGGATGGTAGGTAGATGTGTGCAGAACCAGGGTCTGCACATGCTGTTAAGATCTTGTCCTAAGCTGCTCACATTGCTTTGTGGATGAGAAAGAAAAATGTATTCTGAGGAAGGGGGCAGGAAAGCATCTCTATACACTACTTTTATTTTTAAGTTGCTTCTCTCAAGGTATCACAATGAGTAAGACATCATGGTCTCCGCTTGACCTTGGAGCTGGATCAGGGCCTCCCCAGCTAGAGATGAGAAACTAGGAACTGAGGAATGCTTTCCACAGGAGACTTAATGAGGGCATGGTCACAATTAGAGTGCTTTGGAGCCCAAAGGAACAGTACTCAGAACCTCTATCATACCCCTAAAGACCTCCTGTTTCCCGTTTGTTTCAAATATTTTTCAGGTAGGTGGGGTAACTCTAGTTCTTCTGGTATTTACTGGATAGTAAGCAATGTTACCAAATTTTCCTACTAGTGCCAATAATGTTTTAGCTAATTCTTCTGGGTGTCTAGGTAAACAATCATAGCATCTGGAATAAATGATAATTTTCCTTTTCCTTTCTTATAATTATACTGCTAGTCTCTATTGTATGTCTTTTCATACTTAAAGAAAGCACATTACAACCAAATCAAGTGAAATGTTCAGTTTCGAAGCAACTGTAGGGAATGATGGATTTGCGGGCAGACAGAATGAGCAACTAAGACACCTTTGCAGCATTTTGGGAGTGAAGTAATGATGTCCTAAGATAAAGGATACAGATTTGAAAATAAAAAAATGTGTGTGCACACACATACACACATAAATTCATATACATGTGTATACTTTAGGTGTCATATTGTGGTAAATCAATAAAATACCTCTCAGGCTTGAAGTGTGAAGCTTGGTGGTCTAATTAATTTGTTAGCAGGAAATTATTTCTAACAGACAATGAAATCATTCATGTATCTGTAAAGAGGTGATAGGAAGTATTTTAATTAAAATACTCAGTTTACAACAAACACATTTAATAGTGTGGATTTGAGAGAAATTCACTGTTAGTTCAGTTTTTACTATTCCTTTGTGGTCTGAACTGGAACCCAGCTGTAGCCCAAACTCTGTTAGTTAGCATGTGCACTGGGCCTTCCCAACCTTCAGAGCCACTGTATGGGTGTGTGATCTCATTTAGGTCTCAAAACAACCCTGCAATGTGTCATAACAGAAAATAGCCTCTGTGGAGCACTTTATAATCACAGAACACTTTCCCCAATATATCCTTTCAAGATTGTGTACATTAGTGTTACTGATGACACACAGTCTAGCTCCATGGTGGCCACGCTTGGAGTCCTCTGGACACAACGTGCCATTCTGTGGGCTCGTGCCCTGGAGCCTCTGGTTCTTTCTGGTGAAATGCCCCTCTCTTGCCTTGTCCAGCTGCTGGGCCCCTGAACATTCAGGAAAGGCCTCCCCCTCTGCCTCAGGGGATGATGGAGGAGGGTTGTAGGGAAAGTGGGAGCAAGTACCAGCAGCGTGGGCCTTGGGAGGGAAGGGCTCAGCTCAGCTGGTGACCACTGTGCGACAGGGGAGGGGCTCCTCCCAACTGCTTAAGTGACAGAAGTGCATGCCGACAGGCACCTGGCCATCCACGGATGTGCCGGTGGCATCCTGACCTGGCAAAGCTATCTCCCTTGAGCTCTGAGGCAACTTCCTTTTGCACTTCTGCTCCCTAGTCAGTCGCTTCCATCCTCAGAGAACAGTACTGAATGCTCATCCCAGGACCCTGCCCACCAACCCTACAAAGTCCCCTCAAGTGTGTGTGTGTGTGTGTGTGTGTGTGTGTGTGTAATGCACTTCTCAGAAAAGAAAAGGAAAGAAAAGGAGTCATTTGTTTGTTTTATCAACGGGAACAAAACAATGAAGCAGAATAGCTCAGGATCCCACTGTTGCCTGTTGCATCTGTTTAGGTACCATTTCCACCAGGAAGCCTCCTTCCAGTCCCCAGCATGGGTTTGGTGTGTCCATTCTCCAAGCCCCCATTTTTACCCATATTTTAGTACCTGGAGTAAATGGCAGTCTTGGTGACAAGGGACAGAGACTCAGTTCAAATTAGCTCAAGCATAGAAAATAAAAGGAGGGGAGTTATCGAGTCAAATGTTCAAACCACAGAAAGGTCCAAGTAGAGCTGGCCCCGGGTCTCAATGCTGTCAAGAGGCTATGTCTCCCCCTCATCTTTGCTCTTCTCAGGGCCTTGGCACTGTTCTTTCCTGTCACAGTGGCTTCAGTGGCGTGGGTGGTGAACAGAAAGGAGAGTTTTCTCTCCCAGCTTGGATAACAGGCTAATCCCCAGACCAATCGCTCTGGTCAGAAGGAAGTCAGGGGTTGATCGCTGAGGTCATATGGCTGAAACTCTTCCTGGAGGGGCAGTGGGGCACTGACACGGCTAATGGAGAAATCTGTGACCTGAACCATCCTTTCCAGTTCTGTCTTCTGGGAGCATCTGCCCCTCTGCTGTAGCTGCTATTATTCATCTGTCCTTCTCTCACCCACAGCCCTTCACCGATAAGGATGATTATCTGTTCCCATTGTGCATCTTTGCTTTAGCAAATGGCCTGGACCTCAAAAGCTCTTTACGAAATACTTGAGAAATGAAGGAATGAATGAATGAAATCATATGCGATAATAGGAACTGGATTAAATCAGAAAAGAAAGCCCTGCTCTGTCATGATGACAACTCAGGAATATTCTTGTGTGAAGTGGCATTTAGTGCCCATGGGTTCTGTGCTTCTGGGGGACTTTTTTCACTTTCTAAACCATAGGCCACATTGGAGATTAGGACTGGAGCTCATGAGGCAGATGTGAGTACCTTCAAAACGCTCCTGCACCCTGAAGGTTGCCCACCATCCAAAGCCTCTAGCTGGGTATCTCATCCCCCTCTGCAAAGGCAGACGCACTAATCTGTCTAGAAGTCTCCATCTCCCCCAGCTAATGTCATAGATCACACATTGTGCCTGAGTGAACCAGGAGAATATTATTCCTGTGTAACCTTCCTAAATGCCTAAATGGCAACATCACTGTCAGAAAATGCTTAAGCACTTTGTTTTTCACCACCCTGTTTGCAAATAACAAATTAGGCTGACATGACTTTCTCCTAGAGCATTGTTTACATTGCACTTTGCCCATGAGGAATGTTTTGAATTCGAGCAAATTAAGCACTCTCCAAACGTGGTGTTTAAAATAATAAAGAACTCTCCAGAACATTTAAGGGAGGCTGAAGGCTTTCCTGACAACACCTGTGATTCACCAGCTGTTGCCATGGAATTTGGCCATGGACCCTCAGTGTGTTTTTCCTAACATTCTTTTGGCAGATGTCATTACACTCAGTTAAAGTCCTAAAGAGAACCATTTATCTCCCTAGGATTTGCTGCAGGGAATGAAGCTGTTTTAGCATCTAGTCAGGAGAGTAGTTAGCATGAAAAGATTCCTTAAAATACAAGATATTTTTATCTCCAGGCTGCTAAGACTTCTCAATTCATAGGAAACACTATTTTGGAGTTCCATGGAAGGGCTGATTGAGAAAAGCTAAACACACACACACACACACACACACACACACACAGGGAAAAAAGAAAGACTTTTGGGACTTCCCGGGGGGGTCCCGTGGTTAAGACTTTGCCTTCCAATGCAGGGGATGCAGGTTCGGTCCCTGGAGAGGAGCTAAGATCCCACATCTTGTGGTCAAAAACAAAACAAAACATAAAGCAGAAGCAATGTTGTAAAAAATTCAATAAAAACTTTAAAAATGGTCCACATCAAAAAATCTCTTAAAAAAAAAAAGAAAAGAACTCTCACCTGAAAGTGTAGTAGGGTGACTTTGTTTGACTGGGGAGCTGTTTACTGCAAAAGTGAGACTCTTTCAGGACCTGTTTCGCTGACTTCTGGAAGGCTTTATGAAGAAATGTGTCATGGTGGTCATGGAATTATCATCGCGCTGTCCTTGTTATTTCACAAGTACTGGAATTTTTCACTCTGAACCTCCATGATAAATGATCATTTTAAGCTGTCATTGTGCAGGGTGAGGAGGAGACCAAATACATAAGTTATTTCTGTGCTTTTCTTAACACAATATTAAAAATTATCATTCTCTTTAAAAAGTGAGCAATAGATTCATCTACTATCTCAGATTTAATGAATTTAAGAATTCATAATGGTAAAAGTGGTAAATTTTTCCCAAAATAGTTTATATATTGAGTGCAATTCCAAAACAATCCCAGAGATTTTCTTTCTTTTGAACTTGGCAAACTGATTATAAAGTTAATCTGGGAGAATACATTTACAAAACTAGTTAAGACAATTTGGAGAAAAAGAGGAGTAAGGGAACATTTGAATTATCAGATATTAAAAAATATAACGGAGAAGGCAATGGCACCCCACTCCAGTACTCTTGCCTGGAAAATCCCATGGACAGAGGAGCCTGGAAGGCTAAAGTCCATGGGGTCGCTGAGGGTCAGACTCGACTGAACGACTTCACTTTCACTTTTCACTTTCATGCATTGGAGAAGGAAATGGCAACCCACTCCAGTGTTCTTGCCTGGGGGATCCCGGGGACGGGGGAGCCTGGTGGGCTGCCGTCTATGGGGTCGCACAGAGTCGGACACGACTGAAGTGACTTAGCAGCAGTAGCAGCAGCAGCAAAAAATATAAAGCTGTAGTGTTTTGAAAAACATGACACAAAATGAACCACTTACTGGAAGAGAAAGTGTTCAGAAGCTGTCTCTGATGGCTACAGGGATTTAATATATGACAAGAATGGTACTTTAGATAAGTGAAAAAAAGAATTAACTATTAAATCGATGGCATTGTGACAATTGGTTAAATGTTTGGAAGCAAAGCAAAGCAACTTACCACCACAAACAAACATAAATGCTAAGTAGATTGAAGATTTGAATGCTAAAAAGAGAGGAAAGCAAAGGAAGAAAAACTAGGGAAGGCCAGGTAAAAAGTTTGTTAACATTTCTGATATAGGTTTTACACATGTGTGTACGTGTGCATGTGTGTGTGTATGGATGCCACATGTGTGGTCTCCATTTTAACCTTATTACTCTGAGAGTGATCTAGGACTCAAATATAAACTTGTCACTCCCCTATTTGAAATCCTGCAGTGGATCCATGCCACCTGCCTTAATACGATTAAATATTGAGCCCTGCATAATCTTTGCAGTCTCAACTTTTGTCATTTTCTCATCTACTCTCTATGCTGCAACTATGCCAAGTTTTCAGTTTGTGATCGACAGCCCCCTCCCTCACCTCTGTACCTTGTCCATGCAGCTCCCTCTCTCTGAAACACGCTTTGTCTCCTCTATCTCTTGAATGACTCCTGCCATCCTAGATGTATTAGTCGGGGTTCTCCGGAGAAACAGAACTGATAAGATATTTATTTATACGTTTTGGAGATTGTCTCACATGATTGTGGTTGTTGAAATTCTGCAAGCTGGAGAAATAGGAAAGCGGGTGGTCCAATTCAGTCTGAGTCCAAAGGTCTGAGAACCAGGGGAGTCAAGGCTGTGAGTCTCAGTCTGAGTCCGAAAGCCTGAACTAAGGGCACTAATGTCTGGGGGCAGGAGAAGATGGATGTCCCAGCTCAGGCAGAGAGCAAATTCTCCTTTCCTCTGCCTTTTGGTTCTATTCAGGCCTGCAATGGATTGGATGATGCTTACCTGCATTGATGAGGGCAATCTTTGCTGCTCAGTCTACAGATTCAAATGCTAATGTCTTCCAGAAGCACCCTTAGAGCCATGCCAAAAAAAATCATGTTCTAGCAGCTCTCTGGGCATCATTTAGCTCATGCAAGTTAGCAGGTAAAATTAACCATCATACCAGGCAGGCTTGGCCCTACCTCTGTGATGCTGCAGAACAGGTGTATCTCTACTGAGCACTTATTTAGCTAGGTTCCAGTTGCTGAACTTTGAAAGTTGTATCTTGATAGATGATAAGTTTGCCTTGTAGGGAACAAATAAAATGGGACAAAAAGATATCAAGTGCAGAGTAAAGTTTTCCTCTTCCCCATTTCAACTTCCTTCCAGTTCTACTTCTCAGAATTAACTTCTGCTAACAGTTCCATGTGTCTTTTTATAGAGATTGTCTAAAGGTATAGATATAGATACATGTCTCAACATCTTTTTCTAACACAGATGGGATCACAGAGCATATACTGCCCAACATATTGCACTTTATATAGTTAGCATTTTTATTCATCTCTTTGAACTGTCACATAGACATTGGCGTGAAATGCAACCCCATACATCAGTCTAGCTGTCTTCCTTGTTACATTGGGAGCCACTTAGAGACAAAGGCTGACTATCTTTTATTTCCATATTCTTGCTGCCTACTACAATTCTTGGTATATAGAACTTATTGAATGAATGACTGAAGATCTCTAAATATAGTCTTATATTTCCTTTACTATTAACAGTCATAGTCACATAAAATCCTCAGTTCTATAATAGTAACACAAGTATGAATGTATCCCAGAAAGGTAATCACTTTTTCAAGCCATCAGTCAAACAGGGATGACTTTTAGAAGAGGCTAGTTCCCTCCTTTTTGTGATATGATTGGATATACATTAAGTAAAAGGGACTTTGGGGAGTAAAGCCCCTCCAACCATTTACATCTGTGGTCTAATGTTACACATGAGGACATTAAAGCTCAGAGAGGCAAAGTTTCTTACTTTTGGTCATGAGATGAGTTAGTGATGAAGTTGAGAATTCACTTTAGGAGTTTGGACTCTGAGACACACATCCTATGTCATCCCCTTGAAGATGCAACATGGAAGAAAGGACAGAGTGGTAGATGTTTGGATAAAACTTTGGAAAATGCTAAAAGATTCTTTGGAAAATGTGGTGCTTTATGACTGGCTTAATTATGCCAGATAATCTGCTTATCATTTAGGATGCTTTGAGCTACAAGTAACAAAAAGCCTAACTCACACTGGCTTAAACAAGAAGGATATGCATTAATTCTCCTAATGGAAAATCCAACTGGAGACTGAACTTTGAGATTTGTTTCATCTGGGACCGTGGTTCATTTCTCTGACATTCCATTAATTATGCCTTGCTCTCTGTGTTGGCTTTATCCTCAAATTGGTCTTCCTTTTTGGTAGTCCAGTGACCATTGTAGGTTCAGGTTTCATATCTCTACCCTTTCAATTCAGGGGAAAAGAAAACGCTTCATTGCTAGCCTGCCCCAGTGAGAGTCCTGAAAGTCATCTTGATTGTTTCAGTTTAAGTGGCAAGCCCACCCCTGAATCAATGACTGTGGCCAGAGAAGAGAGTACAATAATGGACTTAAGTTGGTCATGCCCTACTCCTGAAGGTTCCCCCGACAGAGATCACAAATGGTGGGGGGGATGAGTTGGAGGCAGTATGAGGTAATGAGTCCTATTAGGAAAGGGGAAGATGAAGCTGGATGGCAGGTTAGGCAACCAATAAAACCTGTTGACAGTGTTGCCTGATCATCACCTATTTCTATTGATACAGGACTCAACCTGTGGAGGCTTCCCCACCCCATGGCTTTCTGAGCTTCCCCAGAAGAATCCTCATCTGCTGTGCTGTGCTTAGCTGCCATGTCTGATTCTTTGTGACCTCAGGACTGTAGCCCACCAGTTTCCTCTGTCCATGGGGATTCTCTAGGGAAGAATACTGGAGAGGGTTGCCATGCCCTCCTCCAGGGGATCTTTCCAACTCAAGGATAGGACCCAGGTCTCCCGCATTGCAGGTGGATTCTTTAGCATCTGAACCACCAGGGAAGCTCAAGAATACTGGAGTGGGTGGCCTATCCCTCCTTCAGGGGGTCTTGCTGACCCAGGAATAGAACCACGGTCTCCTGCATTGCAGGAGGATTCTTTACCAGCTGAAGAATGCTCATATGAGTTCACGAATCAGTCAAATAAGACCAACAAAGATATCTGAGGGTTTTTTTCCCATTTCCTTCCTTTTTTCTTCCTATTCCACCTTCACTGGACACTGTCTTTTTGGTCAAGTACTGCTAACATGTGGTTCCGACATCATCAGCCTACCATCTTCCATCTGGCACCACCACCATCCCCATCAGGGCATTCCACTCCAAAGAGGAGAGACTGCATCTGTTTTATAGTCTTTAGAGAGAGGTCTCAGGACAGGAAAGCCTGGAGTGTTGCAGTCCATGGGCTTGTAAAGAGTCGGACAAGACTGAGCAATTGAACAACCACCACAGAGAGGTCTCAACGTACAGTTCCTTGTGCCCCAGTGTCTCAAGGAACTCTTAGGAAAATGATTCTTTGAATATTTTCTTTATGAAAAGATTTGAGGAATAGTCTGAGGTCAAGTCGGGACTGACTTTCTTCTCCAATTCTGAATTTTCTTGGTTGCCTGAAAATGACTTCCTTAGGATGGGGGCTCTTAACAGGAGCATTCATGAACTTCAAGGGGAAAAGACAATCTCTATTTTTAACATCTAGCTCAAATTCAGCGTTTCCTTCAATTATAAATGCAAGCAACCGACCACAAGTTGTAATGGCATTACTTGTGACTTTGCCGCCAATGGAGACCTCAGAATGCTGCACATTGTCTACAATTACTGCAAATATCATGTTCACCAAGACTTGGGAATCACAGTAGTTACTAAACTCACCACTGGATCTTATTATTTTAAGAGTCTATAAAGAAGCATGCATTTTAACATGTTAATGACTTTTTGAAATATTTTAATAAATAAATTTTGATATCATTAATTGCTTTTATAACCCCATGTATTTTGCTTAATTCTGAAACAATTATTCTAAGAATTTATCCATAGGCTTCACCAAACTGCTAAAGGGATCCATGACTCAGAAAAGGTCAAGAACCCCAGCCTTAGGATGACTTGTTCCTTTAAATACAAAGCAGAATTGGTATTTTCGTTTTCAAGTTAATTTTCCTGTCTAGCAGTATCAATATGCTCAGTGCTATTGATTATTATCTGATTATTCTCCCTCCCCATCCCTATAATTTTGTTGTTATTTAGTCACTAAGCCATGTCCCACTGGACTGTAGCCCACCAGGCTCCTCTGCCATGGAATTTTCCAGGCAGATGTACTGGAGTGGATTGCCATTTCCTTCTCCAGGGGATCTTCCTGACCCTGCTTGGCAGGCAGATTCTTTACTGCTGAGTCCCCTGGGAAGCCTGTTCCCTACAACTTACCCTCTTACTATCCTAAAGGTAAACAGCAGACAGGGCCCCTTCCCTTCCATCACTTGCCACATTACCAGGGCCCCAGTGGTCAAGGGCTGCTTGTAATAGAGGCAGATTGGTCTGGAAGACCTGAGCCCCAAATGAGTGCTTCCTCTTTCCCAGCTAAGTACTAGTTAATAATATTCAAAACACCCAAATATTCAAAATTAGGTTTTCTTCAAATTGCTTTGAAAAATTCGTTTCTTTACTTCTCAGTAGTATGGCATCTCTCCCCTCCCTCCAATTTCCCTCTTATAACTAAGAAATGAGGTTGGGGAGGGGAATGGGGAAAGTCACGTGTGACTCTCACATCGCTGATGATCTAATTATTTACTGCCCCAATATTTCGAGTTTCCTTCTTTTTATATATTTTCCCTCCCGCATACTTTTCTAGCACAAATTTTCCAGCCTGTTTCTGAAACTACCTTGGTCTCTCTCTCTCACTGTGTGTTACAGAGAATTTCAAACGCTCAAATAAGACCAAAGGAAAAAAAAAAAAAATCACCACATCGACATGTCCAAATGCTTATCACTGTCGCGGGCAGCACTTTTGTGTAACAATTCAAGCTACGTCCTCCTCCGTTTAGACCTCGAATCATTTATAAAGGCAGGTCCCTCCCGACGACGCGGGGAGAGAATAGCCGCCTGCGTGGGTGGTCTGGGGCTCCGGAGCCCAAGCTCTGAGGGAACAGATGACATCATGGATTCGCATGGCAAGTTTATGAAGCTGCAGTTCAGCTCTCCGCAGCAGTCATCCCAAGCTGTCTGCCTTCTCTCTGCTGGAGCATTCAATGCTCCCGAATCGCAGGACCGGGATACTTCGAGATGATATTTTAAAATCTGACATGCAAAAAGACTAGAAGATTTACAAGCATTAGCTGGACACTTCTGAACTGAAACCATACATTCCAAACAGGAAGCGGGGAGCGCGGAGAGGAGGGGTGGTCATCACACCAGAGGATTTTGCAAACTGGCACACCAGTCTCTTTGCCTGCCTGAATTGCTAATTCTGTTTCTCCCCGCTCCCGGAAGGACTGTTATTGGTTTTTTCCCAGACTTTTGCTAGGTATTCTGTGCTGGCACAGAGGGAAGCAAGACACTGGTTTCTGCATGTAGCCCGCAGGAACTTCAGTCTTGGATGAGGCTTATAAAACACAAGTCAAATCAGACACACGTGGAGTTGTCACCAGGTTACTGGGGAACACCTGCCCCTCTCTAGAATGTTCCTGAATGCCAGCCCAGAGACTCATTGAACTTTCTGCTCGCCTTGGGCTCTGGTCAAGGAATCTGAGTTTGGTTTCTTCAGACACCATTGTTTTGCTTTCTCCAGGATGCTCATCAGCCAGGATGTACAGATTGCATTTCTCCTTTCTGAATAGCTGTTCTGCTATAAGCAATAATTCTTCCTTCCCTAGTTATGTATTATCATTTTAATAACCAATATGTTAGTTATGTTTGAGTGTTTCCTCCAACAATAGGTATGACTCTCATCACCCAATTAAATAATTACAGTTTGAAGCTCTAATCAATCATTTCAGAATATCCCAGCATTTAAGAGCTCAGTGGCTCCAGCTTACCTGAGTTTAAATCTTGGATCTAACTCTCAATTCTTTTGTGAATTCAGGCAAGTTAACTTCCTTGCATCCCAGTTTCTTCATCTGAAATACGACATCATAATTAGTAGTATCTAACTCATAATATTGTTTGGAGAGCAGATCAGTTAATATATAATACATAAAATGCTTAGGATAGTTAACATATAGTATATGTTGGGTGAGTGTTAGCTATTTTAATACTATTGTTATTATTGTCATTTTCTGGTTTGTGACTGACATTTTCTGATGTCTTGGCCAGTCTGTTTCTGTTGAAATCCTCTTTCCCTTCCTCAAAGCACCTTGTCTTGATAAAGAACACTAGAGGTTTGAGTGTAAAAGTCTCAAAGTCTCACAAGATTTTATCCCCAACTGAAACTGGTCTCTGTCCTAGAATTCAAAATAGGAGGGAAGCTTGGGGATGTCTGAAGGAGATTTACTGCTGTTTAAAAAGGAAGCGGGAAAAGTGGCATCAGCAAAGGGAAAACCTGAGTGTCTTTTTCTGACCCACTCACAGCATCTGAAGCAGCAAAGGGGAGTTGTTGTCCCAGGAGGCCATGCAAGGACACAGTGCAAATGGTTGATCCCCAGCTGTGCCTGAGTCTCTCTTCTTTTTGCAATAATAGCACTCTGCCATCCAACAAAACACGTCTGGTTCCCTCAGGAAAGTTGCCAGGAAACATTGATCAGCAAAAAAGTGATGTTTTTCTAAACCTTGGTACCTGGAATATTTCTCTCTAACAGTGTTTGAAATGACTTTTTCATGTGGGAATTTGGATGAGAATCAGACAGGGGCAGGTAGACTAAGGGTACAGAGCCTGTTCAGCTTTTGGTGACTGACAGCCTCGGTTTTCAATCGCAGCCATTGGTCTACTGGTTGTGTCACCTCGGGCAAGTCATTCATCTTCTCTCAGCCACCTGAAAACAACAACAACAACAAATATTATTCACCTCCTTGGGCTATTTTGAAAGATTAAATGAGATAATGTATCAGTAAGCATTAGTCACTCAGTCGTGTCTGACTCTTTGTGACCCATGTACTGCAGTCCACCAGGCTCCTCTGTCCATGAGATTTCCAGCCAAGGATACTGGATGGGTTGCCATTTCCTTCTCCAGGGTATCTTCCCAGCCCAGGGATCGAACCTGGGTCTCCTGCACTGCAGGTAGATCCTTTACTGAGCTACATCAGTTCAGTTCAGTTCAGTTCAGTTCAGTCGCTCAGTCGTGTCTGGCTCTTTTCGACCCCATGAATCGCAGCATGCCAGGCCTCCCTGTCCATCACCAACTCCTGGAGTTCACTCAGACTCACGTCCATCGAGTCTGTGATGCCATCCAGCCATCTCATCCTCTGTCGTCCCCTTCTCCTCCTGCCCCCAATCCCTCCCAGAATCAGAGTCTTTCCCAATGAGTCAATTCTTCGCATGAGGTGGCCAAAGTACTAGAGCTTCAGCTTTAGCATCATTCCTTCCAAAGAAATCTCAGGGCTGATCTCCTTCAGAATGAACTGGTTGGATCTCCTTGCAGTCCAAGGGACTCTCAAGAGTCTTCTCCAACACCACAGTTCAAAAGCATCAATTCTTCGGTGCTCAGCTTTCTTCACAGTCCAACTCTCACATCCATACATGACCACTGGAAAAACCATAGCCTTGACTAGATGGACCTTTGTTGGCAAAGTGATGTCTCTGCTTTTGAATATGCTATCTAGGTTGGTCATAACTTTTCTTCCTTAGTGTTTAACAGTGTCAAGTGTGAGGGGTGGGTATATTCACTAACAGAATCTTCCCTTTCTTGGCTGCTTTAAAAGGAGTGGGCCATCATCTCTCCCCTTTCTCTTGAGAAGCAGTGAACCAATTTTTCTGTGGCTAATGACTCGGCATTTGGTTTTATCAAGTTATAAATTCTATTGTGAATGGTGAACTCAGCCTTGAAATTAAGGATCAGGCTGGTGCCAGGATGGAATCCTTAGGAGACAGAGGAGGGTAGTGGGAAGAAGGATGATTGGGTTCTGATGCTTAGGATGGCATCTCAGGGAGTTGTCCACAAGGATGTTGAAACTGCCAATTGAGGACATCAAGAGAAAGATCACAGGGAGAGCCATGATGGGTGATCTCATCACCAGACCCTAACCTCCATGCATCCCTTCCTCCAGGGTGCTCACCAGGTGATGATTCCATTTTCAGTGCTGGCAAACCTAAGTTACTTACCTGAACTAACTCACCAATGGCCAGAGATGCCCAGTCAAGCCTGCAGATTTTGCTCTGCTGCCGACCTACTCAGCATGGGTATCTAAATAGAGACACATATACAGGGTGAGGCCAGAGTTGAACTGGACCAAGTTAAGACTGACCACTGAGCAAGGTTAGTGGTCTGTGAACCCTGTGTTACACGTGGAAAGTGTTTGGCACTCTGCTAGTCACTCAGGGCAGCTGTCATAGTGGTCTCCCCAGCTGTTGAGAAAGCTTTAAAGGCAATTACAAATGTAACTTATTAAAAAAAATTTAAGTGGCTACTGGGAAACAGCTCTCTGAGATAAACTCTCTCCTGGATGCTCATCTAAATTTCTCTGCAACTGTCATCCTTGGGGATTTTCATCTCTGTGTGTGTGTTTTGCTTTAAATTATTATATTTTCTTTTTTCTATTAAAGTACAGTTGATTTACAAAGTTGTGTTACTTACTGCTGTACAGCAAAGGGATTCAGTTATATATTTGGTTTTTATATTTTTTTTCCATTACGGTTCCTCATAGGATATTGAATACAGTTCTTTGTGCCACACAGTAGGACCTTGTTGTTTATCCATTCTATATTAAAAGTTTGTTGTTGTTTTTCAGTTTCTAAGTCATGTCCAACTCTTTGCAGCTCCATGGACTGTAGCACACCAGGCTTCCCTGTCCATCACCATTTCCTGGAGTTTGCTCAAATTCATGTCTGTTGAGTCGGTGATGCCATCCAGCTATCTCATCCTCTGTCACCCCCTTCTCCTCTTGCCCTCAATCTTCCCCAGCAATAGGCTCTTTTCCAAATAGTTGGTGCTTTGCATCAGGTAGCCAAAGTATTGGAGCTTAGCTTCAGCATCAGTCCTTCCAATAAGTATTCAGAGTTCATTTCCTTTACGATTGACTGGTTTGATCTCCATGCTATCCAAGAGACTTTCAAGAGTCTTCTCCAGCAGCATCTGCCAAAACAAAATCATGGACACAGAGAACAGACTGGTTGTTGCCTAGGGGGAGGAGGAGGTAAGGAAGGGGTGGAGTCGGAGATGGGTGATTTTCATCTTGAAGATAAGTATGTGGTTGCAGTTACTTGCCTCAATATTTGTAGACTGAATTCAGATCGAACATTTCACTACTGTGTCCTTTTTGAAAATTCTACGTAGAGTTTTCTTTATTTCTTTATTTTCCCCCAGACAGACAGGTTGCCTGTTTGTCTTCATGATATGGTATTTGGCTTTCCTTAAAGTCAGTGTTCCAAGGGAGAAAGCCCAAGATGGAAGCCACACTCTTCTGTAACCCTCAGAAGCGGCCTCCTGTTCCTTTCGTTGTGTTCCATTGACTGCACACACCAGCCCTGATGTGGAAGGGTCTCCACAGGGTATGAATATCAAGACTCAGGAAGGCTGGAGGCTCCTCCCATTTTGCAGGCTGGCTACCATCAACTGGAAGTCTTCCGTAGCTTCAATATTAATTCACCTCAACACACAGACATACATACACCCACACTTCTTACTCAATTGCCTCTAAAACTGATTTTTCTCATCATATTCACTTATATTGGAAGCTTCTTTTCCCACAGAAAACCCCAATCTTATGTCCTATAGTTGCTTATTCATTCAACAAACAGTGACCCAACACATGCAGTGTTTGGGGCACAAAATAGAAAATCAGGTTAATGATCAAGACAAGAACTTCTGAGCTTATGTTTCCTGTCCTTCACAGGCTGTTGGCCGGAGCAGTCAGATCCTCAGCATAGGATCAGTTTGAGGAGTTCCTTTATGTATCTCTGTACACAATAACAACAAAAGTATGTGTCTTTTCATTTCAGAGAGACTTTCAGAAAAAATAAGATTTCCTATGGTGTAGGGTCAGAGTCACACTGCAACTCTCTTTCCTACTTTCTGTTTCCCCACTTTCTCAACCATCTCTCATAAAACCATGCTCTCAATGCCATATTCCAGAAAATAATTTAATCCAGCACACTTGTTTACATCACATCCAATATCCTGAATTTATTTTCTTTAAAACTCTCCTTCTCAACACTTCTTCTTCCCATGCTTCCTACCTTGGCATGAAGATTGTTTAGATCAATTAATATTTACAGCTGGCAAAGAGAACATAAGAAAGAAATCCCATTACCCCAGACCAAGCTGTAATCGTCAACAAAGGAAATTCAGCCAAGTAATATACGTTTTCTCATTTATTCGTCTTTTTCTTGATACTTCTCTCCTTTTGGCTGGTCTAAATGATAAACTCCATATTGTATATATTTTTACCACAATTTAAAAAATCCCAGAAAACTTGCTTAGTTCCAATATAAAAGAAGGTGTCAGAGTTTAACTGTGAGATTTGAAGTTACTGGTAGCTGTTCCAATTCTGTGGCTTTAACCTTAGAGATGGAAAGTGCCCCTGCACTCTTCTAGTACCTTCAATAAACAATTAAACAGGAATGAAAATAATTAAAATGTCATGTGTTTTGTTGTAGGTCAGCCACAAATTCTTAAGGCATCCTGAAATTGGTTCTTTCATAGGAGACAGGAGGACGTTACGGCTCAGGCCCATTTTAAGTCAGCATTACCAAGATCTAAATTAGTGCTTTGTGTGGAATTCTCTGGTGGTCCAGGGATTAGGACTCTGTGCTTCCACTGCAGCGGGCACAGGTTTGATCCCTGGTTGGGAAACTAAGATCCTGCATGCCTTACGGTGTGACCAATAAATAAATAAATTTATGCTTTGTAACTCTCACTGCAATCAAGATCAGCTGAGGGGCTTGCAAAATCTATGAAACCCTGAGACCACCCCCCACTCCCCATTTCTAGGGAATCTTATTTCATTGATTCAGGAGACAGCCCAGATATTAGCATTAAAAGAAAAAAAAAAGTCCTCAATGATTCTAATATGTAAAGAACCACTGTCTAGTGGGGGGAGGAGAAAGTGGGATGATATGAGAGAATAGCACTGAAACATATATTCAAAGTGAAAGTGTTAGTCACTCAGTAGTATCTGACTCTTTGCGACCCCATGGGCTGTATCCTGTCAGGCTCCTCTATCCATGGAGTTCTCCAGGCAAGAATACTGGAGTGGGTAGCCATTCCCTTCTCCAGAGGATCTTCCAGCCCAGAAACTGAACCCAAATTTCCTACATTGCAGATTCTTTACTGTCTGAGCCACCAGGGAAGCTCAATATATACATTAAGTAAGTGTTAGTTACTTAGTTGTGCCCAACTGTTTGCGACCCCATGGACTGCAGCCCACCAGGCTCCTCTGTCCATGAGATTTTCCAGGCAAGGATACTGGAGTGGGTTGCCATCTCCTTCTCCAGGGGATCTTCCTGACCCAGGGATAGAACCCCAGGTCTCCTGCACTGCAGGCAGATTCTATAACGACTGAGCTACAAGGGAAGCCCCAATATGTATATTACCATATGTAAAATAAATGGCCAGTGGGAGTTCAATGTATGCCACAAGGAACACAAAGTCAGTGCTCTGTGACAATCTAGAGGGGTGAGATGGGGAGGGAAGTGGGAGTGCTTTCAGGAGGGAGGGGACATATGTATACCTAATGTCAATTCTTGTTGATGTATCACAAAACCATCACAATATTGTAAAGTAATTATCCACTAATTAAAAAAAAGAATCACTGTCTAGAGAGGACATCTACCAAGGTGTAACACTATTGGTTATCTTTTCTCCTGGGTTTTAAGAGCAAAATTAGTTCTATCTTTCTCATCAGGTAGAGCAAATGACTAGCCCAATTCTTTGTGTTGCAGATGACATAACTAGGATAAGTTTGGTCATAGGCATGAAAAAATTAACATGCCCATGATTTGCCCATGGGGAGACCTCAGAGGGATGCCTGGAGGAAGGGGTAAGATGGTGAGAGTGAGGAGGGCTGGAGTGTGAGGAAGGAACATTGCTCCTGCCAAGTTCTCCAAGAGTTGAGAATACCAGACCACCTTACCTGTCTTCTGAGTAACTTGTATGTGGGTCGAGAACCAACAATTAGAACCTTACATGAAACAACTGAAGGGTTCAAAATTGGGAAAGGAGTACAACAAGGCTGTATATTGTTACCCTGATTCTTTAACTTCTATGCAGAGTACATCGTGTGAAATGCCTGGCTGGATGAATCACAAGCTGTTATCAAGATTGCCGGGAGAAGTATCAACAACCTCAGGTATGCAGATAATACCACCCTAATGGTAGAAAGAGAAGAACTAAAGAGCCTCTTGATGAAAGTGAAAGAGGAGAGTGAAAAGATTGGCTTGAAACTCAGCATTCAAAAAACTAAGATTATGGCATCTGGTCCCATCATTTCATGACAAATAGAAGGGGGAAAAGTGGAAGAAGTTACCGATTTATTTTCCTAGGCTCCAAAATCACTGTGGATGTTGTCTGCAGCCATAATATCAAAAGATGCTTGTTCCTTGGAAGGAAAACTGACAAACTTGGACAGTGTATTAAAGCAGAGACATCACTTTGCCAACTAAAGTCTGTATAGTCAAAGTTATGGTTTTTCCAGTAGTCATGCACAGGTGTGAGAACTGGACCATAAAGAAGGCTGAGTGCCAAAGAATTTATGCTTTTGAACTGTGGTGCTGGAGAAGACTTGTGAGAGTCCCTTGGACTGAAAGGAGATGACATCAGTCAATCCTAAAGGAAATCAACCCTGAAAATTCACTGGAAGGACTGATGTTGAAACTGAAGCTCTAAAACTTTGGCCACCTGATTTGAAGAACAGACTCATTGGAAAAGGTCCTGATGCTGGGAAAGATTAAAGGCAAAAGGAGAAAGGGGTGGCAAAGGATGAGATGATTAGATAGCATCACTAATTCAATGGACATGAATCTGAGCAAACTCTGGGTAATAGTGAAATAGAGAGAACCTTGGTATGCTGCAGTCCATGGGGTCACAAAGAGAGGGACAGGATTTATAGCTAAATAATAGCAACAATAACCAGGGCCTTTTAGGAATGAAGATTTCATATTTGATAAAATTCATCTATACTTATTCATTTATGCCTCTTTTTCCTTCCCTGTAGTAAAGGTGCAAGAAATATTTCTCTGTGTTTACTACTAAAAGTTTTATAGCATTAGGTATTACATGTAGGTCTATGATCCACTTTGAATTATTTTTTTGTGTGTCGTGTAGACTATTTTTAAAGCCTTTATTGAATTTGTTACAATTTTGTTTCTAGATTTTTGTTTTGATTTTTTACTTGTGAGGCATATGGGATTTTAGCTCCCTACCAGGGACTGAATCCATACCCCTTGCAGTGGAAATCAAAATCTTAACCATTAGATCACCAGGGAAGTCCTGTGAGTTTATTTTTAAGTATGATGGCAAGTATGGTTGAGGTGGGTTTTTGGTTTGCTTTGTTTTGCACTTGAATGTCAAGTAGTTCTATTACCATTTGCTAAAACACGAAACACAGTCTTCTCAACATTGAACTACCTTAGTACCTTAGTATGGGCCTATCTTTGGACTCTTTTCTCTGTGATCTATTTATCTGTCTTAATGCCAACACTAGGTTGTCTGGATTATAATATCATTGTCATAAATCATAACTTTTTCATTTTTTACAAATGCCTTTTGCAGGCATTTTTTTTTTTTTCCAATAAAATAGTAATGATAGGGATTCATCCCAGGTTACAGACTCAGAAGCTAATGCTGGGCTAAGACTCTCAGTTCAGGGCTCTTACCCTGCACAGACCTGTCTCCTGGAGCCAAAGGGGAATTCTACAGTGAAAGCACAGAGTTAGAGTAAACTCTCACAGCCGAAGTCCCAGAATTTTGTTTTAAAATACTCCAAAACCTCAATCAGCATCAAAGTGGAAATCAGGCACTAGTTGGATTTCAATGATGCAGATAATATGGAATGGAGAGAACTGGCTGATGGAGAACTCTCTCCAGCAGCTGAGGCACTTTATCTACATTTCATCATTAGCAGCAAGAACCCAGAACAACAACAAAAAGGGAAATGAGGAAAGCAGGTGGGCAAATGGTGTTCCATGTATCCGTACTACCACCCTCTCTCTTTACACCATCTTTGAAAAGCCCAAACCACTGTAGAATTCATTGTTAATGGTCTTCATTGTAACTAAAGCTCACAGTGAATTCTTATGTGCTCCTAGGTAGGCAGATAATTAGTTCAGCAACTGTTTGCTAACAAGAGTTCACAGATGTGTTCTCAGCTTTGGGAGGAAACTCACTGCATTCATTGCCATGACCTAAACATTACATTCGGCTAACCGGTTTTAAAAGTTGATACTGCTTAATAAATAACTGTAGCATCTGAGGAAGAAAAATCCATTTTTCTTTCAATGTTTAATCTTGAAATAAATGGCAAACACAAAAATTATCTTAAGGGGACAGAGTTAAGATTGATTCCATTCCCTGAAAACAAAAATCCTTTACAATGTTATTATATTTTTATGCAATGAAAAGAAACAAGAAAATCACCTAAGTATAAATGGAGGTTTTAGTTTCTATAGAAGCATCTTATCAATGTAGGTAGCCATTTACTTCAAAATTAACTCAATAATTTTATTTAGTTCTGGTTTCAAGTAACTAAATCTTTGGGAACACCATGGGGAAAAAAATACCTAGGAGTCAATTACATTATTCTTTCAAGGAGAATTTTATATTTCCCCACTTTACATTCATATCCTGTGCTCAGATGCTCAGCTGTGTCCAACTCTTTGTGACCCCATGGACTGTAGCCTGCTAGGCCTCTCTATCCATGGGATTCTCCCAGCAAGAATACTGAAGTGGGTTGCCTAAGCCAAGGATCGAACCCTCATCTCCTGCATGGGCTGACAGATTCTTTACCACTGAGCCACAAGGGAAGCCCTCTATGTTCACAATGCTGTTTAAATTTGAGTAAACTGTATAATGAGTCATGTAAATTAATGAATGATACCAAATAATTTAATTCCTGAAGAACTGTTTGAGAGTATTAAAGAAAGGTGAAATTTTTAAACTAAGGTAGAGATTTCAAGTCCAATGTTTAACTCATAAGTTCAGTTCAGTTCAGTTCAGTCGCTCAGTCATGTCCGACTCTTGGCGACTCCATGAATCGCAGCACGCCAGGCCTCCCTGTTCATCACCATCTCCCAGAGTTCACTCAGATTCATGTCCATCGAGTTTGTGATGCCATTCAGCCATCTCATCCTCTGTCGTCCCCTTCTCCTCCTGCCCCCAATCCCTCCCAGCATCAGAGTCTTTCCCAATGAGTCATCTCTTCTCATAAGGTGGCCAAAATATTTGAGTTTCAGCTTTAGCATCATTCCTTCCAAAGAAATCCCAGGGTTGATCTTCAAAATGGACTGGTTGGATCTCCTTGCAGTCCAAGGGACTCTCAAGAGTCTTCTCCAACACCACAGTTCAAAAGCATCCATTCTTCGGTGCTCAGCCTTCTTCACAGTCCAACTCTCACATCCATACATGACCACAGGAAAAACCATAGCCTTGATTAGATGGACCTTAGTCGGCAAAGTAATGTCTCTGCTTTTGAATATGCTGTCTAGATTGGTCATAACTTTTCTTCCAAGGAGTAAGTGTGTTTTCATTTCATGGCTGCAGTCACCATCTGCAGTGATTCTGGAGCCCCCCCCCCACCCCCCCACCCCCCGCAAAATAAAGTCTGCCACTGTTTCCACTGTTTCCTCATCTATTTCCCATGAAGTGATGGGACCAGATGCCATGATCTTCATTTTCTGAATGTTGAGCTTTAGGCCAACTTTTTCACTCTCCTCTTTCACTTTCATCAAGAGGCTTTTTAGCTCCTCTTCACTTTCTGCCATAAGGGTGGTGTCATCTGCATATCTGAGGTGACTGATATTTCTCCTGGCAATCTTGATTCCAGCTTGTGCTGCTTCCAGTCCAGCATTTCTCATGATGTACTCTGCATAGAAGTTAAATAAGCAGGGTGACAATATACAGCCTTGATGTACTCCTTCTCCTATTTGTAACCAGTCTGTTGTTCCATGTCCAGTTCTAACTGCTGCTTCCTGACCTGCATACAGATTTCTCAAGAGGCAGCTTAGGTGGTCTGGTATTCCCATCTCTTTCAGAATTTTCCACAGTTTATTGTGATCCACACAGTCAAGGGCTTCTTTATTTTCTGTTTTAAAATATCTCAGGCCTTAATTGCATCATGAGCACATCCCATGATTTAGAAGGGGAAATATCTTGATGAGGCAGGTGCTGAAAAAGACAACAACAGCAAAGGTTCTGCACACACTGTGAGACCACTGAAACTAGAATTTACAACTCACTCTAACCTCTCATATTACTGATGAAGAAACTGAGGTCCAGATTGGTGAAGTGACAATTGCCTAGGTGACCCCATGTTGTGTGGGCAGACAGGGAATTTCAAGAAGGGGAAGGAGTTAATGGAGGAAGAAAGTCATCAAGTTTGGTAACTAGAAATAAAAGGAGTTAAGTTTTCAAATGTGGGGAAAAAGAGACATCAATATGCCCTTATGGAAAAACAAATAAGAAAAAAGGACTGCAGAATGTTTCATATTTTTACAACTAAAAAAGTGAGGTGAGCCAAGAACAAGGTGAACATTTAATCAAGTTGGGTTAACTCTTGAGCAATAGTTATACTGGGCAGAACCCACTTCTGATCTTTATAATAATGGGCCATATTATAATGAGGGAGAAAAGTCAATGTAAACTGAGATAAAGGTTATTGAGATATTGCAACAGTTGGCTTACTTAGTTCCATGCATTTGGGGGGAAATCTGAGAAGACGTTTGGAAGTGCTTTGTGTCAGTAACAAAATTTTATCCCTAAAGGAAAAAATTTGATTGTACAGAAGAGAGACCTGAGCCTATGATACAAGGATTCTCAAGATGCAGATAGATGGGGGCCAAGTGTTCTGTTGTGCCCAATGGACTGTAAGTACAAGTGCCAATGTGAGGCCATGAAGATACATGTGACTTCTCAGCCATCTCTTCTTCTTCTGAGGAGAGCACAGAGCCAGGAAATGAATCAAGTGACACGGAATTAAGGAGATCTGTCTCCAATCAAGGTCAGTTATCCTTGAGAGTCAGCAGACCTACAGTGGACTTTGCTTGAATGACAAAGAAACACTATATACTAAATCACTGCGATTTGCAATTGCTTCTTACAGCAGCATACACCTAGCCTAGCCTGACTCATTCATCTCCTTGAGTTGCACACCCATCATGTGAGGAACCTTGGTCTGGGAAACTGCAGTCCATTCTTCTGTTGACCCGTGTAAATCAGTTTGGGATTGAGCAGTTGGACTAGCCAAAGGTTGGTCCCAGCAAGGATATAGTGGTGGATGCACAATCATCCTACATTTCACTACATGAGCTCTGAAGTAGAGATTATGCTTTGCTAAAGACAGGAAAAAGTCCATGGCTTGGCTGAAAGAAAAGACGTTTTGAGAATATTTAGATATTTTTGAAATTCTCTAAAATTGCAAGGAAAATAGCTGGAGTCCCATGTTTATACAGTTCCTATACAAAAGGGAAGCTGGCTTGGCAGAAGGAGGAGGAGAAAGCTAGAGGACCTAATGTGGACCCACATTTGATGAATCTCTCAGACTTCCTTCCAAAGTGTGCAGTGCAGAAGGGAGAAGGTAGCTTCACGGTGAGAAGACCCAGCAAACATTTCCTCAGCCAGGTGGTCAAGGCCAACATTAACAGGGATAAGTCACAGTCACAGTGTACTCTCAATGTGATTAGAATGGCCCTTTATCTCTGTGGTCTTTCTCCTGAGAACCCATGACCTTAGTTTTATCATGAGAAAAAAACTCTAGGCATACTCCAGTAGTGGGGCATGCTACAAACCACTTGACCAGTCCTCCTCAAAGCTGTCAAGATCATCAAAAACAAGGAAAGTCTGAGAGACTGTCATAGCTGAGAGGAACCAAAATAGGCTTGACAACAAAATGTAACATGGTATTCTGGTTGGAATTCTGAAACAGAGGAAGGACATTATTGAAAAACTGAGGACATAATAATAAAATCTGGACTTCAGTTAACATAGTAGGTTGCTATTAATTGCAACGGATGTATCATACAATACAAGATGCTTACAATAGGATAACCTAGGTACACAGTATATGGAAACTGTCTAGACAGTCATCACAGTTTTTATGCAAATATAAAAGTGTGTGTGAAAATAAAGTCTATTATAAAGAAAAAAAAGTAAAACAAAGAATTCTGCCTGAGATAGTCTCTGATGAGCGTACCTCAATAATGGCTGATGTTGTGCTTTTTCTGAAAGTAATGCTTGAAATGGGAGTATTGTGCTACGCTGTGATCTTAGGGGGCTTCCCACGCAGTGCATGCTAAGTCGCTTCAGTCATGTCCAATTCATGGTGGGGGAGGGTTCTGGTTGAAATGAAGCTGGATGTGGAACCCAAAAATCATGGTTCCTCCACTAGCCCTAAGCCTACCACCCCTGCTAAGTCGCTTCAGTCGTGTCTGACTCTGTGCGACCCCATAGATGGCAGCCCACCAGGCTCCCTGGTCCCTGGGATTCTCCAGGCAAGAACATTGGAGTGGGTTGTCATTTCCTTTTCCAATGCATGAAAAGTGAAAGTGAAGTCCTACCACCCCTAGGTACCCCCATATAACATTCTGTCAAGAACTCCTGGTCTGTTCAGTTTATGAGTGTGGGTTGAGGGCAATATGGAGGAGGTAAAGGGAAGTGTATGGGGGACTCACACAGATATCCTTCCAGGTCTCTGCAAGAGAGCTACCCTCACAACAACCACAGAAAACCACCTGCCATACAGGAGATGTAAGAGACATAGGTTTGGTCTCCTGAAGGAGATCCACTCCAGAATTCTTGCCTGGAGAATCCCATGGACAGAGGGGCATGGCAGGTTTTAGTCCATAGGATCATACAGAATTGGACATGACTCAGTGGCGGCTGGGAGGAGACACCCCACATCCGAGGTCAGGGGCAGCCAGGAGAAGCCACCTCGCACCCAAGGCCAGGGGCGGTGACCCTGAGGAGCCACCCCAAGCCCAAGGCCAGGGGCAGTGACCCTGAGGAGCCACCCCAAGCCCGAGGCCAGGGCCGGCGGCTGGGAGCAGCAACCCGAGGAGCGGTGGCTGCGCAGGCACAGGAGGGCCTAGAGGAGCCATCCCACGTTGAAGGTCAGGAACGGCGGCGGTAAGGAGATACCCCTTGTCCAAGGTAAGGAGCAGCTGCTGTGCTTTGCTGGAGCAGCCGTGAAGAGATACCCCACGCCCAAGGTAAGAGAAGCCCAAGTAAGATGGTAGGTGTTGCAAGAGGGCATCAGAGGGCAGACACACTGAAACCATACTCACAGAAAACTAGCCAATCTAATCACACTAGGACCACAGCCTTTTCTAACTCAATGAAACCAAGCCATGCTTGCAGGGCAACCCAAAACTGCCGGGTCATGGTGGAGACGTCTGACAGAATGTGGTCCACTGGAGAAGGGAATGGCAAACCACTTCAGTATTCTTGCCTTGAGAACCACCCCATAAACAGTATGAAAAGGCAAAATGATAGGATATCAAAAGAGGAACTCCCCAGGTCATTAGGTGCCCAATATGCTACTGGAGATCAGTGGAGAAATAACTCCAGAAAGAATGAAGGGATGGAGCCAAAGCAAAAACAATACCCAGCTGTCGATGTGACTGATGATAGAAGCAAGGTCCAATGCTGTAAAAAGCAATATTGCATAGGAACCTGGAATGTCAGGTCCATGAATCAAGGCAAATTGGAAGTGGTCAAACAGGAGATGGTGAGGGTGAACATCGACATTCTAGGAATCAGCAAACTAAAATGGACTGGAATGGGTGAATTTAACTCAAATGACCATTGTATCTACTACTGTGGGCAGGAATCCCTCAGAAGAAATGGAGTAGCCATCATGGTCAACAAAAGAGTCTGAAATGCAGTACTTGGATGCAATCTCAAAAATGACAGAATGATCTCTGTTCGTCTCCAAGGCAAACCATTCAATATCACAGTTATCCAAGTCTATGCCCCAACCAGTAATGCTGAAGAAGCTGAAGTTGAATGGTTCTATGAAGACATACAAGACCTTTTAGAACTAACACCCAAAAAAGATGTACTTTTCTTTATAGGGGACTGGAATGCAAAAGTAGGAAGTCAAGAAACACCTGGAGTAACAGGCAAATTTGGCCTTGGAATGCAGAATGAAGCAGGGCAAAGACTAATAGAGTTTTGCCAAGAAAATGCACTGGTCATAGCAAACACCCTCTTCCAACAACACAAGAGAAGACTCTACACATGGACATCACCAGATGGTCAACACCAAAATCAGATTGATTATATTCTTTGTAGCCAAGGATGGAGAAACTCTATACAGTCAACAAAAACAAAGCCAGGAGCTGACTGTGGCTCAGATCATGAACTCCTTATTACCAAATTCAGACTCAAATTGAAGAAAATAGGGAAGACTGCTAGACCATTCAGGTATGACCTCAATCAAATCCCTTATGATTATACAGTAGAAGTGAGAAATAGATTTAAGGGCCTAGATCTGATAGAGTGCCTGATAAACTATGGAATGAGGTTCATGACATTGTACAGGAGACAGGGATCAAGACCATCCCCATGGAAAAGAAATGCAAAAAAGCAAAATGGCTATCTGGGGAGGCCTTACAAATAGCTGAGAAAAGAAGAGAGGCGAAAAGCAAAGGAGAAAAGGAAAGACATAAGCATCTGAATGCAGAGTTCCAAAGACTAGCAAGAAGAGATAAGACAGCCTTCTTCAGTGATCAATGAAAAAACAACAGAATGGGAAAGACTAGAGATCTCTTCAAGAAAATTAGAGATACCAAGGGAACATTTCATGCAAAGATGGGCTCGATAAAGGACAGAAATGGTATGGACCTAACAGAAGCAGAAGATATTAAGAAGAGGTGGCAAGAATACACAGAAGAACTGTACAAAAAAGATCTTCACGATCCATATAATCATGATGATGTGATCACTAATCTAGAGCCAGACATCTTGGAAAGTGAAGTCAAGTGGGCCTTAGAAAGCTTCATTATGAACAAAGCTAGTGGAGGTGATGGAATTCCAGTGGAGCTGTTTCAAATCCTGAAAGATGATGCTGTGAAAGTGCTGCACTCAATATGCCAGCAAATTTGGAAAACTCAGCAGTGGCCACAGGACTGGAAAAGGTCAGTTTTCATTCCAATTCCAAAGAAAGGCAATGCCAAAGAATGCTCAAACTATCACACAATTGCACTCATCTCACATGCCAGCAAAGTAATTCTCAAAATTCTCCAAGGCAGGCTTCAGCAATATGTGAACCGTGAACTCCCTGATGTTCAAGCTGGTTTTAGAAAAGGCAGAGGAACCAGAGATCAAATTGCCAACATCCTCTGGATCATGGAAAAAGCAAGAGAGTTCCAGAAAAATATCTATTTCTGCTTTATTGACTATGCCAAAGCCTTTGACTGTGTGGATCACAATAAACTGTGGAAAATTCTGAAAGAGATGGGAATACCAGACCACCTAACCTGCCTCTTGAGAAATCTGTATGCAGGTCAGGAAGCAACAGTTAGAACTGGACATGGAACAACAGACTGGTTCCAAATAGGAAAAGGAGTACATCAAGGCTGTATATTGTCACCCTGCTTATTTAACTTCTATGCAGAGTACATCATGAGAAACGCTGGGCTGGAAGAAGCACAAGCTGGAATCAAGACTGTCCGGAGAAATATCAATAACCTCAGATATGCAGATGACACCACCCTTATGGCAGAAAGTGAAGAGGAGCTAAAAAGCCTCTTGATGAAAGTGAAAGAAGACAGTGAAAGAGCTGGCTTTAAGCTCAACATTCAGAAAACGAAGATCATGGCATCCAGTCCCATCACTTCATGGGAAATAGATGGGGAAAGAGTAGAAACAGTGTCAGACTTTATTTTTCGGGGCTCCAAAATCACTGCAGATGGTGACTGCAGCCATGAAATTAAAAGACGCTTATTCCTTGGAAGAAAAGTTATGAGCAACCTAGATAGTGTATTCAAAAGCAGAGACATTACTTTGCCAACTAAGGTCCATCTAGTCAAGGCTATGGTTTTACCAGTGGTCATGTATGGATGTGAGAGTTGGACTATGAAGAAGGCTGAGTGCCGAAGAATTGATGCTTTTGAACTGTGGTGTTGGAGAAGACTCTTGAGAGTCCCTTGGACTGCAAGGAGATCCAACCTGTCCATTCTGAAGGAGATCAACCCTGGGATTTCTTTGGAAGGAATGGTGCTAAAGCTGAAACTCCAGTACTTTGGCCACCTCATGCGAAGAGTTTACTCATAGTAAAGACTCTGATGCTGGGAGGGATTGAGGGCAGGAGGAGAAGGGGCCGACAGAGGATGAGATGGCTGGATGGCATCATGGACTCAATGGACGTGAGTCTGAGTGAACTCCAGGAGATGGTGATGGACAGGGAGGCCTGGCGTGCTGCGATTCATGGGGTCGCAAAGAGTTGGACATGACTGAGCGACTGTACTGAACTGAACTGGACTGAACTGAACTGAAGTGACTTAGCATGCACGTGCTCCTAGGAGATCTGTATTTCTTCTGTTTAATGGAAGTCTAGTGGATATAGTTAAAAAGAGAAGGGGAAGGGAAAAGTTACTGACTTCAAGTATTAAATATTTGTGTGCTCATTTTTTTACAAAGGAAACTGAGGCTCACAGAACTCAATAAAAACCTAAAAGTTGCAGGTGTCATAAATGCCAAGGCCAGGGATCCTAGCCTGGGTGTCTCTGTCTCAAAACTCCTTGTTTCTCCACATACTGTGCTGTACTCACATGGATACGTTTTATCTTCAGGCAATGCCAGACAAGGAGGATGGTGAATCTGGGCTGGAAGACAACTTTAGGAGGAGCTACTGTAAATGAGGAAGTGGAACAGACAATTAATAGTCAGAGGGCCAATGCTCGACAGACAGAGCCATTTCCTCCCTTCTTCCACATCCTGGTCCTTAGACTCTTGAGTGACTTGTGATTTGCCTCCAATCCTGGTGTTCTTTTCAGTCTCTAGTTTTCCAACTTTTACTTAAAATTTGTTTAAGTGAACTTGATGTCCAACAAGCATAACCAGGGGGGGTCCTGGTTGAAATAAGGCTGGATGTGGAACCCAAAACTCATGGTTCCTCCACTAGCCCTAAGCCTACCACCTCTAGGTACCCCCATATAACATTCTGGTCTGTTCAGTTTATGAGTGTGGGTTGAGGGCAATATGGAGGAGGTAAAGGGAAGTGTATGAGGGACTCACACGGAGATCCTTCCAGGTCCCTGCAGGGGAGCTACCCTCACAACAACCACAGCTGTGAAAATCCATATGCAAAGGGGAAGCTCTTCAAAATCCTTCAGAAGGGCAACACATCAGCACCAAACAACCCAGGTTTTATCAAGAGTGGTCTTCGGTTGAGTTCAGCCACAAGAAAACGATGGAAGGAACTCAGGCGAACATTCAAGTCTCTATTCAGTTGATGCACACTGGGGAGAACCTGCAGACCTCATTAGTTAAGCAAGGCCATGCTTTTTAGAGTCCTTCACAGTCTTTGTGGTCCTGACCCTTTTTGGCTCAAGTGGCAGTTTCTTTTTTTTTTTGCAGTTGTTGATTAGTTGGTTCTTGCTTTTGCATCTCTTGCTTGGGGTCATTTGTACAATCACATTAACTTGTGAAAACTGTGCAAACCTTGAGTTTCTCGGCTAGTCAAGACCCATGAAGAGGGGCCATAGAAGAAAAAAGAAGGAAAGGAAAAGAGAGGATAAGTCTAGAGGGGAAGGGGGAAATGGGACCTCTGTCCTGACTATTTTAATCCTTTCATGGCTAACTAAATCCAGCTGCTGACTTGCATCTGTGAAATGGAAAATGTGCAGGTATAAATGCTAGAGAGGAGATGCCCACACTTAGCGAGGAAGCGAGCCTCACGGAGGGTGTAGAAGCCACGTGATTCAGCCCAGAGCTGAATGGGTGAAGTAGGAGAGTGGAAGGAAGGTCTGAGCTCTTGCAATGATCTTCTCTTCTCCTCCATTTTCTTCCTCTCCCCTCTTCCTTCCTCCCGCTTCTCCTTCTAGTGCCCCTCCCTCTTTCCTTTTGAATCGTTGATTGATTCTGAGTTGTTAAATGCATGATGCAACCCCAGGTAATTCCTCCAGATAAGATCTTCTCCCCAGTTGTTCATGATGTCAACTTCTATGATTCTCATTTTATAAAATAAAATAGAAATGAATAAAATAAAAAGTAGAACAAAAATCTATATTTTAAAGATATAATGAAGTGTACCCACGTTTCCTTAGCCGTGCTTTCCCTCCTCTCTGCCTTCCACATTTCTTTCTTCCCCAGAACATCGGTCTCTCACACTTGGCCTCCATTTCATCAGAGTTTTTAATATCGCTGGGAGGCCACAGCCCTTGAGTGCTCACTGGGAACCTTTGGAAAGAGACTCTGGGACAGAAGTTCTCCTCACAATACCTGTAAAGCCCTGCCGGCTTCCTCTGCAGCCCGTGCAAGCGTGACCCTCCCACCCCTGGGAAGAAAGCTCAGGGGAACTCAAGACTTGAAGGGTCCCACTTGAGACCCCCTTTCCTACTGATTTTATCCATTCTGTAGACCCTGGAACATCTGTCAGCCTGAGGCTGGAAGACAATGCATGTCCTCAAGAGGTGCGTTTGCTTCTTGTTTTCACTGACATCAGGGGCTACTGCTGTGTTTCAGGTGTTGCTAGTGGAAGGGAAAAACCACAGAAAAGAGGAGAATTGTGGAAGAAAAGCTTCAACCTACAGTGTAATTTATTAAATGGTAAAAATAATAGTTTGAGAAATTAGATATTTTGTGGTTGATTTTTATGACTTTTGAAATAAGTGGTGGCAAAACCCCTCCAACATCCAAAACCACAAGTCACAATTTGGTTGTGGTTTTTCATTCCCTACAAAACACCAAACACTTGGAAAAGATCATTTGAACTGTATTTTTTCCCACAGAGGTGGAAATTTTCTTTTTAAAAGTGATCCCTGGACAATTCACAGGTCTTTTGACATTGGAACCAAGTTTTCTGCTTGAAGACTTACTTCAATAATCTTTATTTATAAAAACACCTTATAGTTATCAGAACAACTTCACAAACATTATCTCGTATTTTATCCTGCTTCTGCTTGGTTGGTTCTCCAACTCATGTTCATAGAAGGTAAAACATTTATCTGAAGTCCCTCTTTAAAAATATCCCAGTACTTCCTAGATCAGGGCTCAGCAACTGGCAGCCATGGCCCCAGTGCTACCCACTGTATGTTTTTGTATGGCATACAAGATACAAATGAGTTTTACAGTTTTAAACTGTTAGGGGAAAAGAGCAGCTTTTGTAACACAAAAAAATTACATAAAATTCAAATTTCAACACACGAATGAAGTTTTCTTGGAACACAACCACGTTTACATACTATCTTTGGCTGCTGTCTTACTTCGAGGAAAGAGTTGAGTAATTAAGACAGAGACCATATGGCCCACAGAGCCTGAACTATTTACTCTCTGGCCCTTTACAGAAAATGTTTGCCGACCCCTGTCCCAGATCAAGGGCTTATTCCATCCCACAAGAGCTGTCTTTCCAGAATCCTAGCAGACTCCCAGAAAAAGGCAAAGCCTGCAGGGATCTGGCTTCCAAGCCCAGTGAAAGAGGCTGAAAAATTGGCCTGCAGTAAAAGCCTAGCCCTTTAAATTCTTCAGTTCTTCTGATTGGCGGAGCCTTGGGTCCTGGCTCCCAGCTGGCAAGCAGCTCCCTCTGCCAGGGGGGTGCTGGAGGTGGGTCCTTATAAGACCTTTGCCAAAATGAAAGGGCAATATTCTTTCTTCCCCTTCTCCACCTCCTCCAATCCAGGAAAAAGTAATTCTTCAACAGATGGGCTGTCCTTAGAATTTATTGTTTTTCAGTTGCTCAGTCATGTCTAACTCTCTGCGACTCCATGGACTGCAGCTCGTCAGGCTTCCCTGTCCTTTACTGTCGCCCAGAGTTTGCTCAAATTCATGTGCATTGATTCAATGATGCCATCCAACCATCCTATTCTCTGTCACCCCCTCTCCTTTTGACCCCAATCTTTTCCTTCATCAGGGTCTTTTCCAGTGAGTCAGCTCTTTGCATCAGGTGGCCAAAGTACTGGAGCTTCAGCTTCAGCATCAGTCCTTCCAATGAATATTCAGAGTTCATTTCCTTTAGGATTGACTGGTTGGATCTCCTTGCAGTCCAAGGGACTCTCAAGAGTCTTCTCCAGCACTACAGTTTGAAAACATCAATTCTTCTGCACTTAGATTTCTTTATGGTTCAGCTTTCACATCTGTACATGACTCCTGGAAAAACCATAGCTTTGACCTTATGGACCTTTGTTGGCCAAGTGATGTCTCTGCTTTTCAATACCTATCTAGGTTCATCATAGCTTTTCTTCCAAGGAGCAAGCATCTTTAAATTTCATAAAGTGAAACTTTAAATTCACTGCAGTCACCATCTGCAGTGATTTTAGAGCCCAAGAAAATAAAGTCTGTCACTATTTCCACTTTTCCCCCATCTATATGCCATGAAATGATGGGACCAGATGCAGGACCTTAGTTTTTTGAATATCGAGTTTCAAGCCAGCTTTTTCACTCTCTTCTTTCACTTTCATCAAGAGACTCTTTATTTAGTTCCTCTTCACTTTCTGCCATAAAGATGGTGTCATCTGCATATCTAAGGTTATTGATATTTCTCCCAGAAATCTTGATTCCAGCTTGAACTTCATCCAGCCTGGCATTTTGCATGATGTACTCTGCATATAAGTTGAATAAGCAGGGTGACAATATACAGCCTTGACGTACTTCTTTCCCAGTTTGGAACCAGTCTGTTGTTCCATGTTGGGTTCTAACGGCTGCTTCTTGATTGGTATACAGGTTTCCCAGGAGGCACATAAGGTGGTCTGGTATTCCCATATCTTTAAGAATTTTCCACAATTTGTTGTGATCCAAAGAATCAAAGATTTTAATGTAGTCAGTGAAGCAGAAGTAGATGCTTTCCTGGAATTCCTTAGAATTCAGTTCAGGTCAGTTCAGTCGCTCAGTCGTGTCCGACTCTTTGCGACCCCATGAATCGCAGCACGCCAGGCCTCCTGTCCATCACCAGCTCCCAGAGTTCACTCAGATTCATGTCCATAGAGTCCGTGATGCCATCCAACCATCTCATCCTCTGTCGTCCCCTTCTCCTCCTGCCCCCAATCCCTCCCAGCATCAGAGTCTTTCCCAGTGAGTCAACTCTTCACATGAGGTGGCCAAAGTACTTGAGTTTCAGCTTTAGCATCATTCCTTCCAAAGAACACCCAGGGCTGATCTCCTTCAGAATGGACTGGTTGGATCTCTTTGCAGTCCAAGGGACTCTTGAGAGTCTTCTCCAACACCACAGTTCAAAAGCATCAATTCTTCTGCGCTCAGCTTTCTTCACAGTCCAACTCTCACATCCATACATGACCACTGGAAAAACCATAGCTTTGACTAGACAGACCTTAGTTGGCAAAGTAATGTCTCTGCTTTTCAATATGCTATCTAGGTTGCTCATAACACTTTCTTCCAAGCGTCTTTTAATTTCATGGCTGCAGTCACCGTCTGCAGTGATTTTGGAGCCCCCCAAAATAAAGTCTGACACTGTTTCCACTGTTTCCCCATCTATTTCCCATGAAGTGATGTGCAAAAAGCATCTCAGCTTGGAGGCTGAAGAGACACGTGGTGAAGGGAACAATGCAATGCTCTAGAGTTTGTTTCATTTTTAATGCAGGTTATTTGATATGATATTCCTGTCCCTGGTTTCCACTTAGGGCAGCTCTTGACTGCTGCAGGAGTAGTGATGGACTTAGGTCGAGTGGAGAAGGGCAGATGAGATGGAGAAATTAGGCTTAGTAGAGCTAAGTAGAGCTCTTTCAGTAGAGCATCTGTTCATTTTTACTCCTTAATTTTCTACCTGCACCCACAAAATGTAGTATCATCTCCCCTTTTCTGAGCGCCTATTTATGTCATTCAATTTAGATTGAAATACATGATCGCATGTAACTGTCTCCACAACTCTATGGGGTTTACAGAGGTGGGAGCTGAACCCTGGCTTGTTTAAAATCCTTCCCTGGTGGTGGGCTGGTTCCTGATCTCTGTAATGCCAACATCCAAGCTTTTCCCACCAAACCTCAAATGCTCTGTGCCCAGTCGCTCAGTCATGTTCAACTCTTTGCAGCCCCATGGACTGTAGCTTGCCAGTCTCCTCTGTCTATGGAAATTTCCAGCCAAGAATACCAGAGTGGGTTGTCACTTCCTACTTCTAGGGATCTTCCTGATCTGGAGACGGAACACACCTCTGCTTCATAAAGTCACAATCATGGGCGAGGTTCAGCTGTGTGGACAGTCATGACAGGGCACATTTGAGGAGCATTCTCCCAAATGTATTCCCTCAGGGTACTGACTTCTAGGCCCTTATAAGGAATCTTAAAGAAAAAAAAGACTGAGAAACAATGAGTTTAAAAAGCATATTCAGGTTTCTTTACAGCCTTTAATAGGCAGCATTTGCTACCATTTTCACCTCTATAATATTAAAGCATTTTTACTTAACCTCTCAGAGCTTTGGGCTTTTGGTGGCTCAGATGGTAAAGTAAATGCCTACAGTATAGGAGATCTGGGTTCAATCCCTGGGTTGGGAAGATCCCCTGGAGAAGGGAATGGCAACCCACTCCAGTATTCTTGCCTGGAGAATCCCCTGGACAGAGGAGCCTGATGGGTTACAAAGGGGTTACAAAGAGTTGGACACAACTGAGCGACTAAGCTTACAAGCACTCAAAGCTTTAGATTCCTTCTCTGAAAAATAAGAGTAAAAATATCTACCTCTAGAAGTATTAAAAATGATTTCTTTTCTCTTTCTGGTTTTGGCCAGGTTCACTTAATTCATATTAAATAAAGTGAATAATAGAAATCTGAGTAACTGTTGCAGAAATGAAAAATCATTCTGACAATAAAATAAAAGTAATGTACACTGGTTCAGAGCATAGTGTGGCACATATTTTTCATTTATTGTATTGGTTTTCCTAAAGGGAACAATGCATCTATAGGGCAGAGAAACTGGTGATGAACCATTCTGGGGGCAAAACTGTCATGTTAACATGACATCACTAGGAGAGAAACAAAACGTGTAAACAGCTAGTTATAGAATTGCACTCTCTGTACCAGCAAGATCGGGGCTGCAGTTTGCCTGGCCTTGGATGTATAAGCTGAATAGAGATGCTAGATAAAGATAGATAAGTTGATCAGCATGACATTTTGCTCATTTTAAAAAATGTTTTTTGTTTGTTGATTTGTCTGTAGAACACGGAACATCTTTCAGAACTTGTTTTTCTTTAGTCTTTGTTTTTTATTGAAGTATACATGTGCTTACTTGCTCAGTCATGTGTGACTCTTTGCGACCCCATGGACTGTAGCCTGCTGAGCTCTGTCCATGGAATTCTCTAGGCAGGAATGCTGGAATAGGTAACTTTCCCTTCTCCAGTGGATCCTCCTAACTCAGGGATCGAACCAGAGTCTTGTGCATTGCAGGAGGATTCTTACCAGCTGAGCTGCCAGGGAAGTCCTATAGTTGATTGACAATGCTGTGTTAGTTTCAAGTGTATAGTGAAGTGATTTAGTTATACATATTTATGTATATCTATTCTTTTTCAGATTCTTTTCCATTATAGGTTATTATGAGATATTGAATAGTTCCCTGTGCTATACTGTGGGTCCTTGTCGGTTATTTATTTTATATATAGTAGTGTGCATATGGTAATCCCAAACTCCCAGTTTATCCCTCCCTTACCTTTAGGTTAGCCGTAAGTTTGTCTTCTATGTCTGAGAGTCTATTTCTGTTTTACAATATCTTTCAGAACTTGTGTTCTGACTAACACAAGTTTGGGAAAATTTCAGAGCTTTGAGTTTCAGAGTATTTCCTCAGAAAAGCAGACACCAGAGCAATAAAAATGGGAGTGAACTGATACCAGGTAAGCAGGTCGAGTCTCCCTGGAATTGGGCTATCCTCTTAAAAGTTCAAGCCTTCAGACAACCAGAAGGGATGCAAGAGTCAGGGCCCCGGCAGAGGCCTGTCCACCTGCTCGTGATGGATAAAACGTACAGAGCAGGGCAACAATGTGGCTCCTCAGAAAGATTTGCCTATTGACTTAGTCAGGGAATATTTGCAAGCAACCCAACCTACCTGAAGACGCTTTGAGAGATAGAAGGATACCAAGATGAAGAGCATGGCCTCTGGAGCCAAACCGGCTGGATTCAGGCAATTGTTCCACACTTGGCTTGTACAAGTTAGATAGAATTCCTATGCCTCAGTTTTCTTGGCTGTGGAGTGGGGATTTCTAACTCACAAACAAGACTTGAGCGCATTATACTTAAGGTGCTGGCACAGGCTAAACACTATGTGAGTTTTGCTGCCAGCTTTAATTTTCTTTTGCTATTGCTATTTGTTTATGTTATTGTTATCTCAGGGCTTATTGAATCAACTAGCTTCACTTAAGGTAACAGGTCATTATAAAGTTTCTCCCTCCAGATGTTTAACTCTTCTTCTGCTTGCTCACTCTTCTCTGTATAAGACTATGCTATTTTATTATGCACATGGTCCATCACGGCTGCCTGAAAAGGGCCCAATCCCCCAGCTCACTTCCTCTGCTTGTCCAGCACCTATACCCTCACAACCTTGCCCAGTTGTGTCAGGGGCCCACCACCCTGATTCCAGGTCCCTGTAATAGATGACATCTAATCCAGAATCTTCTAACTCCTTCCACCTCTCCTGGCAACTCTAGGTCTCCACAAAGGCAATGTGTTCTGCAGGTGGAAATGATGGGCTTGTCTGCTGCTGTGTCCTGAAGCTAAGTTCACCTCAAGCACACTGGACACAGGTCAAGACATCAGACACTGGCTAGACCTTGAGTCATCAGGGGAAAGGAAATTTTCCATTCCACCCAACTATCCAGGCTTCCATTGACTCAGGACCTGGGTAGGAGTCAGCACACAGGTAGTAGCAGGATTTTATAGCAGACCTATGGGTTGGTCTCAGCTGGGTGGTAACAGACAACATGCACAAAAATAACTCTAAAACATGGAAGAATTTGCTTATTTTCATCCATCTGCTCCCTCATTCAACAAATATTTATTGAGTGACTTCTGAATGCCATGCTAGGGAATGTGTATTTTTTTTAATTAATAGAACAAATTCACATTTTTTAAAAAAGGGATGAGGAATATTTTTTTGTAATCTCCAGAAGTGATGCTCTCAGCTCAGTTCTCTATGTGAATAGTCTGTTTCTTTTACAGATTCCCTGATGGTAACAGTAACTTACTGTCTGTCTCATTCACATGCTCTGAAAGTTATTATTACTCAACCAACTTACCATAATCCTTATAACAACAACAAAAAAATCCCTGGAAACTGACAATGATGTTTATTAAGAATTATTTATACATACATTAAAGAGATGATATACACTGCATAAAAGCTCTAAGATAATAAAATGAAAATCACTATATGTACCACCAAGCTTTAGAAATAGAATAATACCAATTCCTTTGAAGCCTGCTGTGTGCCCCTCTTACACTGGAGCCTCTTTCCTTCACTGAGTAGATCACTCTCCTGAGTATGATGTGATCATTCTCCTGTCCTTCTTCACAGATTTCATTATATGTGAACAAATCCTTAAATAACATGTCAGTTTTGTCTATTCTGAAATATCATATAATTGGAATCACATTGTATGTGCTCTTTCTAGACAGGTAGACATTTCATATACATATATCACATATATATCTCAATATTATACTTTTGCAGTTTATGAAGATGGATAGAAATAGCTGGAGTTCAATTATTTTATTCTCTGATAGTCCACTGTATGACTGCATCACTGATTAATTGATTGATTCATTCATTCATTCCCATGTGACCAAGTTTAGATTTTTGTTATTAAAAGCAGTTAATCTAGGGAGTTCTCAGCCATGTCTGCAGTGCAGCTGGGCAGCATGTGGAAGTGGAAGTGTTGGGTCATCAGACATGTGCAGTTCCCCTTCACCAGATAATGACCCACTTTCTTCTAAGGTGACTGTACCACCTTACTCTGTAATCACCTTACTGTGATGGTTTTATTCATTTGGTGAGTATAAAGTGCTTTCATTTGGTAATTCCCTGATTAATAATGGAGTCAACTATCTTTTTATATGTTTGTTGGCCATTTGGATTCCCTCTTCTGTGAAATGCCTACTCCTGTCTTTTAGTTATTTCGATTTTTTTATAAAAAGTTTATTTTGTTTTCTGTTTTCTGTATGTGTTTTGTTTGGTGTATATGTATACACACATATATTCACTATTAATTTGTGAATTTTTTATGCTTTAAAATTTTTGTGTGTTCTCTGATAAACATACATTTACATTTTAGTATAATCTAATTTTTCCCTCTTTTCATTTATGGATTGGCCTTCTTCTTCTTAAGAAGTCCTTTCCACACTAAAAAAACAAAAGAAAAAACATAAAAACAGATATTCTATTATTTTCCAAAAGTTTTGAAATTGTTCTTTTCACATTTAACTCTTTAGCCCACCTGAAATAATTTGTATATTGTGTGTAGTAAGGATTGGATTTCATTTTATTTTCCTCATGGATAACCGACTAGCTCCAGACCATGTCTTCTTTACTTCATTACTTCATCTTTTCTGATAATAGGCAGTGCTTTCATTTATGCATGGATCTATTCCTAGGGGGCTTCCCAGGTGGCTCAGTGGTAAAGAATCTGACTGCAGTGCAGAAGCTGCAGGAGACGTGGGTTGGTTCCCTGAGTGGGGAAGATCCTGTGGAGAAGGAAATGGCAACCCACTCCAGTATCCCTGCTTGGAGAATCCCACAGACACAGGAGCCTGGCAGGCTACAGTAAATAGGGTCGCAAAGAGTCAGACATGACTGAGCAACTGAGTGCAACCCTTGGGCAACTTCAGTTCAAGGTGAACCAGAATGGGGACTTAGTTCTCTGGGGTCCCATCTCAAACCCCAGCCTCCAAACTCCCAATATATGTGCATCTGAGCCGATTCCGGGACTTTACATGCCTCCTGGAAGAACTTAATACCCTTGATTTGGATCATGAGTATTTTCTTAAAGTGAGACTCAAGATCTCTGGGTCTTATCCTTACACTTTCCCTTTTCCTGCCTGTGATGACAAAATGGTGACCACCAGGATTCAAAGAGTTTGTGGTGCTCACAGGTTTACTTCAAGGGTCTCTTCCCGAAGTGAAATTTTGTGTCTCTCAGTGCCTGGCTTTTATATGGCCTCATATCTAAATTTAGAGTGACCCCAGCTTCCCACAGGCATTTTCCCTCGGTTCAGAGAACATCAACAACATTTGCAGCATTTGAGGGGCAATTCCCGTGAGAAGACTGAAGTCCGTTACTTTCAGTGACCTAAAAGCTTTTTTTACTTACAAAGCTTTTAAGCCAGTTGAAGTTGGTTCATCCCTGGAACCTCTCATTCTCCTTTTTCCCTTCACTTCAGGCCTATTGGAGCTGGTAAATTAAGACTTTTGCATGTGACAGTTGGATTGGGAAAAAGTGAAAACTGATCTAATAATAATTAGTTATGGTTTAATATGCGCGATTGGAGCCTTCTCGTTTTTCACTCTGGAGCCTGGTGAGAAAGAGCCAAGAAGAAGGAGAGATTGATAGGGGAGCATAAACCCCTGAAATGGTCCCATGCCAAGAGAAGTAAGTGATCCGTGGGCGCCTTCTTATATCATGTTAAGAGCCCATGACAGCCCTAAAAGAACTAGGGAAACCTAAGGAAGGTGGAGGATAAAAGAGCGTTCTTTGCTCTCAATTCACCTTGGCCCGTGAATTGCTGCCTGTTCAACTCTGTGAAGCCTGTGGTCTCAGGCCAGTCCCCCTCTTCAGGTTCCAAGAAAGAGGGATTGGGTTCAGATAGCTGGTTTTGGGTAAACAGCAGCTTGTTTTGGTAACACTAGAGATGTATTTACTTTTTACTTAATGAAGGGGAATGATGTCTTGAGTAAGACACAACTCGACACAAACTATAAATATGAAGTCCAAACATTATAGGGCAAACTCTTTCCAGAAATTTCCAGTTTGTTACTTTGTAAAAATCAGTGTTAGTGGTTTGAGTTGCTGTAGGGATATTTCATTAACTTTCTGAAGAGAAAACACTATGGAATGGAGAGGCAAGCCTGTGTGTGTGTGTGTGTGTGTGTGTGTGTGTGTGTGTGTGTGTGTGTGTGGTGTACAGCACAGCCGAAATTTGACATAATCTAGTAAAATCAGCCTATTTTTTAGTGGTGGGAAATTTAGTATGGCTCAGAAAGTCGCAAAAGGTATGAGGGGAAATCTTTGAGTAGATTGAGAAAGAAAGTGCTAAGAATTCTTGACGTATCATTCTGTCTTAGAAAGAACGTAGATTAGGAGAGAAAAAAAAGCTGGTACAGGAGAGAAAAAACAGATGGTGCCTTGCAAAGATTGGTCCTGCATGTCTTTGTTTCCCAAAAGGGCTTAAATTGTGAATATAGAGTTCAGGCTGAGTGGGGACCAAGCACAATACTGAGGACAGGTCAGTGACAACTGAGGACCCAGGCATGTCATGGTCCCTTGAGGCTGATACCCAGTGAAGCCTGGGATTGAGGGGAGACTAGGGATCGGATGCTGCCCCATGAGAAACACGGATCAAAACCAGTGGGAATGGGGAACTAAATGCCTGCTCTTACCCATCATGAGTGAGAGGGCGAGAATCCAATGGCGGGAGTTTTACCCAGATGATTAGGTATAAGGAAAGAGGGTTAGAAAAAGACAAGGCAAGTGAGGCTTACCCCAGAGCACCAAAACAAAAACCTGAAAATTTCATGAATGATTTAAAGACTCTACAGGGGATGAGATGGTTAGATGGCATCACCAACTCAATGGACATGAGTTTGAGCAAACTCCAGGAGACAGAGAAGCCTAGTGTGATGTAGTTCATTGGGTCGCAGAGTCGGACACAACTTAGCAACTGAAAAACAACAATAAAGTTTTAAGCCTTCTCCCTACTATTCTTTATTGTCCTTCAACTTTTTGAACCCTTCATCAAGCAGCAGAGAAAAATGGAACCAGCAAGCACTGGAACCAGCAACTGCCTGCCAGGAGCAGGCAGTCCATCAGCCCAGCCAGTGTCTTTCAAAGTCCCTCCGCCTCGAAGAGCTTCTGTAGGTTTGAAGGTAGTTTGGGGTCATTTGCCTGGAAGCAAGCTGTCTAGCTACAACTTTAACGAACACTGCTCTGACATATAAGAACAAGGGTTGAGTATCTGAAATGTGTGGTTTCATTCAGTACTGTGATTTCATTCATGGGAACAAAAGATTTAATTATGACATTTAAAAAATAGTAACTTTTTTTAAATACCAAGAAGCTGACAGCAAACTTAGTGGCAGATAAAAAGTATGCAGTGGCTGAAGAGAGGGCGTTCTATGTGTAGTCTTAGAGGTGCTGCCAGGTAGCAGTTGGGGACTTTTTATGTTACTGTGAGGTTGTGGGAATACACAGGTGGGAAGGCTTGATGCAGTGTTCTCAAACTTGAAAAGGCATCAGAATCACCTAGAAGGCGTGTTAATACACAGATGGCTGAGCCCCAGCTTCAGAGAATCTAACTGAGCAGCCCTATAGGGGCACTTCTCACAAGTTCCCAAATACTGCTGCAGCTTCTGGTCCTGGGATTGCACTTTGAGAACCACCAGCCTAGTGTACCTGCCAATGCAGGAGATGCAAGAGATGCGGGTTTGATCCCTGGGTCAGGAAGATCCCCTGGAGAAGGAAATGGCAACCCACTGCCGTATTCTTGCCTGAAAAATTCCATAGACAGAGGATCCTGGCAAGCTATAGTCCATGGGGCCACAAAGAGTCAGACACAACTGAGCAACCACACAGCCTAGTACATTTAGAATTAAGATACATACATAAAATGCATTTATAATTACTCACTTCTCTACCTGTATTCTGGCAGGAAGTGTAAGATTATACTAAAGCCAAAACTTGCTGCAGGCAGTGAGAACTCAGGTGTTCTGAATTTCTGGGGTGTGTTGCTGGCTGACATGAACTTGAGATTGAGGAAAGGAGCGTGATGGACTTAATAGAATGGTAGAGTGAAAGGGAGTTGGGAGAAAGCATGACGGTCACTTACAGATGCTGAGTCAAAGAGCTGTGAATTCCAATTCCTGCTGCGACACTCACTAACTTGGTAAACTTCGCATGTTCCTTAAACCAGATGAACCTCAGTTTCCTCCTCTGTATAACTGGGATCCTTAAGAACATGTATTTCAGTTGCAATTCTTAGTTGCAGTCAACTGAAGTCCACGCTGGCTGAATGAAACACAGAAGCAACATACTAAGGATATTGGGTTCTATAGGAAAATGAAGTGTTTAACCATCAAATCAAAGTTATGGAAAAAATAGAAGAATGTTGTTGTTGAATAAAAGAGAAGGCATAAGAAACCTAACAATCAAAGGTAATTGTTGACCTTTGGATCCTGGTTCAAGTAAACCTACCTTAAAAAGAAAATTGGAGAAATTGTGCTATGGCTGGGAGGAGTTACAGTGAGGTTTGTTTAGTGTGATATTGTCATGAAAGTTATGATTCTTACAGAGGCCTTGACACAGGCTAATATACTAACATATTTACAAGTGAAATAGCATAATATCAGAGATTTGCATTTTTAAAAATTTCAGACAAAAGGTCATCAGGTAGGGAAAAAGAGAATTGCAAAATATTAGTTACTGCTATGAATACATGAGAGATCTGTTTTGCTTTTCTTGTGTGTGTGTACATGCTCACTTGAAATTCTCTATAACAAAATGTTAAAGCAAAGAAGAAATCAGATTCTCCATGAGGGCTGGAGAACAAAGCTCAGACTTGTGTCAACAAAGAAGACTATGTCGCACAGGAGAGCAGGTTTTGATAGGGACACTGCTGTCACTGTCAGCAGGCCTTGGATGCCAGCAAGCCAGGCTGAGAATGATTATCTGGCATTTCCAAACCAGACACTGGGAGCTATCTCTGACATTAAGATGCACAATATAGGAAATTCCCCAAGGTCAGAAAAAGGATTCAAGTGATGGGTGGTCAAAAAGACTAAGGTCAACAATAGGCACGTAGTAGGTGGCTCAACACAGTAGTCCCTCCACTCCCATTTCTGAGGTGCACATAGTCCAAAACTCCATCCTGCATAAGAACTCTCTTTCTCAGCATCCTAGATAGCAGGGTCTCTAAGCCAAATAATTTGCCAATGTCCTTTTAGATGATCAAATTCATCCAAAGGCCAGGAAGTTCACCCACTACATTAAGATAAGAATTTTTAAATTAAGAGACATTCCCAACCACTGGAACAGATTTCTGTATTCTGAATGTAAAAACCAGCATTTCCAAACTTTGTTTTAAATGCAGCACAGGAAAAACATTGTATCCATCTTCTACATGGAGACTTTTCAGATACTTGAAAATTCTTCTAGCTGTGCTTCTTATACACCAATCCCCAGCCTGGCCCCGGCACCATCTCTCATCCAAGTCCCCTTTTCATCAGACTAAGCATATATAAAACAGGTAGGAAGCTTAGTCCAAACTTTCACACATAGGAGAAGCATGACTTCCTTCTTTAAAATTCAAGTTAGTTGTCATCTTGAGCACTCTTTCCACCATTATTGAGGAAACTTTATCTTAATCTGGGCTTTCCCCATAAATTCCTCTGGAGGTTGTGTTACAACCCAAGGGCCCACATGCTGCTGAGGCATCTAGAAAGATGGTAACCTCTTGTCTTCAAAGTCACGTGTTCTGGCAGACAGCCTCTAGCCATTAATGCCTTCACTCATCTGTCCATGTGGGCTCCTTTGGTAGCCTGCTCAGTTTCAAGTGCCTTAAACTACTTCTGAGCCACTCTTCTTTAAGACTTCCTTGCTCTAAAATATATGTTCCCCCTGGACACTAAGTTCTACCAAGTCACAGATGGGGTTCCCTTACATGTTATTGCTGAGTAATGTATGAGCTAAATGTTGCTTAATGCAAGGGGAGTTTAGAAAAAAACACGCAGGTTTCAAAAGAAACTCTTGGGGTTTATTAGTTCCCTACTTGATCCACTCTTTCTGCTCCTTACACACTGGGCTTGCTGACTTACATCATGGCTAGCTTCTTCTCAGGGAATAGAGCTAAGCATTTGAATTAGGTGGTCAAGCCTGGCTTACAATCAACATTCTACATCACCAGGCCGGTCCATCAGAGCAGAAGCTGTGTTAGATCAAAATGATATTAAAATACGGTATTTTGTTGAATATGTTATTGTCCCTCCTTATTCCTTCCTCCATCCTATTTCCTTTCCCAAACCCACAGGAGCCTTCCACCACCAACACGTTACTCACCTGTGTTATGGTCATCTGTGCTGCCCCACTGGGTACCTTGATTATGCTCCAGCTCCTTTAATCCTTTCACTGTGTGGGCTGAAGACTTCCTGTTTATAGTTAACAATGCTTCCCTCACTGGCTCCTTCCTTACAGACTCTGAAGTTTTGCAAAAGTGTTATATAGTCTCATGACACCTTCAGTTTTCCTCTGTGATCGAAGTGACTATGGGAAAATCTGCGGCCCCCCTAACCACTGGGATGGGAGTCCAAGTTCCTTGGAATAGGGGCAGAGGGTATATCAGACCACTCAACCCATAGCAGGAAAGTGGAAGGCATTTCCCTGCTATTCTACAGTGCCTAGCAAAAAATAGGTGCTTAAAAAAATAAGTAATGATAAAGATAATTCTCAACCCAAAGAAAGCTTCTAATGGAGGGAATTTTAGATGGGCTGTGGGTGGAGGAAGACATACTTTTGTGCAAGTGTTCTCCAAATTATGTTACAAAGATGCTTTCCTTTTCCTCGGGTTATCTCTGGAAAATAAATTATACATACTAATTCTGATAAAAGTATTAGATATGCAAGCTGGAGACTTTTTAAATAGCCTTGCATGTGTGTGTATGCATGTATGTATGTATTTAATGTTGAGTAGGTTTTAAATGTGTCCCTGAGCAATAGGATTATAATAGTTTTCAAAGTCGGTTATAGGCTGAAATCAGGGTAACAATGAGAATTATAAATCAGGTCTAAAAGAAATGTGATCTGTTCAACCTTTCTCATCTATGTCAGTTTGGAAGAAACACATATTAACTACAGATTCTGACGAACAATTCCCATTCAGGACAGGAGGAGCTGTGGCTGTCTGTCTGTTCATCCTTCTACCCTAGTACCTAGCAAAGAGCTTGGCACAGCCGAGGCATGCATAAATAGTTGTCATTCCACACTGAAATAATAATATTTTCGATATACTAGGCTAATATACTGTATTGTTGTTGTTGTTCAGTTGCTAAGTCATGTCTGATTCTTTTCAACCCATAAGCTGCAGCATGCGAGGCTCCCCTGTCCTTCACTATCTCCCAGAGTTTGCTCAAATTTACACCCATTGAGTCAGTGATGCTATCTAACCATCTCATCCTCTGCTGCCCCTTTCTCCTTTGCCTTCAATATTTCCCATCATCACAGTCTTTTCCAATGAGTCGGCTCTTCACATCAGGTGACCAAAGTATTGGCGTTTCATCTTCAGCATCAGTCCTCCCAAGAAAGTAATTTCACTTGATCTTTTCAATTTTTGAATATAGTCAATAGAACAGTTATAATCTCATGTGAAGCCCTCACTGTATCTCTGCCAGGCTGTGCTGCCTCAGAGAGATGAGGGGCTGAGCTGGGGGAACAGCTGGTGGGAGAGAACGCTCTAGTGGCTGTGGGCCAGAAGTAGGGGGGCAGTCAGATCCAACTTCAGGCCGAATGTGAGAGCTGGGAGAGAGAACACAGGCTAAAGAGACTGTTCCGGTGGGCCACTTGCACTGCTCAGGCAGGTCTACCAGAAGTCAAGACTGCAAGGGTCAGACTATGCCCTTCTCCTGCTCCTTCCAGGAGTGCCTTGTCTAATCATTTACTTCAAGAAGTCAGTGACTGCATGTGGTTCCCTCTCAGTGAAAGTGAAAGGGAAGTCGTCCAGTAGTTTCCCACCCTCAGCGACCCCATGGACTGCAGCCTATCGGGCTCCTCCGTCCATGGGATTTTCCAGGCAAGAGTACTGGAGCGGGGTGCCATTGCCTTCTCCAGGTTCCCTCTCAGGGGCATCTTCATTTCTGACCACCTTTTTTTAATTAAAAAAGAAGTGCTTTGGGTAGATAATTTAGAAAGCAAAGATCCAGGAAAAATCATTAAAGATTCATAATCTCATTCCTCAGCAAAAATAAAAGCAAAAACTCACATTGCACTTACTCTACACCAAATACCATTTGAACTCTATACACGCCATATTTTATCCAAACTAAATCACCAGTGAGCGTAAGATGCAACTCTTCTTTATGGAACAGCAAGTGAAGGAAAAAAAGGACTGTTGGTTAAACACTGACACAGTGAATGCCTGTCACTTGGAATGTCTCTTACATACTTAATGTTCTTTCAGATTTATTTAGGCATAGAGGTGCACTCTGAATTACTATTCATATTTAGAAAGGGACACATGAGCAAAACAAAATGATTAAGGTATTAATGAACTTTTTCACATGCAGAGGCATCGTTATTTGTTTGGTTTCCACACAATTTCTCCTGTGACAAGAATGTCGAGGATACAGTCATTTTTGAGACAGTCCATAAAAGAATTGAAAGTGCCTTGTCCTGGACTCTGAAGTTGGCTTTGAAAATTATGCAGAACATGTCTACTTTTGGTTCCTACTTCCAGGACTTTGGAAAACCCACGTGGCCCCACCTCCTCTCCTACCTGCTCCCCACAGCCATGGGTTCCTAGAAATGAAGAATGCTGCACTTCTGTCGCCAGGACTTCCTTCCAAGTGCTGATATCCATCATGCAAATGTGGTTGCTGGAACATTTTCGTTGTTGTTGCTGGAACTTTGATGTTTTTCCAGGTGTACGAATAACAGAATGATGTCTCATTAACCATGAACTGAGATTCCATTAATGGTCAGGATTTCAGATATGCAAGAAAGTGGAAGACGGTATCACGAAGTCAGCAAAATGGGATATAGTATAAACTTATTTTTTCTCACAAGAACACTCTAAAATAATGTTATTACAAACAATATTCTGTTTTATAGGTGGGAAAATTCAGGTACAGAGATGTTCAGTAACTTATTAAAGATTATAATCTTTAACACTTCTGATTATATCTCAGAAGTATCAAGGTGTTTGTATGGACGCTGATGTTTATCACAGCATTTTCTTGACAACTAGAAAGATTATGTGTTTTGAAAGTTTTAGAATAGGAGAATTTTATAATCAAATCTTAAGACACTATAAGGGAAAATAAAGTTGTAAACACTAAAGTTATGAATTAATATATATGCAAAGCTTTATAATAGCCTTATATTCACTAAAATAAAACAAAGAAGACAGAATATGTTAAATATCCCAGTCCTCAACAGTTTTAAGCATACTTTAAAAGTTTTATTTTATTTTACTGCAGATAAAATGTCTACTAAAGGCATTTTCTGTTTTTTAGTGTGTCTTTCCATCCCAATGTTTACAGTTTGTTTTATTTAAGACTCAGAACCAGTGGGAAGAGTTCACCTTCTGGACCATTCTATGTATCTATAGATACATAATATTAATAACTTGAATACTCAAAATTTTAAAAGTTATTAACCTGAATTTGATTTAGTCAGTTTACCACAGCAGAATTTATGTTTCACAACTATCCCTTCTCTTGTACTTGACTATAAAACTTTAAGTTGGTTCTGTTTTAAAAATTCTCCTATGAAAATTCTACTTCTGGAACTCTGTTTAAGCCTTGGATTATTGTGCAGTATGTAAGGACAATGTTCTTCATTATTTGTAACCTTAGCATTTTCAATTGCATGAAATTTCAGCAGGAGAGATTTTTGGACAGTTGTTCTCCAAATGCTCTCAAGTAACACTATGTAAATAAGGGATGGATGCATAATGGACCAAAGGCAAAAGGCACATCACACACCGCCTTATTTTCTGATGGGGAAGTGGTTTGGTTACAAAGAAACACCGGAAGGCTGGCTACACAGTGAAAGGAAGGATGTGATAGGAGTATTTCATCCCCCCTCCTCTGATGAAGGAACTAGGGGCTGGCAAGTTTGAGTGAGTGTCTGAGGTCCCATGACTGGGTCACATCTCTGACCAGTAAAGGATCCAGAATACTGCAGCCTAGCTCCAGATTCCTTTATAAGAAACCAATGCTGATTAGGGCGTGGAAAAATGAGCCCTAAAGCATTTTTGAGGGGTAGAAGGGGACTGTAAATTGACTTGTTTCTCTGAAAGACAATTGATGGTTGCCTTTCCGTGATGGTCTTTATGGCTGGTCTGAGGTGATATATAATTGCAGTTTTGATTTGCATTTCTTTACTGATGAGTGATGTTGACCATCTTTTCACGTGTTTGTTGACCATCTGTACGTCTTCTTTGCAGAAATGTTTGTTTAGGTCTTCCACCCATTTTTTCCTTGCGTTGTTTATCGTTGTTGTTGTTGATATTGAGTTGCATAAGCTGCTGTGCTTAGTGCTCTGTGATGACTTAAAGGGCTGGGATGGGGTGGTGGGAGGGACGCTCAAGAGGGAGGGGATACATGTATAAACATAGCTGATTCACATTGTTGTACAGCAGAAAGTAACACATAAAACTAACACAACACTGTAAAGCAGTTATACTCTAGTTAAAAATAAATTAGTTAAAGAATTAACGAAAGAATGCCTTTGAATTCCCAACTGATAAGTTCCAAACTATCAAATTATCAGGAATGCTTCTCAGAGGTATATAAATAAAATCATTCATTCTAGCAGTGTTCAAAATTTGGAAATTTGGAAACAACTTGAAAGTTCAGTAACCACATCCAATAAAACAAATTAATGTTACAACTAATAAAACCTCATAGAAAAAATGCTTAATTGGTTAAAAATCTTTCCATCATATTTTATTAAGATAAGAAGAAAGAAATGGAATGATAGATACAGGATGATCGATTCTGAATTTTTTTTAATTATGCGGTACCTCTACTCTGCCTTTATTAGGTAATTACTTAACAAATCACAGTAATACTCAAAACTCTTGGTTACAAGTAACAGAAACTCAAAGAAAAAACATTGCTCCAACTCTTTATTATCATTATGATATTTAGCTTTTCTGAGGGATCCTAGTGAGGCTTTTCAGTGCTAGTCTACTGTGCAGAATGTGAACAGGATGTAGAATGTTCTCATTCCTTTCTTTGTGTTACAAGTTGAAGTCACTCTGTATTGGTCTGGCCCTTGTCATTTCTTACAACCTCTGCTGAATTCACTGAAAAGTACTGAGTGCTACCTCTGTGCCCAGCACTCTGTGTGGCCAATATGGAGGAGAGACAGAAAACCTACAACTTGATCCTCAAGGAGTTTATCATTTCTTTGATCTGGCTCTGGCTGTATCTTAGGCTGGTTCTATTCACCTGTAGACATAGAGGCACACACTACCATCCCACCCCTTCACACTAACTCATCCACACAGATGTACCTGCCAGGAGTCCAAGGCCCACCACACCCTCTCTCTTATGACACTGCCTGCCAAGGGCTTACTTGCTACACAGAGTACATGTGGTAGACTGTCTGAGTAGTCCCCACCACCCATTCCTATGGCTGAGTATTCCATTGAAATCAGGCTCAGCACCTGATCTGTGCTGGCCGAAGAGGTGTGGCGAAAGTTGTGTGTGTCATATCAGGAAAGAATAGTCACAATCCATTCTCCTTCGCCCTGGGCCCAGGCAGTGACCGGTGTATGGTCCCAGATTCTCATAGAGAGGACAAAGGGGGTGATGGGCAGAAGATCCAGTCAGGGCACAGCAAACACTATGAGCTACATGTAAAGCCTTGGCAATAGAACTCAGTTGATGCCAACTAGCATGCTGGACAGGGAAAAAGGAAAGCGGGGTACTCAAAGAGGTGTTTTTTTCTGGTAAATGGTGCCTTGGTGATAGCATATTCAAAAGCAGAGACATTGCTTTGCCAACAAAGGTCCATCTAGTCAAGGCTATGGTTTTTCCTGTGGTCATGTATGGATGTGAGAGTTGGACTGTGAAGAAGGCTGAGCGCCGAAGAATTGATGCTTTGAACTGTGGTGTTGGAGAAGACTCTTGAGAGTCCCTTGGATTGCAAGGAGATCCAACCAGTCTTTTCTGAAGGAGATCAGCCCTGGGATTTCTTTGGAGGGAATGATGCTGAAGCTGAAACTCCAGTACTTTGGCCACCTCATGCAAAGAGTTGACTCATTGGAAAAGACTCTGAGGCTGGGAGGGATTGGGGGCAGGAGGAGAAGGGGACGACCGAGGATGAGATGGCTGGAGGGCATCACTGACTCAATAGACGTGAGTTTGAGTGAACTCCGGGAGTTGGTGATGGACAGGGAGGCCTGGCGTGCTGCGATTCATGGGGTCGCAAAGAGTCGGATACGACTGAGCGACTCAACTGAACTGACTGCATAGTCTGGTTACTGGGTCTCTGAGTCCCATCTGGTACCTGGACACTGATCAAGCCTCTCATGGTGGCCTTTTGCATGGATGGTCCTTATTCCTCTCCACTCAGTACCCCTTGAATGCAGCTGTTCTTTCCCAGGACCACTCGCCCTCTGATCTCATTACCTCCCTCTGCGCCTCATCCCGCATGCTCCCTACTAGACATCCTGGGTGAGGACTTGTTTTCTCCAAGCATTTTCTCTCCACTGGAGCCCGCTCTGTCTCCCTCAGGAATCAGGATTTTGGAACCCAAGACAGCAACGTTTTTCCTCTGCCTCAGCCATGTCACATCTCTCCCTGGAGGCCATGAGCATACAGCCACAACTGAGTTGTTTGAATAGAAGACACATAACACATTGCTTAATATTTCACAATTATTTTCTGCCACTGATTTTTGAAATATTGTTTGAAATAACACCTATGGCCCATTACCTAAAGTAATATTAATTGTGACACACCTTTCTTCTTTGACTTTGATTTTTTTTTTCTAATGCTGACCTTCTAGGGCAAATTTAGTGAAAAAAGAAAGTGACCATGATGGAACAAGAAGTTACTCTTCAAAAAGTGAATCAGAAATAAAGTAAGTCATAGTTCTTGAATGCTCTTTAACTTCTTGCTGATAACAATTTCATTGTAAAAAAATTTATTAAAAAACAACTTCTTTTAGCTGTATATCTCCTGCCGTTTGAAGCATTTGTAGATACGGTGACTCAGAAACACATGGACCATAGTATGAGCAAAAACTACAGTGACAAAGGAGCAGCTCAGAAAGACACAAGCTCCACGAGGGCAGCATCATAATTGTTGGCTCATGGTGACCAATCATGCGCAGGGGCCAAGAACGTGCTCCATAAAACGCTATTGAGTGACTCAGTCGAAAGTATTTGAGGAAGTGGGCAGCATGACTGGACTCCAGTGACAGTTTCTCAAGAAACTGTGGATTACAGCGGTCTTTCAAAGAAGGGATAAGAAAAATTAAAGTCGACTCCATCTCTTTCTCACCCTGTCACCAGTTCATTAAACATGTCCATTGTCATACATTTCTGGTTTATTTAGGCACATGTATTTGTGGCTTTAAGTACAAGTCGGATTCAGTCATATTTCTAAGGATGATTCCACATGAATTTAGCTTTGCTTGTGTCTGCTTGTTGTCCCTTAGTCTGTTGGAGTTACCACCACACAAAGTCATCTGATGATGGATTGATTAAAACACCAAATTCATTTTGGGTTTCAGTTTTGAATCAGTTCCTTGACAACCATTTGGTAAGTGTCCTTTGTGGCCAATGAAGCACTTGTTTGGTTGCGCTGCATGTATGTATTTAAACACATTGGGATTTTTTAGGGATAACAGAAACATAAAGTCACATGTGTGTGCATGCAGGCATGTATGCAGGCCTTCAAGATTGTAAAACCTAGCTGTTTTAGAAAAATTTTGCTTTAATTTGCTCTCTAAAGTGGTTAACCAAGCTAGGACTTCATTTTCTTCTCTTTTGTAATGTTTTGCAAGAAACACCACATGATCATCAGTTTTGCTTTCTAATTCAATATGTTTTTGCATGACCCCTTCACACTCAACTTTATTTAAAGTCAAGCACAGTATTCAACATGTTTATGAAGATGCTCTTATGGATTACCAGCATGCAGAATTCAGTGCAAATGTGGTTCTATATTTTCTTCACGGGGTAACAGAATTTTGTCAATTCTTTGAGGAACACTGAAATTTTGGCCCTATACTTGTGGCACTTGTTATATGATACTTTAAACAATCTTCCAAATGTCAGCTGTAATGTTATCTCTCCCTGCTAAGACAATGGATGGGCCTAAAATTAGCTAGAAAAAGACAGCTGCATTCTTCAAGGAAGATGCCAGGAAATCTTGATTAATACCATCATTCCCTCTGGAATTAATTTTCAGTTCTCCCATCAGGTGTATTGATGGAAAGCGGTCACACAGTTCTGGTAATTGCCTCAGATTCCTGTGCTGTCCTTCATCAAGGGTTCTAAAGAAGTCTGAGCTGTAGCCCGGGGGTGATGCCCGACTGGAATGCAGGGAGGCTGAAAGCTGACACCAGTTCAACGGAGCAAAGGGCCTTGGCTAAGGTTGTCTCCATGACAACCTGAGTATTTTCCTGGTGATGCATTTACACAGCAGGGTTAAAGTTCTGTGAAAGCAACAGCTGTTGTAAAAACAGTATATGAAATATGTGTAGGACTGTAAAATGTACATTCTTCTCTGTGGCATTTCATTTGGGAAAATTCAGAACATGCAAGATGTGTTTAAAACACAGTTACTAAATGATGGGATATTTCTTTTGGCACATGTCTATTTTATTCTTGTTTTTAAAATGGGGTATGAAAAAATTTTTGGTCCTTTTTTTCCTGGGATTAATTTTTTTGATTACCTTTTCATATCAAAATATCCAAACTATTACCCTGATCCTTTGTATTGACCAGTATGTCTGCAATACGTCACTTGGCAAATAATGTGGAGGAAGGAAAGCAATGTATGAACCCTGTAACTGAAATCATTTGTCATGCTTCCTATTTGAGTTTGTTCTTTTCTACTCACAACCTTTTAGTTTTTCATGCTAACTGATTATTCTGACAGGTATTTGAAAAACAAAACAAAGAATTTTCTTACAGCACAAATTAAGCCCTGTGTCCCCAGGTTGATAAGACTGGTGGTACACAAATTTGCGAGAGGTAAACTCACCTCTATTCAGAATTCTCCAAGTTGATGAGCAACTCTGGAGAATTCTGAACAGAGTGACCTATCATCCAGGTTTGTTCTGGACCCTGGAATTTCACTGCTAAAATCAAGAACTGGACAGTAAAAAAGGTCAAGTGCCAAAGAACTGATGGCTTCAAACTGTGGTGCTGGAGAAGACTCTTGAGAGTCACTTGGACTGCATGGGGATCAAATCAGTCAATCCTAAAGGAAATCAACCCTGAATATACATTGGAAGGACTGATACTGAAGCTGAAGCTCCGATACTTTGGCCATCTGATGCAAAGAGCTGACTCGTTGGAAAAGACCCTGATGCTAGGAAAGATTGAAGGCAGGAGGAGAAGGGGATGACAGAAGATGAGATGGTTGGATGGCATCACTAACTCAGTGAACATGAGTTTGAGCAAGCTCTGGGAGTTGGTGAAGGACAGAGAGGTCTAGTGTGCTGAAGTCCATAGGATTGCAGAGTTATCCACGACTTAGTGACTGAACAATAACAACAACAAAAAAGAGAATGTTGCAAACCAGGACTATTGGTCACCCTAGCATTTGGAAACAATGGCCAGCATCTGTTAATATGTCAGACTCTGTGCCAAGGGAGTGAGATCCAAAGTCAAATAGTCCTGAGACTGTTTCTACTGCCTCAGTAATTTAGTGGAAAAATGCAGTAAATCACTTTTAGTTCTCTACTGAAGTATGTACATATGTATAGTAAGAGGTGAGAAAAGGTGAGCCAAGGCACTCTCAGATAAGTGTATGGTGGGGATCCCAGGCTGCCATCTTGGTTGGACTGAAGCAGCTATCTGCCAACAGCCTCCTGATTTCCTCTGTCTCTACGCATGAGAAGCCAGCATTGGCCAGACAAGTCCATTAACAAAGTATCCCTCCTGGGCCCTGGAGATGGAGAATGCAAGAGTCTATCCATTCTGGCCAAATTATGCCAGATTCAGAAAAACCAATTATGTGGCATTTCACCCTTGGTTCTTTCCACTCAGGAATTGAGCAGAGAAAAAATTTTAAAAAATCAGTGGACTTTTTAGCCACAGAGAATGTTTGCTGTAAATATTTTTCTAAATCAAATGAACCAAGATGTGTTGGTTGCCTGACTGCTGTCTGATGTAGGTGGCCTGGAAAATTCAAGGACACACTTCTCTCTTTCCTTGAAAACAAACACCGTAAAATTGATCCACTCCCTCTGTTTATGAATAGGGAAAGGAAGCACCTAGCACAACTTCTAGAAACACATCTCATAAATAAAAATAGCAGCCAAAGGAATACACACTTTCCTTTGTACTCTACCCACCAAGATTTTAAGATGAAAATCTCTCAGTTTGGTTGAATTTCCTGGTAGTGTGTGCCAATGGTGGGAATGAAATCTCCTAGTCAACCACACAGAGTAGAGATCCCGCATTTGAGCATTCACTCATTCACCAAGGTGTTTACCGAGTGCCTTCTACATGTCAGCCACTGATCTAGGTTCTGAGAAAAAAGCAGTGGCGGAAAGATAGAAAACAGAAATAAGACAAAGATTCTTGCCCTCATGTAGCTTACACTCTAGTGAGGGAGAGAAAATTAAAACTCCATCAACACACATACACTCATAAATATTTCTCACAAATAAACTCTTTAGAATAGGATTATTATAAATTCCCCAGGTCAAACAACTTCTTTAGATAAATTTATAGCCCATAGTTTCTTCTCAAATTCTAAACTGTATTATCTTGATTAGCATTCTAGATAGGTATTTAGCTTCCAGAGAGTTATGATATACATAATATGAAAGAAAAACCAGCAAGTAGGTGTTAACAACTCGTCTATTAGCAATTGTCTAAAGTTAATATGCCTGGAGAAGGAAATGGCAACCCATTCCAGTGTACTTGCCTGGAGAATCCCAGGGACGGGGGAGCCTGGTGGGCTGCCATCTACGGGGTCGCACAGAGTCGGACACGACTGAAGTGACTTAGCAGCAGCAGCAGAGCACAGTGCAGGGCTTATTACAGTCAAGGTCCTGACAGGAGAAGCTCAAATTCACCTGTATTCTTAGCTGCACGAGCTGATTTTATACCAAGCTAAACTTATATCTTGCTAATCTTATGCAAGTTGACAAACTTTGCAAATGAAATGTATTGTGAAAGTTTAGAACAGAGATTCTGCAGGTAAATTGGACCTGATGTGATTACCTCATTTAATCTTGAAAGTGGTTGAGATGGGATTGCTTATTAGAAACAGGTTCTTCCCACTAGTCTGCAGTTAGATTGAACATATATCACAAGAGGGCCACAGAATGGGATAGTTTTGAAGAATTGCAGTTTTTAATGGACATAATAATCCTGATGAAGAAATGTTTATCACTTTTCATTCACTTGAATTTCATGTCCCATGGTGTGCTAAGCACAGACTTCTCATGGTAACTTATTTTTAGTATCACAAATTGACCAATAATATCTTATTTTGACTTCCCTGGTGGCTCAGACGGTAAAGAATCTGTCTGCAATGTGAGAGAATTGGGTTCGATCCTGGGTCAGGAAGATCCCCTGGAGAAAGAAATGCAACACACTCCAATATTCTTGCCTGGAGAATTGCATGGACAGAGGAGCCTGATGGGCTACAGTGTATGGATTGCAAAGAGTTGGACATGACTAGTGACTAACACTTGCTGTCTGATTTACTACTCACATAATTTTCTCATTTAATTTGATAGCTTTCCAAAAGATTGAACAGAAACTGGAGCCCATGCATTAATTTACATGGGTAAAGTAATGGGTCTTGAAGGCTAGTGATTATATTTAATACCAGCTCCTCTGAATGAAATCTACTACAATGCTTTGTTCATGACAAATGTTGTCTCTTGGAAAGCATACATGAAAAAAGATAGGGTATAATTTTAAGAAGCAATAAATTCCACATTGAATACTGTCAAGTATTTTTCAAAAATATCTCCCATTTGTTGCATGAGCAGGTGCTAAGATTTTTCTTACTTTTAAACAAATTTCCATTGTCAAGAGAACTTAACTGCCAGTTATTTCATAGACAAAAAAGAAAGGTTAACCTTTTGTTCTTTATGAAATAGAAGCTGTTTTGAGAAAAGAGCTACATCTACTGTGTTCCTACTAAGACTATGACATAGACTTGACTCAAAAATTATCATTTTGAGAGGACAACCGTGAGATTGAACCTTATAGGCACCTGCTAAAACCCTTCTTCTTGGTCATTTCCTTCCAAACATGCCATAGTTTTTGAGTATCTGAAAAGTCGATTTCCACATATAGCTAAAGGTTTAAGGCAAGTAGAAAGAGCTTTGGTCTGTGGCTTTTTTTTTTTTTTAGAGATTTGGTTTGTATTTACAAGCTACTCTTGGAAGGTATGAGTAAGTACTTTTAAAAGTCAGTTCTGAATTTGGGAGGGTAGGGATGGAGCATAAATTCCTGAATTGAAAACCCCATGTCCTATAAAACTGCCCTGCTGGACCATTTCGATATGGAAAAGAGCTTCTAAAAGTGGCTTCTGGATTTGCATCCCTTGGGAATATCTAAACTGTGTGTCAGTCGCTCAGTGGTATCTGACTCCTTGCGACTCCCAAAGGAGCTCCATAGGCTCCTCTGTCCATGAAATTATCCAGGCAAGACTATTGGAGTGGGTTGCCATTCCCTTCTCCAAGAGATCTTCTTGATGCAAGAATCAAACCCAGGTCTTCTGCATTGCAGGTAGATTCTTTACCATCTGATCCACCAGGGAAGTTCCAAAATAAATTGTCGGGGCCTCAGAATAGAGATGGTTGTGGACAGGAAACCAGGAGACGGAGTTTTTCCAACTGGCTTTCTCATTATTTCACTTGCTATTTTTTTTTTTTTTTTTTTTAGGAAAATTACTAGGAGTCCATTTTCTCATTTGGAGATGAGCTCTGTTCCCTTTCAATTATTCTCTTCCATACAGGCAGGATGGGGTGCTTCCATTCCAGGGCTGTGCCTCACCTCTAGGATGATCCTGGCTGTCTGCACTCGGCACAGAGAGCAGTCGGCCAGCTTCTAAGGCAGAAGCTTCTCCACTCCTAGTGAATTCTTTTAAAAAGTTAAAACAGCAACAGAGAGAAGTGCCATCTGTACCTTTCTGATGATAGATTTAGTATCTTTCTTATTGGGGGATTCTAGCCATCTTTTAAAGGTGAGCCTAAGCAAGAAAACTTGAAAAAAACATAAGCTGTCTTCTCAAAACCTCATTTTCCTCTAAACTATAAACCTTTTCTAGATCAGTTTCACCTATGTAGCAGCTTGTTGATTTGAAACACATACAGTTGGCCCCTTAATATCTAATGTGCTCAAGAATTTTTGAATGTAAATTTTTGCAAGTTTCCAGGAAGCTACCTTGTAGTATAGCCAGTTTCCCAGAACCTAAAACAAATTAGATTAATCATGCTAGAAACTAAATAAAAGTGCCTTGTTGGGGACTGTTTGGGCAAGCCCTAATACTCTCTCCCGTTGGCCAAGAGGAAAAGAGCATCTGGGAGGGCTTAGCTGCCACCCACCCTGCTCGAGAACAGAGATGTCACTCTGAGCCTCAGTGTGGCTTCATTTCAGATGGCTCTCCAAGTAGTCTGTCTGATGCCAGAAGCTTGTTCTCCTAAGGGAGAAAAAACAAACAGCAGGCACAACTTTCGGAGATTTTTATTTGCGATAAGTGTGATTTTTAAACATTTGAGCTCAGAACTACTAAGGCTTTGTTTTGCTATTTTTGTAGGGCTATTTTTGCCCCTCTTCCTGACTTGCTGAGCATCTTTCATCACCCATCCTCTAGTCCTGTGCTTCTGTGAAGACAAGCATCTCTGTTTGGGCGTATTTACAAGCCTTGAAAAATGCATGGGTCTGACAGCACCTGATACTTGATTTGTTATTGTTGTTGATTTCTTCCTTAGTGCTGCATAAACTCCAGCGTGTCACAGAGCTGCTGGAGGGAATCCGCCCTGGCCATGTGTTCTTAATCGTGGGCTCCCAGCATGCACAGAACCCAGCCGCTGGTGCTTGGGATTGAGTTGATTCCCAGGCACTGTCACTTGATCTCTCCCCTGCTCTTGCCAGCATTCAGGAACTGAAAATATTTACTTTGTGTTGGCTCGACAAAACCCAGTAAATAGCAACCTTTGCAGGGCCCAGAACATATGCCAAAGGAGTGGGGAGGGATGAGGGTCCGAATAGGCCATTATGCTTACAAGAGTTTTCTGAACTGTGATGTGAAACCCAGAGGTGATCAAGTCTCAGATTTCTCTTGCCTCTGAAATCAGCATTTACTGACCCAGACTTTGGAATGGAATAAAAGTATTATCCACCCCCCATTTTCATTCTAAATTTCTTTCTGAGAAGTATAGCTGAAGAGGTTTTTCAGATCATTTTCTCTGTTTCTATTAGGTGATTGCTTGTTCACTCAATAAATCATTTAATAAATGTTAGCTGAACTGCCACCATTTTCTAGGATCTATTCTGGGTGATGGAGATTCAATAAAGAAAAAGAAGAATCTCTAACCTCCAAAAAATAAATCAGCAGGATAATTTCATATTGAGACAAAAGATATGAAACAATCAAACTAAGGGATCTGGTAGAGAATAATTGTGAAGCTGTATTAAATAGGGGATTAGAGCAAGTTCCTCTGAGATGCCAGTATTTGACTCAAGACCTGAAGGGAAAGAGGCAGCCTTGAGAAAAACTAGTACACCAGATTTTAAGGCAGAAGGAACTGTAAATGTAAAGACCCTATTGGGGCAAAGATGAGCTTCATAGCATAAAGGAATGGGAAAGATATTGGCATTCAGGGACCAAGTGAATGAAAGGTATGGGGTAAAAGGTATCTCTATCAGTATCTCACACCACTATTTTTACAAGCTGTTGTTTTATTCTTTTACATGACACTGCATCTGTTTAATCATCAGGATAGATAAATGCTAAATGTAAGCAGAATTTCTTGAAGTTAAGCAGAAACAAAATGGCAAAACGGTGCATCCCAGGAGGCTTGGTGACAGACACTAGGACACAGGGCCACAGAGTAATCTGATCTGAATTCTAGGTTATTGCGTCTTGTATTTCCTTGGAGTCCCAGTCTTTTAGAGCTCCAAGTCTTAGGGGGCACTGTAGCTCTCTAAGTGAACCCAGACTCTAAACTGAGTTGACTGTTGGTGTCATGGAAGATAGCAAGTAGAGGGTTGGAGTCAGCTGGACCTTGATGGGAGTTTTGCCTCTGTCCTGTCTTCCTATGTCCTCTGGGAAGGTGATCTTCCTTCCTGAGCCTCAGTTTCAGTGTCAGTTAAATCCATAGTTCCTAGCGTAGCCAGCATAGGATAATATTTGAAAAAAATCTCTAGTATATTTTCAAAAATTGAAGGATAACTTTCACATTTCATTAAGTGAGCAGAGTCTTATTATAATACTGTCATATGTGAATAAAGACTTGGGGCACAATCACCCAAATGGTGGCTTCTGGTCTGAGCACTTGTCATTTGAGTTGATTAATTTTAAATAGCAGAATGGTAGTTAAGGAGAATGAGCAAAAATTCTCTGAGAGTATTCCAGGGAGAATCACAGAAAAGAGAACAACTTGTTTTTCAAGGATCACCTTGGCTGGGAAAATGGTGGACACAGATAGAGGTATCTCAGGTAGGGGCACAGGTACCCTGTAAGTCTGATGCATTTTGTCCCATGGTCTCCAACTGTCTTCAGCAGCAGTTTCTGGCACAGTCATGCTTGCTATGATTTCATCCTCGGAGCTCCTTAAAAATTCCTTTCAGTTCAGTTCAGTTCAGTCGCTCAGTCTTGTCCAACTCTTTGCGACCCCATGAATCGCAGCACGCCAGGCCTCCCTGTCCATCACCAACTCCCGGAGTTCACTCAGACTCACGTCCATCGAGTCAGTGATGCCATCCAGCCATCTCATCCTCGGTCGTCCCCTTCTTCTCCTGCCCCCAATCCCTCTCAGCATCAAAGTCTTTTCCAATGAGTCAACTGTTCTCATGAGGTGGCCAAAGTACTTGACTTTCAGCTTTAGCATTATTCCTTCCAAAGAAATCCCAGGGCTGATCTCCTTCAGAATGGACTGGTTGGATCTCCTTGCAGTCCAAGGGACTCTCAAGAGTCTTCTCCAACACCACACTTCAAAAGCATCAATTCTTCAGCGCTCAGCCTTCTTCACAGTCCAACTCTCACATCCACACATGACTACTGGAAAAACCATAGCCTTGACTAGACGAACCTTAGTTGGCAAAGTAATGTCTCTGGTTTTGAACATGCTATCTAGGTTGGTCATAACTTTTCTTCCAAGGAGTAAGCGTCTTTTAATTTCATGGCTGCAATCACCATCTGGAATGATATCCAGCATGTGAGAATCATACTGACAAACATTGGCTGAATTGTTGTCATTGGGTTCCATAGACTTCAGTCTTTCCTTTTGTAAAATGAATTACATGCGCTAAAGGATCACTGGTTTCTTCACAGTCTGACATTAAACACTCATATGATTTTTTAATATTTAATAGAATCTATATATGAAATAGAATGTATAATATGTAATATTTCACATACAACTTGCTGTTCCATGTAAGGAGATAAATGACCCAGAGAAGTTAGTTAATTTTGCCTGCATTTCTTGAGTCACTCACCTAAAAATGGTTTTTCTTCAGCAAGACATCAACAGATATTCCTGTCTTAGAGGCTTTAGGATATCAGCCAGATTACAATGTTTTCATTCTCTCTTAAAGTGGAATTATTCATTACAAATTAGAGAATGAATTACTGACTGACGAAGTAACAATATAAGAATGCTTTTATAAACAAAATTGTCAAGATACAATGAAGAACAATGTTTATTTGTGTATTTTTGTACCAATGTATGTGATTATCGTTCTGCAGTTTTATAGTAATTTTAATAGCCTTGTAGGACAAACTTCTTCTTGTTTGGGATTTTAAAGGTTGCCTTAGTGCTTCTTAAATTTTAAAATATATGTGTGGACTTTGTCTCAAGTTCCACAAAAATGTTGCTTGAATTTTTTAATAGAATTATAGTCAATTAACAACCTAGACAGCATATTAAAAAGCAGAGACATTACTTTGCCAACAAAGCTATGGTTTTTCCAGTAGTCATGTATGGATGTGAGAGCGGGACTATAAAGAAAGCTGAGTGCCAAAAAATTGATGATTTTGATCTGTGATGTTGGAGAAGACGCTTGAGGGTCACTTGGACTGCAAGGAGATCCAACCAGTCCATCCTAAAGGAAATCAGTCATGAATATTCATTGGAAGGACTGATGCTGAAGCTGAAACTCCAATATTTTGGCCACCTGATGCAAAGAGCTGACTCATTTGAAAAGACCCTGATGATGAGAGAGATTGAAGGTGGGAGGAGAAGGGGACGACAGAGGTTGAGATGGTTGGATGGCATCACCAACTCAATGGACATGAGTTTGAGTAAACTCTGGGAGCTGGTGATGGACAGAGAGGCCTGGCATGCTGCAGTCCATGTGGTTGCAAAGAGTCGGACATGACTGAGCAACTGAAATGAACTGAACTGAACTGAATTGACTAACTGAAGGGAAGATTTATATCTTTGTGGTGTTAGTTAGAGCCAGACATCCTGGAATGTGAAGTCAAATGGGCCTTAGAAAGCATCACTATGAACAAAGCTAGTGGAGGTGATGGCATTCCAGTGGAGCTATTTCAAATCCTGACAGATGATGCTGTGAAAGTGCTACACTCAATATGCCAGCAAATTTGGAAAACTCAGCAGTGGCCACAGGACTGGAAAAGGTCAGTTTTCATTCCAATCCCAAAGAAAGGCAATGCCAAAAAATGCTCAAACTATCACACAATGGCACTCATCTCACACGCTAGTAAAGTAATGCTTAAAATTCTCCAAGCCAGGCTTCAGCAATAAGAGAACCATGAACTTCCAGATGTTCAAGCTGGTTTTAGAAAAGGCAGAGGAACCAGAGATCAAATTGCCAACATCCGCTGGATCATGGAAAAAGCAAGGGAGTTCCAGAAATACATCTATTTCTGCTTTATTGACTATGCCAAAGCCTTTGACTATGTGGATCACAATAAACTGTGGAAAATTCTGAAAGAGATGGGACTACCAGACCACCTGACCTGACTCTTGAGAAAGCTATATGCAGGGCAGGAAGAAACAGTTAGAACTGGACATGGAACAACTGACTGGTTCCAAATAGGAAAAGGAGTACGTCAAGGCTGTATGTTGTCACCCTGCTTATTTAACTTATATGCAGAGTACATCATGGGAAATGCTGGGCTGGATGAAGCACAAGCTGGAATCAAGATTGCTGGGAGAAATATCAATAACCTCAGATATGCAGACGACACCACCCTTATGGCAGAAAGTGAAGAGGAACTAAAGAGCCTCTTGATGAAAGTGAAAGAGGAGAGCGAAAAAGTTGGCTTAAAGCTCAACATTCAGAAAACGAAGATCATGGCATCCGGTCCCATCACTTCATGGTAGATGGGGAAACAGTGGAAACAGTGTCAGACTTTACTTTTTGGGGCTCCAAAATCACTGCAGATGGTGATTTCAGCCATGAAATTAAAAGACGCATACTCCTTGGAAGAAAATTTATGACCAACCTAGATAGTATATTCAAAAGCAAAGACATTACTTTGCCAACAAAGGTCCGTCTAGTCAAGGCTATGGTTTTTCCAGTAGTCCCGTATGGATGTGAGAGTTGGACTGTGAAGAAAGCTGAGTGCAGAAGAACTGATGCTTTGAACTGTGGTGTTGGAGAAGACTCTTGAGAGTCCCTTGGACTGCAAGGAGATCCAACCAGTCCATTCTGAAGGAGATCAGCCCTGGGTGTTCTTTGGAATGAATGATGCTAAAGCTGAAACTCCAGTACTTTGGCCACCTCATGCGAAGTGTTGATTCTTTAGAAAAGTCTGATGCTGGGAGCGATTGGGGGCAGGAGGAAAAGGGGACGACAGAGGATGAGATGGCTGGATGGCATCACCAACTCGATGGACGTGAGTTTGAGTGAACTCCGGGAGATGGTGATGGACAGGGAGGCCTGGCATGCTGCGATTCATGGGGTCGCAGAGAGTTGGACACGACTGAGCGACTGAACTGAACTGAACTGAACTGAACTGAACTGTTGTTAGTTTCTTCTCCAAGGACTTAATATTTCTTTTCATTGATTTAGGCACTTAGTTGGACTTCCCTGGTGGCTCAGATGGTAAAAGAATCTGCCTAGAGTGCAGGAGACCCGGGGTTGACCCCTGTCATCAGGAAGATCCCCTGGAGAAGAGAATGGCTACTCACTTCAGTATTCTTGCCTGGAGAATTCCATGGACAGAGAAGCCTGGTGGGCTATAGTTCATGAGGTCATAAAGGGTCAGACAGGCCTGAATGACTAATACTTTCACTTTTTCACTTTCAGCATTTAAAATTTATTTATATTTCTCCATAAAGTTATTGCTGAGTACTTAGTATGTTTGTGCTACTTTGCATATAAGGCTATCATCATTATGTCTACCATCTAGTTGTCTCTGTTTATGACCAAATGCTATTTATGTTGTGTATTAACTTGTTAGTTACTCACCTTACTGAATACATATGTGCAATCAAGCAGGACCCTATGGGGCCTTCCAAGGACAGTTTCCTACCGCAACCCATGTCCTTCACCTGCCTCTTGCCCATAGAAAACTTTAGCGTCCTAGGCCTTCCCTGAGTTCCAAAGAATAAATTCTATCTGAGAAGCAAGAACATGCAGAAAGAAAGGAAAACAATGAAAGAAGATAAAATAATAATTTAGCTGTTAAACAAAGTCAAAGACCTTTAGTTTTTCTTCAAGGACTATGGATAATATTCTGAGTCATGTCCCTGGAGCTGTTTTGCAGATACTGAAACTCCCACCAGGTGGAAGAAGTCAACTATATGCTGCCCACAAGCATGAAGACCCCAGACTGGCTGGAACCAGTAGTTTAGTGATGTTGACTCCTGATTACTTCACCACCAACCAATTACAAGAACATCCATCCATGAGCTGATCACACAGCTGACCACCCCACTCCTTCACTCTGTCTTTAAAAACCTTTTCCTGGAAGCCTTTGGGGAGTTTGGGTCTTCTAAGCACTAGCTACTTGGACTCCTTGCTTGGCACCCTGCAATAAACACTACACTTTCCTTCACCACAACCCAGTGTCAGTGGATTCACTTTACTGTGCATGGACAAGTAGACCTACATTTGGCTCAATTATAAATGTGTGTGTGTGTGTGTATCTCAGATAAGTACTCATATATAATCTATATATATTTGCATGTGTATTTATATATTAGAATCCAGAAAATATGGACTGTAATACATAAACACAGGCTGAAAGAATCACACACCAAAGTCATGTTAGTGATTATCTCCAGAAAGGAGGAAGGCATGAAGAGAATTGGAATAGAGAGGCCAAACAGAGCAAGAGAGCCGACTTCAGCTGTAATATTCTCAACTTTCATTAAAAATAACTCAAATGACAATATGTCGGCATTTACTCATTGTGAATTTTAGATATTATTTATTAGACCCTGAACCTCTTTGATTTTCTAAAACCAAAAACGTTTCCTTTGTTTACACTGAATAGCACTCTGCCATCTACACCATCCCCCTGCTAACATGACTTAGAGGTCACCTGTCTGACTGTGCACATCTGAACTCTCAGATGTGTCCCTGATCTATCACTTTGCCCTGTTGACCACTTTCTTAGCCCTTATCACTGTCAGGTAATGTCCTTTTCACTTACATTTTAGTCCTCAATCCCCCCCACCTGCCCCCCGACCCATCCCGCCGGCTGCCACCAACACACACACACCTCTCCGTTAGGACCAAAGCTCAGGATGGCAATGTCCCAGCCTGCCTCCTTCCTTGCCTGTCGTGAGCTGGAGAGCAGGGTGTGGCACACAGCACAGGTGCTGAATGAGTGAACACTGCCTGGAAGGCATAGAATAATTTGTTCCTGAGCTCTTCTGTCAGTTCCTGAACACAGCTACCTGAAGCTTCCTTTCAGAGTAAAAAAGGCAAAGTTTTCTGTTTTCAGGAAGAAACAAAGATGAGGTTAGACTCTTCTATTACTCCATTTTTCTCATGCAAGAAAGAATTATTTGGAAAATCACCTTAGGACTTCACTCTGACTGACTTGGCCTCTTCTCCCCAGCCAGGGTCTCCCTCAAACTGTTCTTATGGCTACCTTGGCCAGTAGGGAAATTTGCAAGTCACTCAAGAACTCTTTCTCTATTTTATTGAGGTATAGTTAAATTGGGATTCCCCAGTGGCTCAGTGGTAAATAATCCACCTACCGTGCAGGAGACACACGTTCAATCTCTGGATCGGGAAGATCCCCTGGAGGAAGGCATACCAATCCACTCCAGTATTCTTGCCTGGAGAATTCCATGGATTGAGGAGCCATGGGAATTCATGGTGTCGCATAGGGTTGCAAAGTCCATAGGGTCCAAAGTCCACAGTCCATAGGGTCGCAAAGAGTCGGACACAACTGAAGTGACTGAGCACAGCACAGGGTTGTTTCACAGTACTGTGTTGGTTTCAGGTGTACAACAAAGCGATATGCATATATGTGTTTGTTGTTATTTAGTCACTCAGTCATACCCAACTCTTGTTCTACCCCATAGACTGTAGTCCCACCAGACTCCTCTTCCCATGGGACTTCTCAGGCAAGAATACCGGAGCAGGCTGCCATTTCCTTCTCCAAAGGATCTTCCTGACCAGGGATCAAACCGAAGTCTCCTGAATTGGCACACAGCTTCTTTACCACTGAGCTACCTGGGAAGCCCTGTGTGTTTGTATATATGCATGCATTTCAGATTATTTTCTATTATAGATTATTACAAGATATTGAACAGCTCCCTGTACTTATAGTAAATTCCTGCTGCTTATCTATTTTATATGTAGTAATGTATATCTGATAATCTCACATTCTTAATTTATCCCTTCTCCTTCCCTTCCCTTCGTTTGCTTTCTATGTTTCCAAGTCTGTTTCTGTTTTGCAAATTGATTCATTTGTAACACTTTTAAAATCCTACATATGAGTGATAGCCTACAACATTTGTCTTTTCTTGTCTGACTTACTTCCCTTAATAAGATCTTCATGAGGTCCATCCATATTGCTGCAAGCGGCAGTGCTTCCCTCTTGGGATGGCTGAGTAACGGTCTATTGTATATACATACCACATCTTATCCATTCACCTGTTGAAAAACATTTATGTTGCTTCCATGAAGGACTCTGTTTCTTGAAAGTTCCAAACATCTCTGCTTTTCTCTGGATATTTAAAAGCATACTAAAATAAAATAGAGGAGTGGGGTGAATGAAATAGGTGAAGGAGGTCAAAAGACATGAACTTCCAATCATAAAATAAAGAAGCCCTGGGGATGAAGTATACAGCATGGCAACTATAGTTAATAGTACTGTATTGTATATTTGAAAGTTGCCTAGAGAATAGGTTTTAAAAGTTCTCATCACGAGAAAAAAAAATTGCTACTATGTATGGTGATGGGTGTTAACCAGTCTCTTTGTGGTGATCGTTGTTAACCAGTCTCTTTGTGGTGATCGTTTCACAATATATACAGATATTGAATCATTATCTTGTACACCTAAAACTAATATAATATGTTAATTATACCTTAATTTTAAAAATAAGAATTAAAAAAAACACTATGATTTTTATCATATAAAAATATAAGCTACATATTTGCTAAAAATTGATTATCTTATTAATCTGTTTGCCCTTATGTTATTTTTGTTATTCCTTACTAACCTTAGGAAGACACTCCCTACTTTTATTTGACCTATATGTGTGCTTTAAAAATCTTATTTAAAGTGAACCATCAGTATAAAACACTAAACCATTTTTAAGGATTATTTTCTTTTAAAATATGAGCAATGTCAACATAATTTAATACTTACTCCAATATTTATCTGTCTTTAAAATGTACACTAACCAGAGCTATATCTTTACAAATGTCGAAGTTAAGGTGCTTTCCAGGAGGTGTATAGCTTTTCTGGCATGATCCTATGTTTCAAATTCCAAATTGTGAAATTGCAAGTAGAAAAAATAGCATGTGTTCTTTAAAACTTTCAGGTATACAATTGTCTAGTTTCCATTATCAGTACCATTGTGGTACGTGTTTCTGAAAGATTTTGTCTGGAATTCTCCCCTAACAGGAAGGAGAACAGAGCAGAGACCACTTGTAACCTGGCCCTGAGCTGCTGAGAATGAGGAAGAGGCTGGAGCAGAAGGGCCATTTGTCTTTGTTATTAGGAAGTAAATCAACCTTTGTTTTCCTGGCCAAACTCAAGGAATGTCATTATTACCAAATAAATTGTGTCTTTACAAATCAATCAAGTCACCTTTCATTTAAATGTGAATCACTTTAATTGTCTGGGCTTCAGACTTGATTCCACTCCATGGAAACAAATGATTAGATATATAGATCATTCAAACTCTACACTTGGTACAAAATTTTCAACAAAAGCAAGTTTTCTTTTTTTAGATTAGTCAACAAACTATCTCATCATTCAATTTCTCTCTTAATGAACAGGATATCACAAAGCTTTCCTTGTGAGTGTAAGATCAATTTGGGAAAAAGTTAAAAGCTACCTTTCTCAGGATATGGCAAAAATTACATGCTTGGAGAAACCGGAACGAGGTATTGATGTCTGATAAGCACATGTATATTTTAAGATCTGATCTTTACTGATAAGCAAAAAACAGAAGCGCAAACCTTTGTGCATATTTGAAAGAAATTTCCTAAGGACTTAAAGGCTAGATGGATTGATATTTACTTTTAATAAAGGTTCAGTCCACATTTTGCTGAGCAGGGAACTTATAATTGACAATCCTAGGCCTTAAGTTCTGCTGTGGGAGATTTTCAAATGGCTTATAATTTCATTAGTGTAGTTATAAGTAACATACCCAGGATTTCTGAATTAATGATGCTACTCACCCAAAAGATTGGCCCATCTCCCCTCTAGCTTTTGCTGTGGGTTCTCACACTGTCCTTTCCCTGTGACCTCTCTCCCACCTCTGACCTCCTCCCAGTTTTCACCCTTGCTTTAACAGTTGATTTATGGTGGGCCTATGGAAGGGTCAAGCCTACTTTTATGGTTTGCTTAAAATATTTCTTTTAGAGTGAGCATCAGAAGTGGTCTTCAATCCTCTCTAAACAGTTTCCCCAAGACCTCAAAAGGGCTTCCTTTACTGCCCATCACTGCACCTTATTTATATCGTTTGTACTTGTGAAGAGAGACTCATTAAATAAGGCAATTTTGAAACTTTTACCAAAATGAATAACTTATAAAAGATGTGGGATTAGCTTTTTTATTTTCCCAGTGAAAATGTCCATGAATATGTATATAACTCAGGGTAGTGAGGTGTAGGGAAGAGAGAAGAAAAAGTCACTAAGAATAATTATAAGCTTGGAATTATTTCTTTCACTGATCTATTTTTCTTTGCATTTGACAGTCTGATCTTTGCTGGCACTGAAGCCTGCGGGGCCATTGGGTATACCCTTACATTCATGGCCTCAACAGTAAATTCTACCCTTTTGTTTAATCTGACTTCCTGTTGTTGTTTCAATATACTAAATAATTGCCAAATTTAGGAATACTTTTTTAAAACTCGGGTTTATAAAACAGCCTTTTCTTGTTTTGTTTTACATTTCAAAGATTCTGAAAATAGACATTTGCAAGACACAAGGCTATTTATTTTTAAACACATGTACAATCTGAAAGACCAAATAGTGCCTGAAAAAGGAAAATTTAAGCCAAGACTTCTGGCCTAAGAATTAATGCAATCTTAATACTCTAATCTGGATCTTAACATTGAATTTTTTATTGTTGTGAGATATTTGCCACCTCGGTGATCTTACGTTAAGTAGCACCATATGACATGTCCGTAGATGGTTTCCCCAAACTTATTGATCTTCCCCCTCATTGGCCAATAAAAGTGTGATTTATTAGTCTGACATTTTTAATGGGGCAAAGCTCAGAGGTTTATTACAATGGATTTCTCGCTTCCATGTTGCCTTCAGCTGCTACCAGGCCACACAAGCCATCAAGGTAACTTTTTAAGGAGAAGCCAGCTTTTAATTTATTTACTTTAATTAAATGGCAGTCCCTTCATTTTTAAAGTGTTTGTACTTATCACATAGCAATGAATTAATTTTTCTCATTTCACCCTTCTCTTTCATGTAAATTGAAGCATTCCCCCCCCCACCACCCTGCCCAGATAGGTGTCATCATTTTCGTTTAGTGTGAGACTTGGCAGGATTCCTGAAGTGAGCAAGCTTGAACTGAAGGGTCTGCTGCCAAGAGTCGCTGTGATCTTAGACAAAAGCACACATCTCTGATCCACTGCCTTCCTTGCCTCTGGAAGGGGACACAGCCGTGAACTAGTCACCTAAGTGGGACTTACCCAGCGTACGAACAAAGTCCAAATTAAGAGCTGGGCTCTGCATCTTAACTTCTGTTGTTTGTGGTCATGGACCCTTATGAATGAGAACAAATATGTATGCTCACCGTCAGGTTTAGATTCATACCTCTGGGTCCTGGCTGGTGCCCAGGAGAAATCTGAGGGGTAGAGGGTGAGAAGCAGGTCAGCAGCAGGAGGATTCAAATGAAAAGGTGGTACAGGCCTGGATTCTTGCCCCGGATTTGAACCTTCATTCTCACTCATGTTATGAGGTTCCTTTTCCTCTGGTGTCTTCCAGTAATGCATGTTTAATTTGCCTGTATTTTATTAGTAGGAGCTGAATAAGAGAAGAAGGAGGAGGTAGAGGAGAAAGAAGAGAAGAAATGATGTTTTTTGAGAGAAAGAGCTATGGTTCTTTTGTGGTGAGCCTGTTTAGTCAGCCACCACATCCTGGACATGCACAAACCCAAAATATTAGCTTCAGGTCTTCTGGAGGTTGTTAGAAACAGAATCCTTTGGTTCGCACTCACTTCGATTGCAGGCGCAGGTACACAGCCAAGGAGACACTAGGAAAGGAGGGCACTCTGGCCCAGGCTTGAAACCAGGCTTTTCTGTAAACGAGAAACAATTGCATTTGAGACGTTTGTGACGTGTGTTCTAGGATATCAGAACTTTTGCTGAATTTTTTTTCCCCACAAATGCTTTTGGAACCAAAAAACATGGCACAGGACTCTTTTTATAAGGAATTATAAAATGCCTCCTGTGATTTTTAACCTTCCTCTCCACTTTTCATTTTTACTTCTTCCTGGTGAATAAATGCAGTGGACATGTCCGTGGTCACAGTGGGTGCCGACCATTCACCTCCCTCACCTCATCTCATACTTATCAGCAAGCAGCCCCTGTCCCTGCTCAGTGTGTGTCCTGGGTCCACCAGGACGTGTGTCCTCCTAGCAAGGGGCACTTCATAAGAGGTGGGATAGGAATGGAATTTGACTAAACCTCCAGGAGACGTGAACCCAACCCAAAATTCTGGGTGTGTGCATGTATATGATGTGGTGGCTGACTGAACAGGCTAACCACAAAAGGGGTCACATTCTAACCTTTAGGTGTGAAGTGTGGCCACTAAGAGGACCTATCCTGTGTTACATATTTCAGGGTTACACAGACCTAGTTTGATTTCGGGGTTCAGTTGATGTTCTCTCTCTGGCTCTCTTTTTTACAATATTGCTAACCTAACTACAGTCTTTATTTGGATTTTACCAGTTTGCTTTAAATTTATAATCAACTATAGTTCAGGTATGCAGGAAAGTGACTCAGTTACAATAAAAGCATATCTATTTTTTCAGATTCTTTACCTTTATATTATTACAAAATATTGAATATAGTTGCCTATGTAAACAGTAGGTCCTTGTTGGTTATCTAGGTTATATACAGTAGTGTATACAAACTCCTGATTCAGTTGACATTCTTTAGATACATGAACTTGCAGAGGTTATTTAACCTCACTGAGTCTCAAACTGCTCACTGATGAAATGATACAAATGATAACCATTTATAACCAACGATAAAATGCAGTGTAAAGTTCCTAATACCAGTGACTGTAGTTAATATTTCCTTTCCCTGATTCTTGCCTCCTAAGTGTGCGGCAAAATCTTTTTGAAATTATGCCTTTCTGGCTGCACATCAATTCTGAGAGAAGTAATAATCTATGGTATAACAAAGGACAGAGATTAGACTGTTTCAAGTTTTGTCACTTACTTGATCCCAGCAAGCTGTTTGCAAGTTGGACAAGTTGCTTAATAAATGTGTGATGAGGGTCATGACAGCAGCTAACAAAAAACATTGAAAGATTTCATTTTTTTAACAGAACAGTATTTATTGATCACTTTCTATCAAATTCTATCAGACTGCCAGGAAGTATACTCTATGAATTAGAAAGAGAAGAGATAGCCCATGACCTAAAGGGGTTTGATACCTACTTGCAAAAGTTATGTGGACCTAAATGCTGCAGGGTTTCTTGCTTCTTCGCACGACAGTCATCTGGGGTCAGATAATTCTCTGGGCCCTGCAGGATGTTTGGCATCCTCTCTGGCCTCTACCCACTAGATGCCAGTAGCACCCTCCCCAGTCCAGTTGGGACAATGTCTCCAGTAGGGCCAGCTATCCAGTGCAAAATGAAAAATATGGTTCACAAAGCAGGGAAAATGTGACATAAAAAATACTTAAACATACAGCTTTTCCCCTTCTTCCACAGTCTCTATCTTTCTACTTGCCATGGTGTTTTTAGAAATTTGCTATTTAATGTCATTCTAACAAAAATTAAAACTTTAAATTATCATGAATTTCACTGATTATCTTTATATTGCAGAATACTAGTTTTAATGCAAATGTAAGAGCCTTTGTACCATAAGCAGAATCTCTGAAATTACACAATTCATATTTGAGCCCACCGGGTTCCTCTCTCCATGGGAATTCTCCACGCAGCAATACTGGAGTGGGTTGCCATGCCCTCCTCTGAGGGATCTTCCCAAGCCAGGGATGGAACCCAGGTCTCCCACATTGCAGGTAGATTCTTTACCAACTGAGCCACCAGGAAAGCCTTCACTCTTCCTAGAACAGTGAATACGCTACACAAAATACGGGCCCATTCTACTCAAGCCCTCTCCCTTTGGGTCCCTGCTGAATTAGGAAGGTCTGAAAGGAAAAGGAACAATGGCTGTTCTGTCTTTCCCTTTCCTTCTATGGTGTGGTGTGTTGGGACTCCACACGCTTCTGCTTGCTCAATCATAGGTGAAACACGCTGAATGTATGCTGTCCAGGAGTTCTGTTGGACTCCTGCTCAGGGGAGGCCACTGGAATTCTGTGCCCCTGGGGCATCGTGAACGTTGAGTGTGAAGGGAGTGGCAAGGAAAGGCAGTTACACTCATGGTGTGCATCTCTGCTCACCGGCATGATCCAATGTCACATCAGACCTCACTTACAAAATATAAGTTCAATAATAAAATGATTAGGAATTATAAAGGGCAGCAGAAGAACATAAACCAGACCTGGGGCCCTCTGAACATGCCTGTGAGCTTGTGTAAGCTATACATTTCAGCCTGCAGGTCGTGGTCAGCAAACATTGCCAAGTGTTGAGGGTTGGAAGTATGTGGGAGCATTACCCTGGACTGAAACCAATGAGTTACAGTATACACGATGCTATGCCTAGGGCCATGATGAAACAATACAGTTACAAAAGATTTGAAACATGCCATTTGAATGAGAGGGCAAGGAAAGCCTGACCAATACATGACCTTGGAGTGAGACATCTGAAGATACCAGTTTGGAAATCCCCTGAGCTTATTCATTTCTGATATGTCATTTGTTCTACAAAACATGGTTTTGAAGGTGCTTTTGACTTTTTTTAAAGTACACCCTATTTAGAAATATTTTCAATTTTGCCTTAAAGGAAGAAAAATTTTATCAATTTGAGCAATAGCTAGTGAAATAGAAATCAAAGCGAAATGACTAATTGTACTTACTGTGTATGTGCATGTATTTTACTCATGGATGAAAAACTCTGAGGAATTCTATACTTTCCCAGGCTATACAACGCACTGTAAAAATCTAAGTTTATAGATATCGTTAGTCATAATATAAAGAAGATGAAGTTGCACAACCCTCTTCTCTTTCTGGAGAAGTCTAACAGAAGGAATAAGAATTACCGTGAGCACAAGAATGTCAGCTGCTCTGCAGGCTTGGCACAAGTAGTAAGTGTGAGTAGCAAGTTGAAATATGAATATGAGAAAATAATCAGATAACAAAGTTCAGCATCCTTTCAACCTCTTTAGGGATTCTTTGCTAAACATAAACAGTCGTAGATGAAGAGAGGACTAAATGAGGATTCAAAATAACTCTAGTTTAAATCCCAGCTCCTTTCTGCATCTCTATTTCCTAATCTCTACCAATGATAATAAGCCCTATTCTATACCTTCACAGAGCTTCACTGTAAGCATTAAATAAAATAATGTGCGGATGAGCTTTGTTAACTAAATAAAGGATATTATTATTTAGTAATTTGCTGTTGTTGATTACATTAGAATGATCTGAAGCACCTATGTGTATAAGTGAAGTCACTCAGTCATGTCCAGCTCTTTGCTACCCCATGGGCTGTAGCCCAGCAGGCTTCTCTGTCCATAGGATTTTCCAGGCAAGGGTACTGGAGTGGGTTGCCATTTCCTTCTCCAGGGGATCTTCCTGACCCAGGGACTGAACTTGGGTCTCCCGCACTGCAGGCAGACCCTTTACCAGATAAGCCACCAGGGAAGCCCTATACATATAATCAACTTTTTTTCTAGATCATCTCTGAAAAGACATGTTGTTATATATTAGGTTAGGTAGTGCTGGCTGCTGTAATAAATAGCCTTCAATTCTCAGTGGTTTAATGCAAGTATGTTTATTTCCCACTTGTGTTCCAGCTTGGTGCAGGTCAGATGGCACTCATGTGTGACTCTCCTCCAAGCTGTGACTCAGGGATCCAGGCTTCTTGCGTTTTATGTTTACTTCATCCTTGACATGTAGTGTCTGCAAATGCTGTAGCATGGGAATTGAGGGAGTTCTGAGGCTTGTGTGGGCTTCACTGGTGGCTCAGGGGTAAGGAATCTTCTTTCAGTGCAAGAGCCACAGGAGATGCGAGTTCAGTCCCTGGTCTGAGAAGATTCCCTGGAGAAGGGCATGCAACCTACTCCAGCATTCTTGCCTGGAGAATCCCATGGACAGAGGAACCTGGCAGGCTACAGTCCAAAGTGTGGCAAAGAGTCAGACATGACTGAGGTGGCAGCATAAACGCACAGAGGTTTGTGAAAGAGATTTCTATGGGCATTACTGGAAACAATATGTGTATAACATCTGCTTACATTATTTTGCCTAGAATGCAGTACAACACCCTCAGACTAAATGCAGATGTGACTGGGAAATACAGTCTCTATGTGTGCTCAGAAGGAAAGAACAATATTTGGAAATAATCCATCTAGTCTCCCCCTAATTTTAGGAGTAATATGATGGTCCACTATGAGAAACAGGGGTATTTCTGCTTCCTAGATCTCAGCAAGAAAAATCTGAGGAGCCATTGTTTATCACTTAAAGTAACATCTAGTTAGACTTCTGTTTGAGTTCCAGGCTCTATTTTACTAGATATGTGAAGTAGTGTGCTAGCCTTCCAGGAAACATTTATTTAAAAAATATTTGATTATATTGACAGAATCAATAATGTTGGCTGTGCATTTGTTACATATATTGAGCACAGAGGCAGGCACTAGGTGGAGACAAGTACCCCATCCCCCCCGTCCCCCCCCCCCCCCCACAAACACACACAGAGACACATACAGGTTGCAATCTCCTATCCCAATCTCCAGCCCTAGGAACTGTAAAGAGTTTGGGAGTTGAAATTAGTCCCCTGTAAAATAACAGTAAACAAAACTGGGAAATACACAATTAAGTGCTAAACTGTAAGATTCTGACTATAAAGCTGAGTTTGCAAACCCTCCGCCTATCTGCTGAATTGATCTCATTTTGTTTGGACCTCATGGTATTTTGTTTTAAAAAGTTTGAATTGACATTTAAAAAATCTAAAGATTTTACTATAAAATTTTGTTGGACAAACAGGAAATCTGGCAACACTGTGGCTGTTCCCTTGAGATGGGGGATATTCTCTGGTTCACCACAGGCCACACGGATCCCTAATGAGCCCCAACTGCAGGGAGCCATGATTGTCATTTGCCGTGTGATCACAATGTTGCTTTGCTCTTGTTTAAGAAATATTTCTATATACTCATGTCTCTATCAAAATTAGGAAATGAAAAATAGAACAAGAAAATCTTGTTTTTTCATGAAATGTGGAAGACACATCCCTTTGTGAGGTTGAAGGATATTTTTAAACATATATAATGAAAAAGAGTATATCTGCATCTCCACAAACATTACCAGCCCTTGCTATACCTTACCAGCCTGGTCTGGTTGACACTTAAAAAAAAATGGTATGTTGTAATTTACAAATCTTTCAGTGTCCTTTCTTTTTGCCTTTTCATACTGTTCATGGAGTTCTCAAGGCAACAATACTGAAATGGTTTGCCATTCCCTTCTCCAGTGGACCACATTCTGTCAGACAAGGACTGATGTTGAAGCTGAAACTCCAATACTTTGGCCACCTGATGCGAAGAGCTGACTCATTTGAAAAGACCCTGATGCTGGGAAAGATTGGGGGCAGGAGGAGAAGGGTTTGACAGAGGATGAGATTGTTGGATGGCATCACCGACTCAATGGACATGGGTTTGGGTGAACTGCGGGAGTTGGTGATGGAGAGGGAGGCCTGGCATGCTGCGGTTCATGGGGTCGCAAAGAGCCAGACACGACTGAGCAGCTGAACAACAATAACAACCCCTCATTAGGATAATTGATTGAATTTTCTCCTGTAACATCACTTCTGTAGTTTCTTGTGCTGTTCAATTCTTATCTTTATAAATTCAGTTTGACGTGTGCTTATCATATCACCCTGAATATCATTTCCTTATAGTTGAGGGACAATTATAGCTCCTCAAGCATTTTTGTGTTCTTTACACAAAACCTTTATCCTGCCATTCCTGTGAAAGTGAAAGTGAAGTCACTCAGTCGTGTCCAACTCTTTGCGACTCCATGGACTGTAGCCTACAAGGCTCCTCCGTCTATGGGATTCTCCAGGCAAGAATACTGGAGTGGGTTGCCATTTCCTTCTCCAGGGGCTCTTCCCAACCCAGGAATCAAACCCAGGTCTCCCACATTGCAGGCAGACGCTTTAACCTCTGAGCCACCAGGAAAGCATGACAGGTGCTTAATAAAACTTGTTGAAGAATAAACATCATTTGTGAAACCCATATAAAGATTGTAATTCAGTGATCCTGCAGCTTTGAATGCAACAAAAATAAAATGAGTTGGTTTTATTAGCATAAAAAGGCTTTGGCAAGGTTTTTCTTTTTCAATGCTGTAGCTAAGACCACTGCAACAGCCCCCAAACAAGCAGTTAGTGTGCTCATTTTAGTATATTAACAACTGAATTAGATCAATGGTTCAATTTAGGCCATTGTTCACAGCTCAGCCATTTAATCAATTAAACAAGGAAGCCTGTGCCAGTCACTTCTCTGTTGCTTATGTGGTTTTGTGTTTTTGTTTTCTCTTCCTCTCTTGGTGTCCCTCTGTGGCTTTGTGCCTGTCTACGTTCCCCATCTCCCCTGAGTCTCTCAGCCTTCCTCTTCTGTGTGTGTGTGTGTCTGTCTCAACCTCTCTCATTCTTTCTTTTCTCTCTCTGACCCTTTGTCCATTTGCATCTCTTCTGTGGCCTCTGTCTGGCGCTTGGTCTCTGGCTGGCCCTTACACTCTGAGTGTCCTCCAAGTTCAGGGACATTTCCAGAGTGCCAGCACTGGCTAGCCTCACATAGCCCAAACTCAAGAAGTCATTCGTGGATTCAATAGGGGTCATATGAGATATACAGGCATCCTTTAACTTTCTCCAAAGTTATTCATGCAAATAAAATTTTCTTAAAAACATAAAAAAGGAACAAAAATAGTAAATGATCCAAATAGAAAAACTAAAATATTTTAGAACATATGGAAATGCACACTTCATAAAATCTTAATCTTTGCTTTGATCCAAATGGAACTTAGTTAACAAAGGCCATTTACTAGGAAAGAGTCTATATATTTGAATGGGCTGCAATTTTGTATAAAAAGTATGAAATTTCTCCCCTTTTTTGATGTTTCCCTCTTAAAATACAATGATAACACTTTTTAAAAATCTGTAAAATCATCCTTTTAGGCCAAGCTTTTATTAGAAAAAATACAATATAAATAGGATTTCTCTTTCAAATGTTCTTTTTTCACCCACATCTGGTATTCTCCATCAAGGCACTCTGACATCTTAAAAAAATATTTCTAAAATAAATCAGTGCACCTTCCTGGGGGAAAATAATGATACAGATGTAGTATCCTCACCCGACAACAAGACTGTCCCCCAAGCCCCCCAGCTTTCCCACTGCTTCATATTCATTAATTAGTCTGAGGTTCCCTCCGTGTTCCATTTACAAAGCCACTTAAACCCACGCACCCATTTAACATATTTATGACCCCAGTTTTCTTTCTGTTCTCTGAGACTGTACCGTAATTGTTCTCTGGACCCAGGGACTGCAGAGAGCCTTCCTTGCTGAAAAGAGACAACATAAAGAAGGAAATGAATGTGTGTGGGTTGAATACCTCCAACAAAATGACTGGGTGCAGTTTGGCCCCTGGCCGCCCCCTCCTCCTGGGGTCACTTTAATTGAGTGAAGCCTCACCCTCTATTGAGTGTATGGGAGACTATTAACTCTTAACAACACTCTGTCTCAGGTTATTTATTTATTGCTTAAATGATTTGTTATTGCTACTTCGATTTAATACACCCTCTGGGAACCAAGATGGCAGCATCATGTTACAGAAAAACTACAAGTTATTTTAAAACTGTAATTGACATTTTATGAGAGCCGTAAAATCTTTCTGAACAAATAACTTACCATTAGTCAGAAACTTCAGCAGGAGATCTGTAAAATTAAGGATATGTGGAACAGTACTGTACTTATATGTGTCGGTCTGCATGTGTGCTGGGGAGGATGGGGCAGGAAGCAAGCATGGAAGCAGCAGAGGATTTCCAATCGATCATTTTGCATCTTGTTTTGAATGATCATGCTTTTAAGCCAGAGGAACCTGGGCAATGATGTTAAGGATTCCCAGGAAGGATGAACTGCAACTGATGAGCACATGTCAGGTGACTACTTCGCTCTTTCATTTCACTAGTAATTGGAATCCTCCCTGGCCAGACACTAGTGTTGTTTACTGTGGCACAGTAGACAGCTGAGCCAAGTCAGCTGCTACCAGTTAGAGGAACCTCCTCCGGTTACAAGTCCCCATCACATGTGGATTCTTCTAACCTTCATAAGAGCTAGGAGAGCTCATCATTGGCAGGTTTGGACCATTCCATTTCCTGGTCTAGCAGAGCTTACTATTTCTTGATACTGCTTTGAGACAATAATAGGAGTGTGCCAGCTTTCTATTTCATGGGATGCTGAGTGGATGTGTCACCCAGATCCCACTCCAGGACTGAAGTACTCACTCACCTAGTTGTCCTGAGAGTTAGCTGCTGATGTTCATAGTTGCATCTCCATGGACTACCTGCCTTTGCCTTTTCCAGATAGCCCCAATCCGTCAAGAAGGTACAAAGGCCCAACTTCCTTGTCTCCATCCAAGGCAACTCTAAACAGCCACCCCAGTTCCAGAACTACCTGTAGGACCAGCTGAGGTTTTGGTTGAACCACATCACCATTCAACTTACTCCCTCTGCCCCATCTTGCTCCCCTCACCCCCTTACAAATGTTAATCCCAAGCACACTCCCCAGTAAACATGCAGCTTAGAATGTGCTCCCAGAGGAACCCAGCGTAAGACAGGTGTTCAGTTTGTCTTCACTGACCATTTGGGCCAACCTGACACCCTCAGGAATCACATACTTATGCATCAGCCAAGGGAATCCCAAATTCATAAGTTGCACAGGAATGTATTCAGTGGCTTTTAATCAATTGGGGGGGGGGGCGGTTCCTGGGGGGCTATGGATAAGGAACTTGCCTGCCAGTGCAGGAGATATAAGAGACATGCGTTTGATCCTTGGGTTGGGAAGATTGTCAGGAGGAAGGCATGGCAATCGACTTCAATATTCTTGTCTGGAGAATCCAATGGACAGAGGAACTTGGCAGGCTATAGTCCATAGGGTCACAGAGTTGGAGACAACTGAAGCAACTTAGCACGCACATATCCAACCTAGTTTTGCTCTGATCTCCTCTTTGTTAGGTTCTAAAGGCTCAACTTTGACACTTCCACCAAATCCTACTTCTGACTCCAAACTCCAGTATATCTTCCTTCCATATGTATTTTGGCTTTTCTAACTGGCTCTGACTCAGAGTTCCTGTCCTATATGTTGGAGGTGATTTTGTAACAAACAGTAAGAAGATTTTCACAGGAGTTCCAGATGAAAGAAGAACCCAACCCCAATGAGAGTCAATGCTTCTTGTTAACTTGCTTAGTTAACACTGACCTCCCTTTCCCACCAAGCTCCCCATCTCACCTGCACCACCAATATATTGAGGCAATCATGCCAGACAAAGACAGGTTCAGTTCAGTTCAGTTTAGTCGCTCAGTCGTGTCCGACTCTTTGTGACCCCATGAATTGCAGCACGCCAGGCCTCCCTGTCCATCACCATCTCCCGGAGTTCACTCAAACTCATGTTCATCGATTTGGTGATGCCATCCAGCCATCTCATCCTCTGTCATCCCCTTTTCCTCCTGCCTCCAATCCCTCCCAGCATCAGAGTCTTTTCCAATGAGTCAACTCTTCGCACGAGGTGGCCAAAGTACTGGAGTTTCAGCTTTAGCATCATTCCTTCCAAAGAAATCCCTGGGCTGATCTCCTTCAGAATGGACTGGTTGGATCTCCTTGCAGTCCAAGGGACTCTCAAGAGTCTTCTCCAACACCACAGTTCAAAAGCATCAATTCTTCGGTGCTCAGCTTTCTTTACAGTCCAACTCTCACATCCATACATGACTACTGGAAAAACCATAGCCTTGACTAGATGGACCTTAGTTGGCAAAGTAATGTCTCTGCTTTTGAATATGCTACTGGGTTGGTCATAACTTTTCTTCCAAGGAGTAAGCGTCTTTTAATTTCATGGCTGCAGTCACCATCTGCAGTGATTTTGGAGCCCCCCAAAATAAAGTCTGACACTGTTTCCACTGTTTCCCCATCTACTTCCCATGAAGTGATGGGAATTTACAAAATGACACACAGTAGAGCTACTCATGACAGGAGAACATGATGTTGAATTTCATGTTTATTCTTTTATAAGCACTAGCAGCATGTTACACATTCTCTAAAACATGGGATACAACTAAATTGAAGTGCATAGGCATAGAGATAAGCAGCATGACCAAGCATTTAAGCTAGATGTGTCTGATTATACAGAATAATACACACAAGAGGAAACTTAAAAGTTATCTTAAAAGACATCTAATTTCCCTCAACACATACACACACACACACACACACACAATCTATTAAACTTCATTTTCTGAACTGCTGGCTTTTGATTACTCTTTAAAACCAGGAACTGCTCTATCCATGGAGATCCATTTCATTTCTAAAGCATTCTAGTTATTTGAAAGTTCTTTACAGGGTTATTTTTAAATGTTCTTTTTTTGTGTGTGGCAAAAGTCACATAATATAAAGCATACTGTTTTAACTATATTTAACTGTACAGTTCAGAGGCAGTAAGTACATTCATATTGTTGTACAACTCTCACCATCATTCATTTCCTGAATTTTTCACTTTCCTAAACTAAAAATCTATCCCCGTTAAACACTAATTCTCCACTCCCCCTCCCCAACCTCCTACTAACACCCTGCTGCCCTAGTCCAGGCCCTGGCACCTATTAGTGTTCTTTCTGACTATGAATTTGACTATTCTAGGTACCTCATATGTGTGGAATCAAACAGTATTTGTCTGCATCTACTGTATAGTAGAATGCATTTTTTTAAGGTCAACTTAGGGACTTCCCTCATAGCTCAGTCGGTAAAGAATCTGTCTGCAATGCCAGAGACCTGGATTCGATTCCTGGGTCAGGAAGATGCCCTGGAGGATTAAATGGCAACCCAACCGACTCCAGTGTTCTTGCCTGGAGAACCCCATGGACAGAGGAGCCTGGCAGGCTACAGTTCATGGGATCACAAGAGTCGCACATAACACAGTGACTAACCACCAACAACGATATATGTCCTACAAGGCACCCAAGACTTGTTTTATTTAAATATGTTAAGACACACATAAAACTGGGAAAGGAGTATGACAAGGCTGCATATTGTCACACTGCTTATTTAACTTATATGCAGAGTATATCATGTGAAATGCCAGGCTGGGTGAATCAAAAGCTAGAATCCAGATTGCCAGAAGAAATATTATTAACAACCTCAGATATGCATATGACACCACTCTAATGGAAGAAAGTGAAAAAGAACTAAAGAGCCTCTTGATGAGGGTGAAAGAGAAGAGTGAAAAAGCTGGCTTAAAACTCAACATTGAAAAACCTAAGACTATGGCACCTACTCCCATCACTTCAATGCAAATAGAAGGTGAAAAAGTAGCAGCAGTGACAGATTTTATTTTCTTGGGCTCCAAAATCACTGTGGACAGTGTGTGGCTGCAGCTATGAAATCACAAGATGCTTGCTCCTTGGATGAAAACCTATGACAAACCTAGATAGTATATTAAAAAGCAGAGACATCACCTTGCCAACAACGGTGGGCTTTCCAGTAGTCATATATGGATATGAGAGTTGGACCAGAAAGAAGGCTGAGCACTGAAGAATTGACGTTTTCAAGCTGTGGTGCTGGAGAGGACTCTTGAGAGTCCCTTGTACAGCAAGGAGATAAAAGTAGTCAATCCTAAAGGAAATCAACCTTTGAATATTCATTGGAAGGACTGATGCTAAAGCTGAAGCTCCAATACTTTGGCCACCTGATGCAAAGAGCCGAATCATTGGAAAAGACCCTGATGCTGAGGAAAATTGAGGACAGGAGGAGAAGGGAGTGACAGAAGATGAGATAGTTGGATGGCATCATTGACTCAATGGACATAAGTCTGAGTAAACTCTTAGAGATAGTGAAGGACAGGGAGCTTAGTGTGCTGCAGTCCATGAGGTCACAAAGAGTTGGACACAATTTAGTGACTGAACAAGACACACAGACACAGAAATGACTGTCAGGAAAAGTTTTCATACTCACAGACTCTTAGAATCAGTGGGCATGGCGCACCACAGAGGGCCACACAGGGAATCCCCAGGGCTGCCCAGGAGGCAGATGGAATGAGAGGGACATGTGGGCAAGAGTCTTTATTGCATTTTCCACAGGAAGTGATTGGTGGCAAGGTCTGTAGGTTTATTATTGGCTAGTTTGGAGAATTTCACTGGGCAAAGGAGCTGGTACCTGGCCTTTGGGTAATTAGGGTAGGTGGATAGCTGCCTAGAACATAAGAGCCCCATAAAGGAGGTGGTTGGGCTTTGGGCTCTGGACTGGCTGGGTTTGCATATAAAAAGCACACTCACAAGCAAATCATTTGCTCTCTCCAGGAATTAGCTAGACCTGGGAGGGGCAGTCCATGCAGTGCCCAGATGTCAAGACATCAAATACAGAGACTGGAAGGGGTAGTTATTATGAGGGATGAGCTGTGTTTGCCTCCCTGTCAATTCTGCTCAGAGATCCTGGTACAGACATCTGGTCTGAGCAGCATAGCCCCAGGAATTACTTAATTCATATAACTGCAATAGTTCTTAGCTGCTTGAAGTCAACCATCTTCTTCCTTCTACTCTTCTCTTACCATCCTGGGTCACAACTGCAGACCACTTCCCCACCTTATCTCACTCAGAGACACCAATATATCCTTTTCTTCTCCTCTGGCTGGCACAGAGTTGGAAACTCTGGTTACTTGCCCATACGTTCTGATCACTTACAAGCGTATAGGATACATCCCTAAAGGAGGACTGTTCACTCAAGGGAAATATGAATTTGTAGTGTTACAGATATTAAGAAATTCCTGCCATTCAGACTCCTCCTTATTTTGTTCTTTATCATCTTTTTGTATATTCAACACCTGGTAAATTAATGTTGATAATGCTGGCAATCATCCTACTATTTGTACTTCTATGACTTATTAAAATAAGAAATAGAAAACCAATTTTCTTTCTGTTGTCCTTTGTTCCTTTCATGTATATACTCTGAGTTATAAAAATGTTCACAAGATTTCACTCGTAAAATAATCATTGCTACCTTATTGTCTGGAAAAGCAACCAACAAATCTGTAAATATCTGTGAATTAATTAAAAATACAAATATAAATATTTTGATTAAATGAAAAATGATAGGGAACCACAGGAAAAATTACACAAAAGTCAATAATCTGATTTTTTTAACAGAAGGTGGTAAAAATACAAAACAGTGTCATCAAGTATGACCAATGACAGCAGGAATTTACAACATTCACATCTTATGCTTTCTGTTGGAGATCTCAAAGCAGTTAAGGAAAAAATATATAAAAGGAAATAACTTATAATATGACATATTTACCTTGAGGTAGAAACTACTGAACTTTTAGAAAGATACATTGCTTTATTAGAGGAAGGATGTACACTCCTCGACTTCCCCATTTGGCCAGCCAGCCCCATTGTTTGAAATTTCATGATTTTGAGGAAGTTCAGGTAGGAGGAAAGGGTTCAAAACTGGTACTTGACGGTAACTCTGTAAGGGGAATAATAAATAGGTAAAATGTTGATTTTCTGAAGCTTACTTATCTCTTTAGGCATTACGGTAGCTTATTTTGGACCCCTGTTTGGTTTTACTCATTTCTTATATTTCAATATTCTGTTTTTCTACTGCAAAAGAGCAAGATAAAAGACATGCTATTCAAGTTTTATCTAATACTTGGAGGTGTGTGGCCGATGAACTACAACACCTTCTGTGGCCAGTGTGTTATGATAAAATGAACATGCCGTGGGTGTAACCCAAGGAGCAGCCTGAATATAGACCCTTCTCCAGTATCTCCTGGTGTCTGGGGGTGGGGTGGGCATGAGGAGGTAAGTGGAGCGCTTTCTGCTTTCAAGCCTTTTCAGTCCATTTTTGTGGTCACCTGGAACGTGTACCCTAACATCATCTTTGACTTTTTCCTGGGAGGATATATCACCCTGTGTGTCTCACCCTCCATGCACTCCCCAGGTTTGATCAGTTCTGCCTTCAGTACTCCTGGACTTTTGGATTTGCCTCTTCATTTATGACCTCCTCCCCAGCACAGCTTCCTCTGAGGTGTTTACACTGCTGTCAACATTCATCTTCTAAAAACTTGCTTCTTGGTGTTGTTCACATCACTCCCCCACTTCAAAGTTTTCAATGATTTTCCATTCCCTAGCAGTGGCTACTATTGGCTGCCACTGGCCGACCACTTGCTCTGTGCTAGATACTGTTTAGCTTCATCCTTACAATTGTACACAGACAGAGAGGCTAATTACCTCAGTTACAGAAGAAGAAACTAATGTGGCCCAGGTTTATACAGGTAGGAAGGTCGCTTCACTTGAAGACTCTATGGTGGGGGTGGGCTCCCACTTTAACCAACTCCCATATCTCACACCCTACCAAATTCTCCTCTAAAAACTCAAATGAGTCCCCTCCTACCAATCTTCTAGTAAGCTGCCAGGACTAAAAGGACCCAGGTCAGGGGGCCACTCCTTCCCCATATCTGTGCCTGGAAAGTCTTACCCAGCTCTTGAATTCAGTTCAGTTCAGTTCAGTTGCTCAGTCACTCAGTCACGTCTGACTCTTTGTGACTCCATGGACTACAGCACGCCAGGCTTCCCTGTCCATCATCAACTCCTGGAGTTTACTCAAACTCATGTCCATTGAGTCAGTGATGCCATCCAACCATCGATTGTCCCTTTCTCCTCCCACCTTCAGTATTCCCCAGCATCGGGGTCTTTTCAAATGAGTCACTTCTTCACATCACATGGTCAAAATATTGGTATTTTAGCTTCACCATCAGTCCTTCCAATGAATACTCAGGACTGATTTCCTTTACGACGGACTGGTAGGATCTCCTTGCTGTCCAAGGGACTCTCAAGAGTCTTCTCCAACACCACAGTTCAAAAGCATCAATTTTTTGGTGCTCAGCTTTCTTTATAGTCCAGCTCTCACATCCATACATGACAACTGGAAAAACCATAGCTTTGACTAGACAGACCTTAGTTGGCAAAGTAATGTCTCTGCTTTTTAATAAGCTGGGTAGGGTGGTTGGAGCTTTTCTTCCAAGGAGTAAGTGTCTTTTAATTTCATGGCTGCAGTCACCATCTGCAGTGATTTTGGAGCCCCCCAAAATAAAGTCTGCCCCTGTTTCCATTGTTTCTCCATCTATTTACCATGAAGTGATGGGACCAGATGTCATGATCTTAGTTTTCTAATGTTGAGCTTTAAGTCAGCTATTTCACTCTCCTCTTTAACTTTCATCAAGAGGCTCTTCAGTTCTTCACTTTCGGCCATAAGGGTGGTGACATCTGCATATCTGAGGTTATTGATATTTCTCTCGGCAATCTTCATTCCAGCTTATACTTCATCCAGTCCAGCATTTCTCATGGTGTACTCTGCATATAAGTTAAATAAACAGGGTGACAATATACAGCCTTGACATACTCCTTTCCTGATTTGGAGTCAGTCTGTTGTTCCATGTACGATTCTAACTGTTGCTTCTTGACCTGCATACAGATTTCTCAGGAGGTAGGTCAGGTGGTCTGGTATTCTCACCTCTTTCAGAATTGTCCACAGTTCATCGTGATCCACAGAGTCAAAGGCTTTTGTGTAGCCAATAAGCAGAAGTAGAAGCTTTTCTGGAATTCTCTGGCTTTTTCGATGGTCCAGTGGATGTTGTTTAATGATCACTGGTTCCTCTACCTTTTCTAAATCCAGCTTGAACATCAGGAAGTTCATGGTTCATGTACTGTTGAAGCCTGGCTTGGAGAAATTAGAGCATTACTTTGCTAGTGTGTGAGATGAGTGCAATTAAGCAATCTTTGGCATTGCCTTTCTTTGGGATTGGAATGAAAACTGACCTTTTCCAGTCCTGTGGCCACTGCTGAGTTTCCAAATTTGCTGGCCTACTGAGTGCAACACTTACGTAGCATCCTTTTTTAGGATTTGAAATAGCTCCACTGGAATTCCATCAGCTCTACTAGCTTTGTTCATAGTGGTGCTTCGTAAGGCCCACTTGACTTAACATTCCAGGATGTTTGGCTCTAGGTGAGTGATCACACCATCATGATTATCTGGGTCATGAAGATCTTTTTGGTGTAGTTCTTCTCTGTGTTTTTGCCATCTCTTCTTAATATCTCCTGTTTTTGTCAGAATCATATCATTTCTGTCCTTTATTGTGCCCATCTTGGCATGAAATGTTCCCTTGGTATCTCTAATTTTCTTGAAGAGATCTCTAGTCTTTCCCATTTGTTTTCCTCTGTTTCTTTGCACTGATCACTGAGGAAGGCTTTCTTATCTCTCCTTGCTATGCTTTGGAACCCTGCGTTCAAATAGATATATCTTTCCTTTTCTCCTTTGCCTTTAGCTTCTCTTCTTTTCTCAGCTATTTGTAAAGCCTCCTCAGACAAACATTTTGCCTTTTTGCATTTCTTTTTCTTGGGGATAGTCTTGATCCTTGTCTCCTGTACAATGTCACGAACTTCCGTCCATAGTTCTTCTGGCATTCTATCACATCCAGTCACTTGAATCTATTTCTTACTTCCATTGTATAATCGTAACCTGAGTGGTCTAGTGGTTTTCCCTACTTTCTTCAATTTAAGTCTGAATTTGGCAATAAGGAGTTCATGATTTGAGCCACAGTGAGCTTCCAGTCTTGTTTTTGCTGGCTGTATATAGCTTCTCCATCTTTGGCTACAAAGAATATAATCAATCTGATATCAGTATTGACCATCTGGTGATGTCCATGTATAGAGTCTTCTCTTGTGTTGTTGGAAGAGAGTGTTTGCTATAACCAGTGCATTCTCTTGGCAAAACTCTATTCACCTTTGCCCTGCTTCATTTCGTACTCCAAGGCCAAATTTGCCTGTTACTCCAGGTGTTTCTTGACTTCCTACTTTTCCATTCCAGTCCTCTATAATGAAAAGGACATATTTTGCGGGTGTTAATTCTAGAATGTCTTGTAGGTCTTCATGGAACCATTCAACTTCAGCTTCTTCAGCATTACTGGTTGGGGCATAGACTTGGATTACTGTGATATTGAATGGTTTGCCTTGGAAATGAACAGAGACCCTTCCGTTGTTTATGAGATTGCATCCAAGTACTGTCTTTTGGACTCTTTTGTTGACTATGATGGCTACTCCATTTCTTCTAAGGGCTTCTTGCCCACAGTAGTAGATATAATGGTCATCTGAGTTAAATTCACCCATTCCAGTCCATTTTAGTTCACTGATTCCTAGAATGTCGACGTTCACTCTTGCCATCTCCTGCTGCCCACTTCCAATTTGCCTTGATTCATGGACCTAACATTCCAGGTTCCTATGTAATATTTTTCTTTACAGCATCGGACTTTACTTCCATCACCAGTCATATCCACTGCCAACAGTTAGCACCAAACCCTCAGGCAGGTGAGTAACCTGTTTTGTAAGTAGATTCTCTTAGATTCTCCCTAAGAAAGGCTGTTCCAGGCAGAGATCAACTCAAAGTGCAGATTCTTATTCAAAATAAATGACTTTTTGTTATGTTAAGCCATTAAGTCCAGGGGTAGTTTGGCCCATTGTTGTTGTTCAGTCCCTCAGTTGAATCAGACTTTTTTTGAGCCCATGGACTGCAGGACACCAGGCTTCCTCATCTTTCACTAACTCCTGGAATTTGCTCAAGCTCATTTCCATTGAATCGGTGATACCATCCAACCATCTCATCCTACGTCATCCTGTTCTTCCTGCCTTCAGTCTTTCCTAGCATCAGAGTCTTTTCCAATCAGTTGGCTTTTGCATCAGATGGTCAAAGTATTGGCACTTCAGTTTCCATATCAATCCCTCCAATGAATATTCAGGGTTGATTTCCTTTAGGACTGACTAGTTTGATCTTGCTGTCCAAGTGATTCTCAAGAGTCTTCTTCAGCACCACAATATGAAAGCATCAATTCAAACACATGTCCCATAGCAATAGGTAATTAATACAAGGCTTTCCACAGACACGCTGTAGGGTTTTCCAAACACCTCAGGCATCACAATCAAACCTAAATGCTGGGATGAAGGAGCTTTGGTATTTGGGCTTTGGTTAAAGCTAAGGTTCCAATAGCCAAGACAATAAGGTATTCTGAAGTCTAGCATCTTTGGTTCCCCTCTGGGTAGAAAATGAGCTGGGAGTACTTGTCTATCCCAAAGGATCACCCATAGCCATCCTTCCGAAGCTTGCTTCATCCTCACCATAGGCCCATGGACCAGATCACCTAATCTCTTTCTCTTTAAGGGGAACTCTTACCTCTATCTTCTTGACTATGCTTCTTTGTCTTCTGTGGCAAGGGAGTCAAGAGTCCTTTTTGGAACAGAGGGAATGATACTGAGATGGAAGAACACACACTAATAGCTTAATAATTTACCTGTTACATTTTTTTGTTTGGGAAGTCACTGAGGGAAAACAATGGCCACAAGAAATAGAATAGCATCAATAATAATAGAAGTGAAAAATTTTTAAAAAATCATTGTGAGTCAGATGATTTTAAAGTACATTCAGGGATCAAATATTTCTCACCATTTATGCAAACAGATATACCATGTTCACTTTGTCAGAATTTATACAGACTCACTAACACCAGGAGAGTTCAAATAGCCACAGTAAGAATTAGATTATAAAAAAAAGTTAGATTATAAAAAAGAAAGAATACTGAATTGGGGTTTAAGAGTCAGAATTTCCATTTTAGCTTTACTTTCTTATCCTGGGAATGTAACACTGTGTTGCAAAGCTTAGTTTTCTCATCAGAGAGATGAAAGATTGAAAAGGATCATCTTCAAGATCCCTTAAGCCCCCAAATCCTACAACTGTATAAGTCATGCTAATGCAGGCAGGCTCAATTAACCACCAATCTAGTCTGTTCCAGAAGAAAATTAGTTGGAATTTTGAAGCAAATATAAGAATTATCTACCACTCTGTGGAACACTGCCAAAAGGCAAAGTAGTCGCAGGAAATTTTATGTACCTCTAAAATAACCAAGTGCAAAAAGGCAAAATGGTTGTCTGAGGAACTGGTGAAGGACAGAGATGCCTGGCCTGCTGCAGTCCACGAGGTCATAGAGTGGACATGACTGAGCAACTGAACAACAACAAAGGTAGCCAAGGGCTTCCCAGGTGGCACTAGTGCTAAAGAAACTGTCCGTTAAGGCAGGAAACGTTAGATGTGCAGGTTTGATCCCCGGGTTAGGAAGATCCCCTGCAGGAAGGAATGACAATCCACTCCAGTATTTTTGCCTGGAGAATCCTGTGAACAGAGGAGCCTGGCAGGCTATAGTTCATAGAGTCGCAAAGAGTCAGACACGACTGATGCGACTTAGCATGAACACACAAAATAACTGAGAGTAAACAATGAAATATGAGGAAGACATGGTAAATTTACAGAGGTTCTATGAATACTTGCTGAGTGATAATTGAAATAATCCATGATGTGGTATCGTGCTTTCCAAGGATTATCCTTTAGACCAAAGTCCAATAGGCAAATCCCATTTACCTGTCTTTACTCATGTATGTCTGCATACGTGTAAGTTACTGTGAGACTCTCATCAAACAGATACATTACAAATGATTTTGGTGATAATAACATATATTCCATTTACAGATTATGAAGAGAATCCCAGTTGCTTATATACAGTATTAGTTCTTAAGGCAAGTAATAGTCTTAATAATTTTTACCATTTTGTCTAGGAATCCTTGTATAACACACACAAAAGTGGGCAAAATCCCAGCAAGACAGCTAGGGAAGAGTTAAAATGTTGGGAAGCCTGGGTGGTAAGACAAGATTTAGTTGAGAAATAAGTATGGGATATGGGATTGGGAGAGTAACAGTGCATTGCAGAATATAGCAAACTCATGTAGGATGGCATTGAGAGGGAATATTTTTTCTTCTCACAAAAAAGTCCTTTTGACAAAAGTTTCCCAATAGTTTAGGATAAAAAGACAACATTAAATGAGAATCACTGCTTCAGGAACTTAATCAGTTGAGTTTAGTTCAGTCGCTTACTTTGCGACTCCATGGACTGCAGCACGCCAGGCTTCCCTGTCCATCACCAATGCATGGAGCTTACTCAAACTCATGTCCATTGAGTCAGTGATGCTATCCAGCCATCTCACCCTCTGTCATCCCCTTCTCCTCCCACCTTCAATCTTTCTTTCCCAGCATTGAGGTCTTTTCAAATGAGTCACTTCGCATTAGGTGGTCAAAGTATTGGAATTTTAGCTTCACCATCAATCCTTCCAATGAATATTCAGGACTGATTTCCTTTATGATGGACTGGTTGGATCTCCTTGCCATGCAAGGGACTCTCAAGAGTCTTCTCCAACACCACAGTTCAAAAGCATCAATTCTTCGGTGCTTAGCTTTCTTTATAGTCCAACTCTCACATCCATGCATGACTACTGGAAAAACCATAGCCTTGACTAGATAGACCTTTGCTGGCAAAGTAATGTCTCTGCTTTTTAATATGCTGGCTAGAGTGGTTGGAATTTTTCTTCCAAGGAGCAAGCATCTTCTAATTTCATGGCTGCAGTCACAATCTGCAGTGATTTTGGAATGCCCCCCCCCCACACACACACACAACAAATAAAGTCTGCCACTGTTCCCATTGTTTCCCCATCTATTTCCCATGAAGTGATGGGTCTGGATGCCATGATCTTAGTTTTCTGAATGTTGAGCTTTAACCCAACTTTTTCCCTCTCTTCTTTCACTTTCCTCAAGAGGCTCTTCAGTTCTTCTTCACTTTCTGCCATAAGGGTGGTGTTATCTGCATATCTGAGGTTACTGATATTTCTCCTGGTAATGTTCATTCTAGCTTATGCTCCATGCAGTCCAGCATTTCTCATGATGTACTCTGCATATAAGTTAAATAAGCAGGGTGACAATATACAACCTTGCTGTACCCCTTTCCTGATTTGGAGTCAATCTGTTGTTCCATGTATGATTCTAACTGTTGCTTCTTGACCTGCATACAGATTTCTCAGGAGGCAGGTCAGGTGTTCTGGTATTCCATCTCCTTCAGAACTTTCCACAGTTTATTATGATCCACAGAGTCAAAGGCTTTGGCATAGTCAATAAAGCAGAAGTAGATGTTTTTATGGAACTTTCTTGCTTTTTTGATGCGCCAACAGACATTGGCTTTTTGCTTTCTGGTTCGTCTGCCTTTTCTAAATCCAGCATGGTAAGTTCAGGAAGTTCATGGTTCATGTACTGTTGAAGCCTGGCTTGGAGAAATTAGAGCATTACTTTGCTAGTTTGTGAGATAAATGCAATTGTGTGGCAGTTTGAGCCTTCACTGACATTGCCTTTCTTTGGGATTGGAATGAAAACTGACCTTTTCCAGTCCTGGGGCCACTGCTGAGTTTTCCAAATTTGCTGGCATATTGAGTGCAGCTCTTTCACAGCATCCTCTTTTAGGATTTGAAATAGCTCAATAGGAATTCCATCACCTCTACTAGCTTTGTTCATAGTGATGCTTCCTAAGGCCCACTTGTCTTCACATTCCAGGATGTCCTCCTCTAGGTGAGTGATCACACCATCATGATTATCTGGGCCACGAAGATCTTTTTGTACAGTTCTTCTGTGTATTCTTGCCACCTCTTCTTAATATCTTCTGCTTCTGTTACGTCCATACCATTTCTGTCCTTCATTGAGACCATCTTTGTACAAAATATTCCCTTGGTATCTCTAATTTTCTTGAAGAGATCTCTAGTCTTTCCCATTCTGTTGTTTTCCTCTATTTCTTTGCATTGATCACCAAGGAAGTCTTTCTTATCTCTCTTTGCTATTGTTTGGAACCCAGCATTCAAATGGGTATATCTTTCCTTTTCTCCTTTGCTTTTAGCTTCTCTTCTTTTCTCAGCTATTTGTAAAGCCTCCTCAGACAACCATTTTGCCTTTTTGCATTTTTCCCCTCTTGGGGATGGTCTTGATCACTGCCTCATAGTTCTTCTGGCACTCTGTTTATCGGATCTAATCCCTTGAGTCTATTTGTCACTTCCACTGTATAATCCTAAGGAATGTGATTTAGGTCATACTTCACTGGTCTAGTAGTTTTCTCTACTTTCTTCAATGTAAGTCTGAATTTGGCAATAAGGAGTTCATGATCTGAGCCACAGTCAGCTCCAGGTCTTGTTTTTGCTGACTGTATAGAGCTTCTTTATCTTGGCTGCAAAGAATATAATCAATCTGATTTCAGTATTGACCATCTGGTGATGTCCATGTATAGAGTCTTGTCTAGTGTTGTTGGAAGAGGGTATTGGCAATGACCAGTACGTTCTCTTGGCAAAACTCTATTCGCCTTTGCCCTGCTTCATTTTGTACTCCAAGGCCAGATTTGCCTGTTACTCCAGGTATCTCTCTACTTCCTACTTTTGCATTCCAGTCCTCTATAATGAAAAGGACATCTTTTGGGGGTGTTAGTTCTAGAAGGTCTTATAGGTCTTCATCGAACTGTTCAACTTCAGCTTCTTCAGCATTACTGGTTGGGGCATAGACTTGAATTACTGTGATATTGAATGGTTTTCCTTGGAAATGAACAGAGACCCTTCCGTTGTTTTTGAGATTGCATCCAAGTATTGTATTTTGGACTCTTGTTGACTATAATGGCTACTCCATTTCTTCTAAGGGCTTCTTGCCCGCAGTAGTAGATATAATGGTCATCTGAGTTAAATTCACCCATTCCAGTCCATTTTAGTTCGCTGCTTCCTAAAATGTCAACTTTCACTCTTGCCATCTCCTGTTTGACCACTTTCAATTCGCCTTGATTCATGAACCTAACCTTCCAGGTTCCTATGCAATATCACTCTTTACAAAATCAGGTTTTACTCTCATCACCAGTCACATTCACCACTGGGTGCTGTTTTTTCTTTGGCTCCATCTCTTCATTCTTTCTGGAGTTATATCTCCACTGATCTCCAGTAGTATACTGGGTACCTACTGACTTGGGGCATTCATCTTTCAGGGTCCTATCTTTTTGCCTTTTCATACTTTTCATGGGGTTCTCAAGGCAAAAATACTGAAGTGGTTTGCCATTCCCTTCTCCAGTGGACCATGTTTTGTCAGAACTGTCCGAGATGACCCACCTATGTTGGGTGGTCCTACAGAGCATGGCTCATAGTTTCAATGGGTTAGACAAAGCTGTGGTCCTAGTGATCAGATTGGTTAGTTTTCTGTGATTGTTGTTTTCATACTGTCTGCCCTCTGGTGGAGAAGGATGAGAGGCTTATGGAAGCGTCCTGATGGGAGAGAGTGACTTAGGGGAAAACTGGGTCTTGTTCTGATGGGCAGGGCCATACTCAGTAAATCTTTAATCCAATTTTCTCTTGATGTGTGGGGCTGTGTTCCCTCCCTCTTATTTGACCTGAGGCTTAACTATGGTGGAGGTAATGAAGATAATGGCAACCTCCTTTGGAAGGTCCCATGCATGCACTGCTGCATTCAGTGCCCCCAACCCTGTAGCAGGCCACCACCAACCCATGCATCTGCCAGAGACTCCTGCACACTCGCAGCAAGTCTGGGTCAGTCTCTTATAGGACCACTGCTCCTTTCTCCTGGGTACTGGTGCACACAAGGTTTTGTTTGTGCCCTCCAAGAGTCTGTTTCCCAGTCCTGTGTAAGTTCTGGCAGGTCTACGATGGGGTTAATGGCGAACTCCTTCAAGAGGGCTTATGCCATACCCAGGTACCCCGAGCACCCATCCCTGCAGCAGTCCACTGCTGACCTATATCTCTGCAGGAGATACTCAAACACAGTTCTTTTGATGATACTGTACAAAGTAAATGTTAATACCTTATGACCAAAAATAATTTGGGAACACTAAACTAATTTGCTAGAAATCCAATGAAATACTCATAAATAACTTTTAATTTTTAAAATTAAAAATAATCCACTGAAATTCTGTGGTCTTCCCCAGTGACTCAGCAGTATATAATATTCTTGCAATGCAGGAGCCACAAGAGATGTGGGTTCAATCCCTAGTCTGGAAGATCTCCTGAAGGAGGGCATGGCAACTCACTTCAGTATTCTTGCCTGGAGAATCCCATGGACAGAGGAGCCTGGTGGGCGACAGTCCATAGGGTTGCAAAGAGTTGGACACGACTGAAGTGACTGAGCACGCACACACTGAAATGATGTGCCTAAATAATTTTTATATTAGCACTGTCTATAAGAACAAAACATTGGAAACAATGTAAATAGTCATCAGAAGAGGATCCATTAATTGAATTTTGATCCATCACCATACTGGGATATTATGAAGCCTTTAAAAAGAGTAAGGACATTTTCTATATGTGCTACCAAAGTGAACAACTAATAGGGCAGATGAGTGTGGCTGACACATGCTATAATAGCATTTGAATGTTTCCTCTATGCTGAGCTCTGGAAAAATGTACAGAGTAACTGTTAATAGTTGCCTCAGTCTGGGTAGTAAGAAGGATTAGGTGGTTGAGCCAGGAGAGCATGTCTTGATTTCCACTGTATACTGTCTTGTACCTTTTGGAATTATATATCATGTGTCAAACAAAACAAAATGAGAAAGCATCCTCAATAAAGATGACATCAATACCATCTTACACATGGGACTCAAAAGGTGACATGCATGTATTGCAAAACCTCTATTTCTTGTCTATCTTGTGCTGCTTCTGTCTCCTTGACTCCCATTCCTCAGTTCTCTTTTGTCTAATTTTACCCAGTGGGATTAAATTGAAACATGCAATAAAAAAAAAAGATAAAAATATTCCTCCAAAACCAGAGAAATTGAAAAACTGAGCAAGAAAACAGATTTTTCAGAATTAAGAGAAAGCTATACAGAAGTCAATCTGAATATGCCGGGCTTAGGAAAAGATTTTATAATGAGGAAAAGATAATTGCTTTGTCTCCACTAACACAGGTTTTTTTTTTTTTTCCTCTAAAGTTTTGTACTGAATGCTTACACATAGGCAGGAGTGGAGGCAGTTATGGGATAGGTGATGCCCAAAGAACAGGTATTCTCAAGAATGGTGTGGAAGGAACTGCCAAATAAAGATGATTTCTCTGAAACTAATGACCATATAAAAGGAGGTTGGGGACATGCTTGCCCAGGAGAGGTTTGTGTACTTACTTTTTAGTGGAAAGACAGAACATTTTATGATTGTCTTAGTCCATTCTGGTTGCTACAACAAAAATCTCATAGACTGAGTGGTTTACAAACAACAGATTTATTTCTCAAGGTACTAGATGTTGGAAGTCCGAAGTTACAGGCAGGTTTGGTGTCTGGTGCAGTTCCATTCCCTGGTTCATATACACTGTCTTGTCACTGTCACGTGTCATGGCAGAAGGGATTAGGGAGCACTCTCAAATCTCTTTTACAAAGAGTGTTAGTCCCATTCATTAGGACCCTGCCCTCATGACCTTAAAAGAAAATGAAAATGTTGGTTGCTCAGTCATGTCCTACTCTTTGTGGACTGTAACCATGGATTGTAGCCCTCCAGGCTCCTCTGTTCATGGGATTCTCCAGGCAAGAGTACTGGAGTCAACTGCCATTCCCTACTTTAGGGGATCTTTTCAACCCAGGGATCAAACCTGGGTCTTCTGCATTGCAAGCAGATTCTTTACCATCTGAGCCACCAGGGAAGCCCTCTCATGACCTTATCACCTCCCAAAGGCCTCACTTTCTTTTTCTAACCATGCCATGTAGAACTAACAACCCCCACCCCCCACCCCAACCCCCCCCCCCACACACACACACACAAATGTCCTTTTCATTATAGGGGACTGGAATGCAAAAATAGGAAGTCAAGAAACACCTGGCTGCTGCTGCTGCTGCTGCTGCTGGTAAGTCACTTCAGTCATGTCCGACTCTGTGCAATCCCATAGATGGCAGCCCACCAGGCTCCTCTGTCCCTGGGACTCCCCAGGCAAGAGTACTGGAGTCGGATGCCATTGCCTTCTCCTATGACCACCCTAGCCAGCATATTAAAAAGCAGAGACATTATTTTGCCAACAAAGGTCTGTCTAGTCAAGGCTATGGTTTTTCCAGTAGTCGTGTATGGATGTGTGAATTGGACTATACGGAAAGCTGAGCACTGAAGAATTGATGCTTTTGAACTGTGGTGTTGGAGAAGACTCTTGAGAGTCCCTTGGACAGCATGGAGAGTCAACCAGTCCATGTTAAAGCAGATCAGTCCTGAGTATTCATTGGAAGGACTGATGTTGAAGCCTAAACCCCAGTACCTTGGCCACCTGATGAGAAGAAGTGACTCTTTTGAAAAGACCCTGATGCTGGGAAAAATTGAAGGTGGGAGGAGAAGGGGACGACAAAGGATGAGATTATTGGATGGCATCACCAACTCAATGGGCATGAGTTTGGGTAAACTCTGGGAATTGGTGATGGACAGGGAGGCCTGGCGTGCTGCAGTCTATGGGTTTGCAAAGAGTCAGACACAACTGAGTGACTGAACTGAAGTGATGTAGCATATGAGATCTTGGTTCTCCAACCAGCAATCAAATGTGCATCGTCTGTGTTGGAAATGTAGATTCTTACCACTGGACCACCGGGATAGTCCCAGGCCCACTTCTTGATACCACCACACTGAGAGATGTAAACATTCAAATCATAGCAATGACCTTGGAGGGTTTCTCTGGTAAAGAATCCACCTGCAATGCAGGAGACCTGGATTCAATCCCTGGATTGGAAAGATACCCTGGAGAAGAGAATGGCTACCTACTCCAGTATTCTGACCTGGAGAATTCCATAGACTGTATACTCCATGGGGTTACTAAGAATCGGACATGACTGAGCAACTTTCACTTTCACTTTCAATGACCTTGGTGTGAAACGCTAGAAAAGGAATAACCACATCCATCAGGGCTTTTTTATGTTGACTATGCTTTTTTTCTTGGTGGTCTGACATTTTGGGTATCCTCAAGCTAGAAGAAATAAAGTAGACTAAACAGTGGCAAGCTTTCACTTTGAATGACGATGTTGATAATGATAATGATAGTGATGATGGTAGTGATTCTGATGTTGATATTTGTGACAGTGATGCCTGAGGATGGGTGATAATTATGATGGTAATAATTAGTGATAACAGACAATGATGATGGCAGAGGTGATAATGGTGCTTGTGATGGTGATGAGGTGATGATGAAGGTGGTGGTGTTGGTGATGATGGTGATGGTTGGTGATGGTGATGGTGGTGAGGATATCTCCCATTTATTTTTTAACATGCACCAGTAATTTCAGTTATTCAGTTTCATGTCTGCAGTCACCATTCACAATTATTTTGGAGCCCAAGGAAATAAAATCTGTCACTGCTTCCACTTTTTACCCTTCTATTTGCCATGAAGTGATGGGACCAGATGCCATGATCTTAGTTTTTGAATGTTAAGTTTTAAGCCAGCTTTTCCACTCTCCTCTTTCACCCTCATCAAGAGGCCCTTTAGTTCCTCTGCTTTCTGCCGTTAGAGTGATATCATCTGCACAAAATTTAGCTGAAAAAAAGTGCCATAAGGCTCTCTAAAGTAGTAATTCAATGGACTGGAACTGGGAACTGCCCACAACCCACAACATATCTCATCCTTGCCCATAGGGCTTAGAACATCTGGGTATTCGTAAGTTATACCTTCAAACATCACCAAATCAATACATGTTGGCTTAGAAAAGACTGATAACCAGTTGTTTATTGTCAAGTTCACGTGAGAGGAACCTCCCCCCACCCTATGTCTCTGGTCGATATATTGATGCCACATGGTTCCATTTATTCTTGTGTAACACAGGTTCTTTTGACCCCAATCATAGTGTCAGGAACCCAACTCTTAGGTTCCTGGGCAGATCGCCCAATACATTTGGTAAGGGTTAAAAGCAAAGAGGTGATTCCCCGATGGTTCAGATGGTAAAGCGTCTGCCTGCAATGGAGGAGACCTGGGTTCAATCCCTGGGTTGGGAACATCCCCTGGAGAAGAAAATAGCGATCCACTCCAGCACTCTTGCCTGGAAAATTCCATGGACAGAGGAGCCTGGTAGGCTACAGTGCATGGGGTCACAGAGAGCCAGACATGACTGAGTGACTTCACATTTTTTCTGAAACCAAAGAGGAGCACCCAGAATACTTTCTAAACTTCATTATTGTTTGAAAAGAAGTGGATTTAAGGCATCAGCTGATGAGTAGTTTAATAAGACTTTTGCTTTTGTTCACCATCTAGAAAGCAGAGAAATCCAGCCAATCTGGTAGATAGTCTCCATCCAACAATCCACTTCAAGATGTTCCCTTTACTCTTTATCATCATTTTGGACATTTTCTTGGAAATCATGGTGCATAGTGATACTCACTTAGGTGCTTTGCCTGTTCTTAAACCCATCTGAACAACTCTGTAGGAAGAGACAACGGATTTTGTATTGTAAATAACAGACTCCAGCTGTCATTCTCATGGTAGATCTCAGAGTACACTGAATCATTTTACAACACAAGCTGCTATCATCAGTTCTTCTTTGGCAACAGCCTATGTGGACCATGACTTGCTTTTTGCCTTTTCATAGAGTCCCTCGGATCTCAAGGAGATCAAACCAGTCAATCCTAAAGGAAATCAGTCCTGAATATTCATTGGAAGGACTGATGCTGAAGCTGAAGCTCCAATACTTTGGCCACTTGAAGTGAAGAACTGACTCATTGGGAAAGACTCTGATGTTGGGAAAGACTGAAGGCAGCAGAAGGAGGGGAAAACAGAAGATGAGATGGTTGGATGGCATCACTGACTCGATGGACATGAGTCTGAGCAAGCTCCAGCAGTTGGTGATGGACAGGGAAACCTGGCATGCTGCAGTCCATGTAGTTGCAGAGAGTCAGACACAACTGAGCAACTGAACTAAGCTGAGATGACTTGTTTAGATGCACATCATTCAAGGAGGTTGGACTTGGTACTGGTTTCTGTTGTTGCATAATCAGTTATTACCAGTGTAATGGTTAAAACATTTATCATTTATTATTTCTCAGTCCCCAGATCTTAACCTAGACACCGTGACTGGGTATAATCCCACAGGCTAAAATCAAGGTATCTACCAGGCTGCATTCTTAAGTGGAGCTTGGTGCCCTCCTCCAAGTTCACATCCAGTTCCTTGCAGCTGTAGGGCTGGGTTCTCAGTTTCATTGCTATCAACTGGGAGCTGCTCTCAGCTTCTGCAGGCTGCTCACAATTCCTTGTCATATGGCCCCTCCTGTCTTCAAAGCCAGAAACGAAGACTTACTCTTATGTCAGATCCCAGCTACACTTCACCAGGAAGAGTCTAATCGCTTTTGAGGGCCACCTGATTAGGTCAGGCACACAGAGGATAGTTTGCCTTTCTTAGTGCCAACTGTGCCATCCATATAGCATAGCCCGATCATGGGATGATTGTCTCATCATAGTCACAAGTTCCAGGGATGATATAGGACATGGCACCAGAGGACTAGGTTAGCTTAGAATTCTGAATTTTATGTGTTACTGGGATACATTTGTTCTTCTGAGACCTGCAGGAGTAAGGTGAAATCTCTATGAGTAAAGAATCATCCTAATGATGAGGTCATTCACCCAGATAAAGACTGGACTCTTTAGATAGGAAACAAGAATTGGGAGACTGGGGCTAAGATAGATGGAAGGGACAAAATAGGCTCCTTTTCTTGGTTTTTACTTTGAGAAACTTGAATGTCTGGGATTTCACTCATGGGTAGTGTTGGTTAGAGGTGGCCTCTGTCACTGGGCAAAACCTAGGCTCTGGGCAAAGGGGACCCCTGGGGGGCATCACAGGCTCAAGATGAGTTATCTCCATTTTATAAGCCTGAAATTGATAAGATACTGCCTACATGTTTTCTCTTTTGCTCTGTCCTTGCTTCAAGAAATCTTTTTGAACATTATAGCTGTGAGACCACTTACGGAGGAGCACACATGACTTAAAGGAAGAACAGTCACTCCTTGAAGCTAACAGGCAATAACAGACATTTTCAGCCAGAATTGGCTTGTGCAGGCCCAGATTTCTTTTCTGACCAGCACAATCTCTGCCCACATCTGACAAAGGAATTCTGGGTTCCGTGCTACTAAAGAAACTGGACAGAGTCATGCACATGACTGGCACAGTCATGCAGATTCATGTGCATTTGCGACTCAAGTGAAGCCATTGGTGGATTATGCAGAGGAGCTGAGATGCACTACAGTTCAGGATCTGCCTTCCACTCCCCTGCCCTCCACACACCATCAGAGTCAGTCCAAGTCATCAGATTTGGCATTTATTCAGTGGCTTTAAAGTGACCAGCTGTATTAATCATGATTTTCTTATTTCTGTATTTCTGATGTTTTGGCATCATGAGGCCTGACTGACCCTGGGGGGACTGCTCCTTTGAGATAGTAAAGGATAAACCAGTGAGAATGCCTTTCAAAGGCAACTTAACAATTTAGAGCCCATATCTACTCCTACCCCTGCCCTCACCTCCACCTTTACTAGCTTCTCACACTCCAGGCCACTATTTCCCTTCCCTAATCACACCAGAGCCAGGTTATGGACAACTAGAGATAATCCCTACACCCCTGTGTCCACTGAAATTACTCAAACAAGCCAATCCGAAACCTGCTTGTACTGCCTCTCCCATTCCTTCCTGCAGAAACTGCAGTGAAGGCCCTCATCCACCTTTTCCTCTTGCTTCCCCTGCCTGCAGCCTGACCCTGGTGCCTTCCCACATGGCCCTGGGTAGTGTGGCATGCCCTCTCCTGTTGGGAACTGAGAGTAACTATCCATCCATTGATATTCATTATCTGATCTGCTGACCTCACCATTCCTGAAAGACAACCAAACCCACATTTTAAAACACCAGCTCCCAGATGTGCTGAAGTTTCCTGGACCAAGATAATGTAAGGACTTCCTTTTGGCGGTACCCTTGCAATTTACCCCAACAAAAATGCATATAATTGTGTAACTTCTATCCATCTCAAAGGAGGGAGCTAGGGACATTTTCTAACATCAGACTCTTCTCTGGTAAATGTTGTTCCATATGCTCTGAAATCTGCCTTTGAACAGAGTTGAGGGTACTAGCACTAACACCAGGGGAGGATCCAGGGGCCCCTCTTGGGTCAAATCCTTCTCCTGTTTAAAATTTCTGTTGTCTTCCCATTAACCTCATCAGCAGCTCCAACTTGTGTCACTTAACCAGAACACTTTTCATTCTAGTATGTAATCTAACAGAGCGTCTTAGAACATTTTTAATCATTACTTGATTTTTCTTATGAAAGTGATAAAAGTGATCTCAAGTAAAATATTTATTTTATATATAAGTATATTTGTACAAATCATAAAATTCATTTCTAACACAAAAATTCAATAACATCAGTAGCATGTTAAGATAAGGTTTGACTTTTTCCCAGTTAATATGACCCAAGCCCTCAGATGACTATAAATTAATTGTAAGGAAAAACATTGTTTGTTGATGAATACATTACTAAATGATGTGCTATATTTGATTCGGTTTGGGTAAAAATACATCTTATATTGCAGATTAAACTGAACTAACTTGTCACAGCTTCATAAGTGACATAAAAGTCTCTTAATGGCCTTATATTTGGAACTCTTGAATTTTGCAATTGAAATTATGATGGTGTTGATTTTTAAAAAAGTTTTTCTGTTTGGCTTCTAAGATATGAGAAAAGAAAAGGTCTCAGGTCACTATCTAGAACCACTATATAAATGAAATGCTATGAGTGTCAGGAATCTTTAAAGCTGAATTGGATATAAACACCACGGTCTTATTTCCACAATGTATCCTGAAGGGTTATTTTTTGTTTTTGTCAGACCGAAAAAGACTGACATGGTGATGATCATCTGGAGGTGGTTTTTGAGGATTATTTTCACATTTATGCTCTCCTCACTAGTCTGTCGTGTTTTGATACCTTTGTTCCTTATAATTCCTCCTCAAACCAACAATCCATAGAGTTTGCATGACTAAAAGCCAAACAACTTTCAAACCAAGTGACAGTTTTCAGCAGTCATTGGCCTCCGCTAATTAACAGTCATGCGCACCACCCTTTTAAGGGAGTGGAAGCAATAGCGCATTTGCTGATTATTTTTAATAAAACTTCAAATGTATCCTATAAAGTCTTTAATGACTTGATCTCCAGGAACACCTTCCTGATTCCCTGGAGGAGTCTGTGATCCAACTGTTAGAAAAGGGCTAAAGTTTGAGCTAAGTTACTTAATAAAGCATATGAAATCCTCATGCTCTGGCCCTCTCAAGCTCTCCCCTAGGCACACGTGTATTTGCTCCCCAAACAGGCTGCTTACAGTCCCCAGAATATACCTTGATGTTTGATACCCCTCAGACCTGTGCAACGGAAAAGGCAATGGCACCCCACTCCAGTGTTCTTGCCTGGAGAATCCCAGGGACGGGGGAGCCTGGTGGGCTGCCGTCTATGGGGTCGCACAGAGTCAGACACGACTGAAGCGACTTAGCAGCAGCAGACCTGTGCAAATATGAGTCCACTACATTTCACCTGAGTCCTACACCACGGTCACCTTCCTTGCCCAGTTGAGTGCATGTCTGCCAGTGTCTTATTCATTTTTGTAACTATATGGGTGAGCCCAGCTAGCACCCTGCAGAAAGCAAATACCCACTTTTGGTTGAGTGAATGAATAAATAAGTGAATGAGTTGAAGGCCAAAAATAATAATAATAATAACTGCTGAAGTGGGATGCCTGCCCAATGCATCCAAGCCACTTTTTGGGAAATGGCTAAAGAGATAGCTTAAGTGGCTGTGTTTATGCTTGGTGACATTCTTGGCCATATCAGATTAGACCAAAGTGATGTGTCGCTGTGTTGATGGAACCAGGCATCAAATCTTTATACCAAGAGTCTGAATTAAAAGGTCCAGAAGTTGTAGTCAGGGTGGTGTTGGACATTGGAGCTACAATGTCTCATAAAAGTGGGTCCATAGCCATTGCCATTGGAAACCACTGCTAGAGGCAAGACGAGGTCATTGAGAAAAGAGCCCAAGAGATGCCAAGAAAGCGCTATCCCAGAGACGCAAATGGAGGTGGCTCAGAGGGGAAGCCAATATTAGAGATTCTAGGGCTCCTGAGACAGTCAGTGCTCTGCCTCTTGATCCAGAAAATCTGTGAAAATAGAGCTCCACACCAAGTCTGAGATCTCTATGTAGCATGAGAAAATTCCAGAAAATCTTAAAGGAAAGGAAGCAACTTTCAATGCCTTTGATTCTTATCTCCTCAACAGACAAGCCCTGTTATAGTGCAGCCAACATCTCCAGAGAAAAGACTGATTACAACCACTGATCACATGTTTTTTTAATAAACACCTTGTGGTCCATTTCTAGTCTAGACAAATTCTGCCTCGATACAAATTCACATGATTCAGCGACTGAGCGCACATTCACGCATATTATAAAACAGCCTAAAGAGGTAAACAAATGTAAATATTAGCTACACATAAAAGTGTATAGAAAGCAATAGTATCTGCAAGTAGAGCAAAATTTTAAATTTATTCTATCATTACAATAAGTTAAATCCACATAGTTGCATAAAAATCCAGAGATTAGAAAGAAATTTGAATTGTTGTGGTAAGGTGGATTATAAAGTAAATGAAATTATTAATTATTTTGTGGTTGATGTGTAAAGTTGTTTGACAATAATTCAAATTGAAAACTTTTCAAAGAAAAAGCTCTGTCTATCTTTCGAGGGACCATTGTGAGTCCTCCAGCTGGAACAATCCCTTCAAAGCACATATGCCTGAGTGAGATGCAAAGCATCACGTACTGTATGATTCCATTTCCATGAAATACTCAAACTAGGTAAACCCATAGAGACAGAATGCAGACTGGTGGTTGTCAGGGGCTGGAGGGAGGTGGAAAGAGGAGAAAGTGCTTAATGGGACCTGCGTTCTATTTTGGAGTGATGGAATATGTTGGAACTAGATATAGGTGGTGCTTACTAAATGTACTAAGTTCATCTAACTTTAAAATGGTTAATGTTATGTTAATGTCACCTCGATACATTAAAAATTTTTTCAGTGATGCTGCCTTAGCCCCACCCTAAAAGACCTGACCCTGTGTGTCTAGATCAGGTAAGGCTCTATATTTATAGTTTTTCGAGTAAGTCTTATTCTCCATCAGGAATAAAAACCTGTCATCAGAGATCTCCCTCACCCTGCCTGCCTAATTTGCAATGCAAACAGAATAACTATAAAATCTATATAAAGTGCATAAACTCATCATCAATGTTGTGACAGCACTGGAGCTTATAAATGCAAAATTGAAATCATCGAACCCTGACTGGGGGTGGACAGAAGGAAGTTCACCCCAACCCACGACAGTCATAAGAGATGTGCCACCTTGCTGACAACTCAGAAGCATTAGGGCATGTCTGAGGATGCAGGGCTGTGCTATCTATCAGTGGCACCATGCTCGAGCATTCCACAAGACCAAGAGTTGTTGCCACTGCTTTTGTTCTCTCCCATCATCTTGGTATATGAGTCTTAGAAGTCTGTTAACTGTGACCAAACTTTAAAATATGGGCCAACATCATCTTTTAAGAGAAGAATAGTTGGGTGGGTAGCCCTCCCTTTCCCAGGGGATCTTCCCAAACCAGGGATCAAACCCAGGTCTCCTGCATTGCAGGCAGATTCTTCACTGTCTGAGAAGCCCCAAAGCCAACTTTTAAGAAGGGTGTTTTTTTCTAATCACTCTCTAGAGAGGAGATACAACATTTTTTCTGACAATGGGGAGAACAGATTGACTATCTGCTGTCCTCGAAATTGTTTCAAGCTGGATCTGATTTCTACCAGCAGAAAAAGTTTTATGGAGGGGCAGATCATTTAAGAGCTAGTAGTTTTCACTATATCAGAAGCCATTGGAAGGCAGTCAGTTGGTGAAATGGTAGAAAGGCAAGAGGCTCCAAAATGTGTTAAAACACAGCACTCTCCGACATAGAGAATAGGTAAAAAGGTAACCCCCAAGTGGAATCAAGGGAGAGTGCTGTGCAGGGTACTCACTGTAGGCTCTTTTGTCCTCTGCAGAGGTTGTTCAGTTGCCCAGAGAAAACTCTAAGATTTGCAAAGGTGTTTTGAGGCAAAATGCAATACTTTGCTTGGTGATATCAAGTTAAAGAAAACCTCTAGTTTTGGGATTCTTTACTTGGATATTAGGGCTAATTATTTTAGGGTTGTCAGTTCTCCAAAAGGTCCCTTTTGGGGAAATACATCTTTGCCAGAACTTAACTAAATGTATGCACATTAAGACGAGGTTTTTTACCTTCTGTTCTCAGAAATATATGAAATGATGAGGATAAAGTGGGTCTGGTAATACTCCACTTTTCCTTTCAGCAGTTTAATCACACGGGAGGTCTCGCATTTCATCAGGGTGTGAAATGCCTTATATTTCTCCTGGTTTCTTTTTTCTTCTTGCACAATGAATGCAAGTCCAGGAACGTGAATAAGGCCTCTCCCCACCACACACATGCCCTCCTCCCACCCCCTGCCAGCTACCCCTGCTCTGACCTCCCAGCCTCCCAAGGACACTGTGTTCCTCCTTTGCAAGTTACAGTGCCTGCAGCCCCGCCGTCCCCTCCGCGATTCCCTGGCCACCGCGGGGGCGCCAGTCTCCTTTCGGGAAGGCCACCACCGAGAAAATCCTCTCTTCCACCACCTTCACCTCTGCAGCCTCTTATCACCTCCACTTATGCCATCACCGCCACCACCTCCACCTCCTGTGGGGTGGAGGTGGACCGGCTCTCAAGGCCACTACAGGCACAGCACAGAGACCCCGATTTCTATGCACCCTGGAAAGGGTGATTAATTTAAAGTGAGTGGAGTCTGTTTCTTTAAGACAAGCTCATAAATCGTGAAAGATCACCACTTCTTTTCAAAAGCCTCTCCACGGTCTGAGTTTCCCTTCTGGGTCAGTAAAGTCATTGAAGCTTTAATGGCATGCCATGGCAGATTACACGATACAGCTGTCCCAGCACCGTGAAAATTAAGTTATGCCCCGTGTCAGCAAGGGGGTTTTCCCCTTTCTTTTCTCTCCCCTCCCCCACCCTTCCTCTTTTTTTCTCCATTCCTTCCCACCCCTGTCCCTCTCCCTCTCTCTCTCCCTCTCTCTCCCTCTCTCTCTCTCTCTCTCATTTTCCCTCTGCCTCTCCTCCTCTCCCCTCCCTGCCTCTCCTCCTCTTTCCTCTTTGCCCTTTCAGGGTCCTCCTGAGAAGTGCACATCCCATACCCGGGAGAGATCCAAGTTGGCCTGCTATTGAGCCCCAGTAAATGGAGATGATGGGCCTTTCAGAGACGAGCTATCGAAATGGTGCCCTTTGTTCTCCACCCCACCCCCACTTTTTTTTTTTTTTTTGCTTCCCTTCCCCTCCTCTTTATCCTCTTCCTCCTCCCCTTCTCTCTCCTGCCTACCCTCTGAGTTGAACTCCCCAGTTTGTGGCAGCAGCTCAGGTACTCGCTCACACTTTCTCTGGACAGCCCATGTGCTTGCGGATGACCCTCCCAGGTCAAGAGCAGTGGTCAAACCTTAGTTTCCTTCCAGAGTTAACCACTGCCCTGGCTGTGGCTGCTGCTCTTTTCTCTTCCCCGAGGGAGAGGGGATGTAAAGAGAATTGGAGCAAACTCTGAGCATCATCTCTCCACTCACACTCCCTGACATGTTAACACAGCACAAGGCGCATACCAGGTACCTATAGGACCTCTCAATAGCACTCTACTTCTCAGCAGTAGTATATATTCTTATCCAGAGGCACAAAATTACATCCTAACTTCATTTCAATATAGGCTTCTCTACTAAAAAAAATTTTAAATGCTATCTGAACAAAGAAAGCCACATTTTTCTGTTGGCATATTCACAGCATCTCCCAGGAAGGTGGGGGAAATGTTTACAATGTCAGAAATTAAATCTGTCCTGTTGCTCCAGTGAAATGAAAGGCAGGAAGGAGCAGTCATTTTAGAGAGAGTCTGGAGAGCAGTTTCTATGGGTTAAGGGGCCCCCTCCTCCATGGGATCCCTATGCCCACACTCCTTAGTCTCCATACCACCTGGGTCACACCTGAGGAAAAGTTTTCCCGCTAAAGAGCCATGAATTAAATAAAGTTACCTCATGAAGTTGAAAGAAACTGTTGATGTGGAAGCAGTGATCACCCTACAGTGAAAAACAAAAGAGTTTTATAGAAACTCAACTGTGATGGTAACATTTAAAGCTGCCACATTTTATATTGTTATTAGTTTTTAATTAGGTGCTTTTGAGGGAACATCTAAAACTAGAAGGAAGTTTTGATTTTCTTAATCTATGAACCAAACATAAAACAATTATAATTGATTAGAAGCCTATATGAAGGTTGCAAAGTGACTCCTTGTTTCTTGGAGGACAGTGGGTAGGTACCCTGGCATTGGACAGTGCCCTGAAGCTCAGCCTTGTGGGTAGAAACATGGTCATCCATGTGTGCAGACCAGGACCCCTATCCTTTATCTAAGTCTCAAGAAAGCAGGGGGCTGCCCAAGCCCTAACCTTTCTTCTTCTTTCCCCAAAGAACCAACTGGGGAATTATGCAAAGTACATCATGTGAAATGACAGACTGGATGAATCACAAACTGGAATCAAGATTGCTAGGAGGAATATTAGCAGTTTCAGATTTGCAGATGATACCACTCTAATGGCAGAAAGTGAAGAGGAATTAAAGAGCCTCATGATGAGGGTGAAAGTTCAGTTCAGTTCAGTTCAGTCGCTCAGTCGTGTGAAACAGGAGAGTGACAAAACTGGCTTAAACTCAGCATTCAAAAAACTAAGATCATGGGATTTTGTCCCATCACGTCATGGCAAATAGAAGGGGAAAAGGTGGTAGCAGTGGCAGGTTTTATTTTCTTGGGCTCCAAGATCACTGCAGATTGTGACTGTAGCCATGAAATTAAAAGACTCTTGCCCCTCGGAAGGAAAGCTATGACAAACCTTAGACAGCGTATTGAAAAGCAGAGATATCACTTTGCCAACAAAGATTCACATAGTCAAAGCTATGGTTTTTCAAGTAGTCATGTATGGATGTGATAGTTGGACCATAAGGAAAGTTGTTGTTCAGTCACTCGGTCATGTCCAACTCTTCGCAACCCCATGGACTGAATCACATCAGGCTTCCCTGTCCTTCATTATCTCCCTGATTTTGCTCAAACTCATGTCCATTGAGTCAGTGATGCCATCCAACCATTTCAACTTCTGTCGTCCCCTTCTCCTCCCGCCTTCAATCTTTCCCAGCATCAGGGTCTTTTCCAATGAGTCGACTTCTTGCATCTGGTGGCCAAAGGATTGGAACTTCAGCTTCAGCATCAGTCCTTCCAATGAATATTCAGGACTGATTTCCTTTAGGATTGACTGGTTTGATCTCCTTGTAGTCCAAGGAACTCTCAAGAGTCTTCTCCAGCACCACAATTCAAAACCATCAGTTCTTCAGTGCTGAGCCTTCTTTATGGTCCACCTATCACATCCATACATGACTTCTGGAAAAACCATAGCTTTGACTAGACGAACATTTGTTGGCAAAGTAATGCCTATGCTTTTTAATATGCTGGCTACGTTGGTCATAACTTTTCTTCCAAGGAGCAAGCGTCTTTTAATTTCATGGTGGCAGTCACTACCCGCAATGATTTTAGAACCCAAGAAAATAAAGTCTGTCACTGTTTCCATTGTCTGCCCATCTATTTGCCTTGAAGTGATGGGACCACATGCCGTGATCTTCGTTTTTTGAAAGTTGAATTTTAAGCCAATTTTTTCACCCTCCTCTTTCACTTTCATCAAGAGGCTCTTTAATTCCTCTTTGCTTTCTGCCATTTGGGTGGTGTCACCTGCATATCTATGGTTGATGTTTCTCTCAGCAATCTTAATTTCAGCTTGAGCTTCATCCAGCCCAGCATTTCACATGATGTACTCTGCATATAAGTTAAATAAATAGGGTGACAATATACACTTTGAGTGTTTGAGGGTCTCCTGAGGAGGCGTGAGTCAGCAGTGGCCTGCCGTGGGGACAGGGACTCTAGCAGCAGTGGTTCTGGGAGGCTCAGCATGTGGCATAAGTTCTCTTGAAGGAGGTCATTAGCCCCACTATAGAGCCGCAGGGCGGGTGACTCACAAACTGGAGAACAATTATACAAAAGAAGTTCTCCACTACTATGACAATTCTAGGCCCCACAACAGACTTCCCAACCTGGGGATCTGGCACAGGGACTGAGTATCCCCAGGGAATCTGACTTTGAAGGTCAGCAGGATTTGGTTACAGAACTTACCCAGGACTGGGGAAACGAGACTCTCGGGCATGAACAAAACACTGTATGAGCCCCAGGACCAGGAGAAAGGAGCAGTAACCCCAGAAGACACTGAGCCAGACTTGCCTGTGTACGTTTGGGAGTTTCTGGTGGAGGCATTGGTTGATAGTGGCCTGCCGTGGGGTCAGGGCCACTGACTACAAAGAAGGCTGAGCACTGAAGAATTGATGCTTTCGAATTGTGGTCCCAGAGAAGATCCTCAAACAAGTCAATCCTAAAGGAAAACCACCCTGAATACTCTTTGGAAGTACTGATATTGAAGCTCCAATACTCTGGCCACCTGGTGTAAAGAACCGACTCATTGGAAAAGACCTTGATGTTGGGAAAGATTGAAGACAAAAGGAGAAGAGGGTGGCAGAGGATAAGATGGTTAGATAGCATCACCAACTCAATGGACATGAATCTGAGCAAACTCTGGGAGATAGTGAAGAACAGGGGAGCCTGGCATGCTGTATTCCATGGAGCTGCAAAGAGTTGGACATGACTTAGTGAATGAACAGTAGCAACTACGATCCTCAGGCTTCTGCAAAGCAAGTATGAAGGCTTTCCAAAGAGGGAATCGAACTAAAGAATGGTGTGAGTTACCCAGAAGTGCACGCAGAGAAGGAGAGCTTCTCAGGCAGCCACCATAGTGGTGCTCACATTCAAATGAAGGGGGTCTCCCAGGATTTCATTGAAGTCTACTAATTGCATAGCAGTATCTCAAATATGATGCTACCTTAAAAAACTTCAACTCACCTGCATTAGTGTAGATTCCCCCCAACAGAAGACCCGAAGGAGGTACAAGTAGATGATTTGGGGTGTGATCCTCAGAAGGAGGGCCAACATAAGGATGAATTGTCAAGATCACCACTGTGGGCAATGTAGATCAATTCCACCTAGACTTCCTGAGAAGTGTCCCAGGTACTTCTGCTTGAAGACAGGGACATTGATCCATGGGCTCCATCTTTTCCACTGGTCAAGGGTGTCTCTCATGTATTAGTCTCTCTGCTCTTCTAAGCTGGGCATTCATCAAGAAAGGTATCATGGACCAGGGGGAGCCCAGAACAACCATCCAGATGTGCAGAGTGTGCTGGAGAAGGGGCATCAAGTATGGCACACCCACTGGGAGTCACCCTCTCTGTAAACACATCTTTTCTAAGGACTCCCAAGCAGAGGTACTGTCTACACTTTAGAAAGAAGGCTTGGTAAAGGAGCCTTTTGCCCACGGTGTTTGCCTAGTAAGGAATACATGTAGAGTTTTAGATCAGGGAAGTTTTTTCGCACAACCCCTACATGGTGTAAACCAGTTGTCCAGTCCCCAATTTGTTTCTAAACTTCTTCACTTTTTACCTTTCTTTATACCCCATTTTGAGCTACCACTTGAGGACTAGGGGACCAAATGCCCCTTTGCAATGATTCTAAAAGGTTCTCAACTATTAGTTGGGTTCCTCTGAGAAGCAGAACCTGAGATGTGGTTTAAGAGCATATAGTCTTTGTTTTTGACTTTTTGAGATGTAAGGAGATTCAACAGGCATGGAGAGGTGACACAGGAAAGGGAAGGAACCCACAAAATGTTGCATTAGTAAGCCAGCTAATACCAAGATAACTGATTCATAACCTCATCAGAAGGCTCAGGAAAGGGAAGGAAACCACAAAAGGTTGCATTAGTAAGCCAGCTAATACTAAGATAACTGATTCATAACCTCATCAGAAGCCTCTAGAAATGGTATAAAACACCTACTGCAAAATGACCCCAACTAAGGGGAGAAAGAATAGTGTTACTCATGACTCTCATTTCTGTGCCATGTTTAAAGGGCACCAAGCTCAGTGGGTTCCAGCAGCTCCCCAGGAAGGTGCTGCCCTGGGTGTCAGGCTGAAATACTTTGACATGGAGGAGGCTGAGGAGACATTTGGTGGACTTGTCAAGTTGGCTGCAGTCTCCCATGCACCTTGACTTTCCAAGAGACAGACTTTGGGGAGCTCACTGGGATAAAACTCCTCAGGGTTCTTCTCCTAATGAAAACCTAAGCTGTCAACTGCTCAGTGATACTCTTGATCACCCTTTTTTCTTCCCCACTTATTTGCTTAACTCTTCACTCTCCTCCGTATTGTTGTGCTTAGCCAGCAAGTGACAAGGTTCTACATTTCTAAGGCATGATATTTTTCATATATTGCCTGTTATGTGTAAGCTCCCACCTGCCTGTTTATCCTAAAACACGAAATGTTTTAAATCTAGCATATATTTCCTTAAGCTTGAGATGATATTGGAAGAGATTTGTCTGTAAATGTCACAAATGACAAACAGCCTTCACCACCCGAGGGCTCCTTCTTACAGGTACTGTTTTGATCACATCTCAGGAGTCATAAAACAGGCTCTGGAGAGGCACCTGTGCTTGTTACATAGATTCTGAGTGACTGTGATGTTGCCCACCTGCAACAACACCCAGACTCCTCATGCCCATGGGTTTTGCTCCCAAGCCTAGATTATGTGGCTTTGTTTGTATAACACATAACTTCACAAATTACTTTATGGGTTGTAATTTGAATCAGAGAACATAAAGTACCACCTTTGTTCTCTGGCAAGTGCCAGCAGAAGAAAAGGGAAGTGACTTTGCAGAGTAAGTGGCAGCTACCAGAAATTTAACATCACTTTAAGGTGCCATTAGTAAGCTACTAATATCAAAGGCAAATTATATGACGAACGATATTTCTGTCTTGCTGAGAAAATGAACACAATGTAATTTTAGACAAAGCTTTTTTTAAATTCATAATTTCACTAGCTATGGTTGAAGAAGCTTGCCATTTTCTATTATTCTCACATAAATGTTTTATTACAAAAATACCTCTCATAATCTCAATCATTAAAAAAAAATTTTTTTTGTCACCTCTCCCTGAAAGGCTTAGCTTCAGGTTTATTTTCAATAAGCCCTGTTTTCATCTCTATTTGTTGATCCTGGTAGAGAAAGGCAGCATTTTGTCACTAAAGTACACCAATAGTTACAGCTAGGCTGGTTTACAGAAAACATTCTTTCCCTGATTTTGTTCAAATGCAAGTGCTGATACAATTTGATTAAAGTAGCTGTAAAATATGTTGGGTATGTGGGAGGTAAGAGTATGGAAAGAGTTTGAGAAATCCTAATCCTGCAGCTCTCAAGACTGTGAGAGCTGGACTCCATCTGGTGTAAATGGATTAAAAATCTTCTCTCATTTCAAAGGTTTGATCTCAACAAGGGCTTGATTTGATGAAATCAAAGTGGCAGCTTGGATTTGAAAACTATTTAGAGTGGAACTTCCTAAAGTTTACATGTGAGGGAAGAATTGGCAGAGGTATGAACGTGGAGTGACCATGTATTTATATGTGTGTTTCACTGGAGGTCTGTTTGCAGAGAGAAGGAGGGGGAAAAAAAAAAGTTAAGAATGAGGATAAGTGTAAGTATCAGGTTATTTGTTTAACAGAAGGATACAGAAGGATGTTTTTATAATTCTTAGCTTGGAAGGTGAAAAAGTGTGTATGCTTTTAAAGAACAGAGTCTCCTTTTGCAAAAGCCATTTTTTTCTATTATCTCTCCTTTCTTCTCCTTATTCAAGCCCTGATATTTACTCTCAGGACTTTGTACTTCAAGTTACCTTCCTCTTAACTGTGTGCTATCATTGGTGACTAATACCCCAAATAGGCACAGGAGAGAAAACAAAAACAAAAAAGTGGTCCAGTGATAGATGGTAAACGGACTGTGGGACATGAAGACAGCCTACATATGTGGTCTTTAAAGCCTAAATCCTTAAAAGTTGCAAGCAGTGATTTCTTTAGAAAGGGACTTCACCGTCTTCCATTGAGTTGGGGCAATTATGTTTCACTAAAAATATGTATACAACCCTGTCTCTCTGGGATGGTGCAGAAGTATTTTGCATAGTCTCCCATCCCCCATTATACCATGCACAATATTAACAAAAACTCTGGCAATTTCTACTGTTGCCAATAGGCAAATTCTACATAGTATTTGCAAAGGAAAAGGTATTGATAAAAAATCTGGTTCAATATTCTGCACAAATTTTGAAATGATAATACAGGAGAGCAAGATCGCAGTGGTGGGTATGATTCCTGGTGAAATAGAAAACAGTGACCCAAAGTGGCCTTGCTTCTCAGAGTTAGCAAGTGTATGCAGAAATCCCTGAGCAGGATTCTTATACCATAGGCATAAGAAACCACCAAGATGTAAATAAAGTACCTCCGTACATTTTATAAACTTTAAGTTCCCCATCTGTTCTATATATACCTTGAACAAATGGAGGTTATTGAAAGTAATACTCTACCAGGAAAAAAAAAAATGCATTTAGACTCTACAATCTGTTTTCATCCTTGCTTCCTTTACAAGTCATTCAACTCTCTGCTCTCCCTTTCATGCTTGCTCTCCCCTACAGTTATTTTATCACGAGCATATGGGACAAAAACTATTGTAAAGCAGGTAAATTTGGAATTTCCTGCGTAAAGCTAATGATATAAATGTTTGCAATCTGTCTTCTATTGGTGTTACAACAAATTTTCACAAATTTAATGGCTTAAAACAACACAAACTTATTATCTTATGGTTCTGTAGGTCAGAAATCTGAAATGAATCTCATGAAGTTAAATAATAAGATTTCATTTATTTGGTGGAGGAGAGATTCTATTTCCTTCCCTTTTTCAGCTTCTAGAAACTGCAGGCATTCCTTGGCTCATAGCCCCACCTCCTTCTATCTTCAAAGCCAGCAATTGGATTATTTCAACCTCCTTTTCAGACTCTTTCTCTTCTGCCTCCTCTCTCACTTATAAAGACCATTGTGATTATATTGGACCTATATGGATAATCCTGAATAATCTCCCCATCTCAAAATCCTTAACTTAATCACATCTACAAAGTCCCTTTTGCCATCTAAGGCAAATATAACAAATTCTGGGAATAGGATGAGAATATCTTGGCTATCTTTTATGTATCTATCACAGGTATATAAAGTAAAACATACATCCTGAGAAAGCACTACTCTAAAATACAGGTTTTAGTATGCTAAATTTATTCTTTGTTACCTGAATTGAATTAGTTCTCCTCTCTAACTTGTTTTCAATGGAAGGAAAATAGGAATGTGCTAACTTTCAAAGCTGTTTAACGTGTTATCCAAGTGGCTCCAAAGTAATGCTATGGTTTTCAAGGATTTAGAAATTTTTTTTTCATTCACAGTGATATGTGGACTGAAGGAGACATCCTTTGTAGTTATTTCCAGTTTTGGTACATAAGAACAAAATGAACAATCTAGCACTTTTGGAGAACTCTGTTTATGGAAATAATCAAAAAATGAGAATGTCAGTGCCAAGGAACTGGTTGGTTACGACAGATACTTGTCTCTGGCTCATCTAATTCCATTTAATTATGAAAGAACAACTTTCAGAAGTTCAACGGATAGTGGGATTTACAGAATATTTCTCCATAAAAGTAACAGAAACACTGGCAAAATTTGTCAAAATCAACATTTTCATAACCCTGAAAATTACAAAGGCTGCAAGAATCTAAAGAGGGTTTATTCAAGAAAAACTGAAAAACATTATTAAGAACAGCAGAGTTTGTGTTAGCTTTAATTTGACTTACTCTCATTCCCTTCTCCCCAGCTCCACAGTAGCCTTAAAAACCAACAGATTCACAACTGTGGTGGCAGCTGTGAAGAGGCTGTGCATGAGACATCCACAGTGGACTTTGAAAAGCTCTGACATATTCCCAGGATCTACAAGGTTGTAAATAGGTAGAGCCTGTAGGGTTTGCTCATGACCAAGAAAGACCTGAGGGAGCCCCACACTCTCACTCTGGCTGATCTTGAAGCTGTACGTAAGCAGGAAGTGAAGGCTAAGGCAGAGCTATAGAAATATTGGGACATCATGGGTATACCCCAGCACACACACTTTGAAAAGAATGGAAGATTTATTGATTAAAAGTCTCCAAGGGGTCTCTAGGGAAATCTCTAACCAATCATTATCCAACCACTAAGCTAGCTGAGCAAAGACCTGAGTGACTGCACACTACAAAGAATGCAAATTTTACAGAATTAGTCTAGGAAATTACTTACTTACTGAAGTGAGAAAGCAGCATCAGTAACAACAAAGCAATAAGAAACCGTGGGTTGGAATGGGGGCAATCTAATTTTTAGAGTTGCCACATTATATTATTTAAAATGCTCAGGAGCTTCGCTGGTGGTCCAGTGGTTAAGAGTCTGCCTGCCAATGTAGGGGACACAGGTTAGATCCCTGCTCTGGGAAGGTCCCACATGTCATGGAGCAACTAAGTCTGTATGACACAACTACTGAGCTCTTGCTCTAGAACCTAGTAGCTACTGAGCTACTATTGAAGACTGTGAGCCTAGAATCAATTCTCTGTAACAAGAGAAACCACCACAACGAGAAGCCCATCAACCACAATGAAGAGTAGCCCCTGCTCAGCACAACTAGAAGCAGCCCGTGGACAGCAATGAAAAACCACCACAATCATAAAATAAATTCTAAAAATAAAATACAATGTTCAGTTTTCAACAAGTTATAAGACATGCAAAGAAAGACAAAAGTTTGGTCTATATTGGAGGGTGGGGACAGGGGAAAACAAACCATAGAATGTGCATTTGAGGAGACCCAGATATTTGACTCACTAGACAAAGACTTTAAATGAACTATTACAACTATGTTCAAAGAACTAAAAGTAATCATGTCTAAAGAATTAAAGGAATGTTTGACAGCAATGTCTCACAAAGCAGAAATATCAGCAAAGAGAAATTACATTAAAAAGTACCAAATAGAAATTCTTGTTTGAAAACTAAATAACAGAAATGAAAAATGTCCCAAAGAGACTCAACAGCAAAGATAAACTGGAAAAAAAAAAAGATCAGAGAACTTGAAGACAGGTCCATTGAGATTATCTTGTCTAATGAATAGAAATAAAAAGAATCAGTAAAAATAACTGAGCCTCAGAAACCTGTAGGATATCACTGAGTATACAAATAAATGTATAAGGGTAGTCCCAGAAGGAGATGAAAGAAATGGAGAAATAGATGGAATATCTGAAGAAATGTAGTCAAAAATTTCTCAAACTTGATGAAAAGAATAGTTTTTAAGAAGCTCAAAACCCCAAGATAAGCACAAAGATATTTGTACCTATACACATCATAATCAAACTGTATAAAGTAAAAGAAAATCTTAAAAGCAGCAATTCCTTCTATGAGGTCAGTATTAAACTGATACTAAGGTACACAAAAACATCAGAAGAAAACTATAGGCCAATATCTGTTATGAATATAGATGCCAAAATCCTCAACAACTAGCAAACTGAATCCATGAACATGTTAAAAACGACTATACATTATGACTAAGTAAAGTTTATCTCAGGATGCAAGGTTTGTTTGACATCTGAAAAATTACTTTTATCAATAGAATAAAGAACAAAAGCCACATGATCATCTAAATAGACGAAGGACAAGCATTCGAGAAAAATCCAGCAGGTTTTCATGATAAAACATTGGACACACTAGGAACAGAAGCAAACTTCCTCAACCTGATAAAGGCCATCCATGAAAAATGCAGAATTAGCATCATATTTAATGTATATGTTCTGAATGTTTTCTTTTAAGATCAGGAGCAAGAGAAGAATATCTGTTCTTACCACATGTAGTTAATATTGTATTAGAGGTTCTACCCAGGACAATTAGGCCAGAAAAAGAAATTAAGTCCATCTAGACTGGAAAAAAATAAACTTATTTATACTGATAGAAAGTATAATCTTGAATATATAAAATTCTAAATAATCCACAAAAATAGCATTTCATTGGGGTTGCAAGATATAATATCAATGTAAAAAAAGTCAATTGTATTTTTCTTCAGTATCAATGAACATTCTGATAATGAAATATGAAGTTGAAAAAATAATTCCACTTTATAATAGCATTAAAAGTAAAATGCTTAGCAATAAATTCAGCAACAGAATTTACATACCAAAATATGCAAATTTATTTTAAAAATTAAGAGATCTAAATAAATGAAAAGACACACACGTTCATGGATCAGAAGACTTAATATTGTTAAAATGGGAATACTCCCCCAAACTGATTCAGTATAATTCTTATTGAATACCAACTGACTTTGTTTTAAAAGAAATTGACAGATTTTTAAAATTTCATGGAAATGTAAGGAGTCCAAAATAGCCAAAAACAATATTGAGAAGGCAAAGATTGAGAGATTCCAGAACTTAGTATTATTGTTGTTTTAGTTACTAAGCCTTGTCCGACTCTTTTGCAACCCCATGGACTGTAGCCTGCCAGCTCCTCTGTCCATGGGATTTCCCAGACAAGAATACTGGAGTGGATTGCCATTTCCTCCTCCACAGGATCTTCTTGACCCAGGGATTGAACTTGAGTCTCCTGCATTGGCAAGCAATTTATTTATCACTGAGCCACTAGGGAAGCCTGGTGTAGTAATCTGTGGTAATCAAGACATAAGAAAGGACATATAGATTAATGGAATAGAATTGAGGGTCCAAAAATAATCTCTTATATATTTATAGTCAATTGATTTTCTACTAATGTTCCAAGATAACACAATGGAGGAAATAATAACAGTCTTTCAACAAATGGTACTGACACAACTGGATATCCTTTGTAAAAGATAGGAGATGGATCCCGATCTCACACCATACACAAAACATAAATCAAAAAGGGACAGTATACTAAACATCTAAAGTAATAGCTAAAACTATAAAACTTTTACAAGGAAACAAAGTTAATCTAATGAGTTTGGGTTAGGCAATAGTTTCTTAGATACTACAACAATATGAAAAAAAATGGGCTTTAATTTTTAAAACTTTTGTGCTGTGAATGATAATATAAAAAAATTGGAAAGACTACTCACAGGATGGGAGAAAATATTTATAAATCTAGGTACAAGGGACTTGTACTCAGAATATATAAAGAATTCATAACCCAACAATGATAAATAATCCAATTTAAAAATAGGCAAATGATTTGAATGGATATTTTCCAAAGAAGATACAAAAATGGTCAATACACACAAGAAAAGATGCTTGATATCACTAGTCATTGGGGAAATTAAATTAGAATCACAGTAAGATACCACATACGATTAGCATGACTAAAATAAAAAAGACAAAATAGCAAGTGACAGTGAGGATGTACTGTAAGTGGAACCATCTAAATCACTGGTATACATGTTAAGTGGTACAACTAATTTAGAAAACAATTTGGCAGTTCCTAAAAAAGCTAAGCATAGAGTTACTGTTTGAGTTAAGCATAGAGTTAGCATTTCCACTCCACTTATCACCCAAGACAAGTGAAAATATATATTCACACAAAAATGGATCTTCCCAACCCAGGAATCGAACCAGGGTCTCCTGCATTGCAGGTGCATTCTTTACCAACTGAACTACTAGGGAAGCCCATAGAGAAAATTTGTATTTACCCAAAAATGAGCATGCGAATGTTCATAGCAAGATCATTCATAAATAGCCAAAAAGTGAAAAGGAAACAACCCAAATGTCTAAACGATGAATGGGTAAACAAAATTGGGTATACGTATCTAATGAAAGAAGTAGACAGACACAAAGGTCACATATGATTTCATTTGTGTAAAAAATCCATAACATGTAAATCTATTGAATCAGGAAGTATATTAGTGATTCCTTAGGACCAGATAGAAAGGAGTGTTGGGGCAAATAAGGAATGACTGCTTGGGTACTGGGTTCCTTTTTAGGGTAGTTAAAGATTCTAAACCGAGATAGTGATGACGGTTGCACAATTCAGTGAATACTAAAAGCCACTAAACTGTATAGTTTAAATAGGTGAATTCATGATATGTAAACTGTCTTAATAAAGCTATTTATACCTATGTTTCATATGTATACATATATATACACACACATATATATATGAAACAACATATTTACTGAGAAATATATATACATATATATTGGAAAAATACCAGGTACAAGGAGTTTCTTAGCTTGAGTTTCAACTCAACCATCAATCTTACCTGAAACCTTAGGGCAATCAGTTTTTCTCTCTTGGACTCAGTTTTCTCATCTGAAAAATGGGCTACTAGTAACATCTATTCTTCAGGTCATACAGAGTTGGTATGAGGCTTGAATGAGATCATTAGGGTGGAAGCAATGGTCAACTAGGTAGAGTTAGACACCACATAATATATTTAGGTGCATCTTAGACTGTAGAGCGTCGTGGTCAAGAACATGAAATCTAGGGCCAGGCCGCCTGTGTTTACTGACTCACAATGATAAAAAGCAAGTAACTTTACCTTTCAATGTGTTCAGTTCAGTTCAATTCAGTCGCTCAGTTGTGTCCAACTCTTTGCGACACCATGAATCGCAGCACACCAGGCCTCCCTGTCCATCACCAACTCCCGGATTTCACTCAGACTCACGTCCATCGAGTCCGTGGTGCCATCCAGGCATCTCATCCTCTGTTGTCCCCTTCTCCTCCTGCCCCCAATCCCTCCCAGCATCAGAGTCTTTTCCAATGAGTCAACTCTTCACATGAGGTGGCCACAGTACTGGAGTTTCAGCTTCAGCATCATTCCCTCCAAAGAAATCCCAGGGCTGATCATCAGAATGGACTTGTTGGATCTCCTTGCAGTCCAAGGGACTCTCGAGAGTCTTCTGCAACACCACAGTTCAAAAGCATCAATTCTTCGGCGCTCAGCTTTCTTCACATTTCAATGTGTGGTTTTACAAGATTGTTATGACAATGAAATGAGTTAATAAAACACATACAAACTTGCAAACAGTGAAATTCGGTGGACTATGGGATGGGTATAGATTCTGAGAATGTACTGCTCAATCTCTGATTGTTAGAAGAAAGAAGAGGGAGGGAGAGGAGAGGTAAGATGTTGGAGGGACTGAGACAGAAAGCTATTGCATCAAACTGACATCATTTGAGATTGTGAAACAAATTGTGATGGTGAGGAGTGACTTCAGAAAATTAATATCATTCATTAATCAGCTATAGATATTTCTAGCAAAGAGAAGGAAAGTATTTCTTTGTACATATCCTAGATTATTTCATGTTGCCATATTGTTGAAAACAATGGAAAGAAGTATAAGAAAAAACTAGTCAAATAGCTTTGTTGTCATGTGACTTTACAAATGTCTTTCCTGAGAAAATCTGGAGCTTATAAAGAAACCATTCACTCATTCACTCATTTGAAACTACTCATTGAGCACCTAGGTGGGCTGCTGAAGAGTAAGATGACTTTAACTTGTGGGCCCTAAAGCAGATGTCCAATATGAAGGTTCTTGACTCTCCTCCTAGAAGAATAAACTCACCAAGACCAACTTAATGTTTCCTATGTTGTCTGGAATACAATGGAATGAATAAATGCATTTTTCATAACTGCTGGGAAATTTACATTTTCATATTGAACAGGCCCTTTCAGAACTCCACCTGTTTCTGCACATTCAAATTTTGAGCTAAGTGTTTAGTAAATGGGTCTTCAACAGAACAACCTTTGCAGAGGAAGGCTAAAGCAGTCTCAGCCTCCACTTTGGAAGAGTTGAAGGTCCATTAGCAGATACATGCATCATGGCATGAGGTAGAATGACAGCAAAATCAACCAGAAGGTCTCAGACAATCATGGAGAATTAGAAAGGAGAGCAAACTAGAAGAGGGAAATAGGGAGAGACCTAAGGAGACTGCAGTGCAGAGAGGGAGAGGCATTCCTGGCGAGCATGGGATGCATGCAGACCCGAGATGTGGGGGATAATACTATTCGCCTGAAATGCAAGGAACATACGAAGGAGGGATGAGAGGAAAGACTGAAAGATAACACAGTATTTAGCCATTCCCCCAAGCTCAGGTTGCAGTCTAAGAAGTTTGGAATTCATTTTCCATTTTATGGGAGGATAGTTTTTAATGTTTTAAACAGAAAAATATTGTGATTGGAGCTATGCTTTAGAAAAAGTCATTCCCTTTAAGGAACTTTCATTTGGAAATGTTATTCTCAAATGAAGTGCCAGACACACTGTTGCTTCTAAGAAACTGTTCAGTTTTGTTTTTATAGAGAAGGGAATCATCTGATTGTTTTCTTTTTCTGTTTGGCTCCCAGGACACAAAGTGCAAACTGCCATTTGATTTTTACTAGGTTAAACGCATGGCCTGTATTTCTGCGACGGATTTCTCCTAGATCTTGATCTTCCATTCTCATGCCTGTTTGCCATGATTCTTTCTTTTATTCTTTACATTTTCTCTTTCATGTTATGGATTCAGGAAACTTACTGCAAACCTTCTGGTTAAAATGAGGTAGAGATGTCTCGTTTCCCATCTGCATCTACCAGCACAAACATCAACATATAGTTTGTGTGAAGGACTGGATGAGCATGCATTTGAATCCAGCACACCAGTGAGGCAATAGCTGTGTGATGAGGCCTGAGCTGGAATCACAGCAACACAAATGGATGGTGTACAGTGTGAGTCCTTAGAAATGTCAATGTAAGTGAGAGTTAGTGAATGCCAGTGTTAGTGAGACTCTTAGATGTGTGGTGTAACAAAAAGTCAAAGCTGATTGATGTCATGAATCAAAGACCAGGTGACTAGATTTCTTTGAGAATGGTGGCAGCCTTCAGTTTCAGTTCAGTTCAGTCACTCAGTGGTGTCCGACTCCTTGCGACCCCATGAATCGCAGCATGCCAGGCCTCGCTGTTCATCACCAACTCCAGGAGTTCACTCAGACTCACGTCCATCAAGTCCGTGATGCCATCCAGCCATCTCATCCTCTGTCGTCCCCTTCTTCTCCTGCCCCCAATCCCTCCCAGCATCAGAGTCTTTTCCAATGAGTCAACTCTTTGCATGAGGTGGCCAAAGTACTGGAGTTTCAGCTTTAGCATCGTTCCTTCCAAAGAAATCCCAGGGCTGATCTCCTTCAGAATGGACTGGTTGGATCTCCTTGCAGACCAAGGGATTCTCAAGAGTCTTCTCCAACACCACAGTTCAAAAGCATCAATTCTTCGGCACTCAGCCTTCTTCACAGTCCAACTCTCACATCCATACATGACCACTGGAAAAACCATAGCCTTGACTAGACAGACATTAGTCGGCAAAGTAATGTCTCTGCTGTTGAATATGCTATCTAGGTTTGTAATAACTTTTCTTCCAAGGAGTAAGCATCTTTTAACTTCATGGCTGCAGTCACCATCTGCAGTGACTTTGGAGCCCCCCCAAAATAAAGTCTGACACTGTTTCTACTGTTTCCCCATCTATTTCCCATGACGTGATGGGACCGGATGCCATGATCTTTGTTTTCTGACTGTTGAGCTTTAGGCCAACTTTTTCACTCTCCTCTTTCACTTTCATCAAGAGGCTTTTTAGCTCCTCTTCACTTTCTGCCATAAGGGTGGTGTCATCTGCATATCTGAGGTGATTGATATTTCTCCCGGCAATCTTGATTCTAGCTTGTGTTTCTTCCAGTCCAGCGTTTCTCATGATGTCCTCTGCATAGAAGTTAAATAAGCAGGGTGACAATATACAGCCTTGACATACTCCTTTTCCTATTTGGAACTAGTCTGTTTTTCCATGTCCAGTTCTAACTGTTGCTTCCTGACCTGCATACAGATTTCTCAAGAGGCAGGTCAGATGGTTTGGTATTCCCATCTCTCTCAGAATTTTCCACAGTTTATTGTGATCCACACAGTCTTAATAAAAGCAAAAAATACCGGAGGAAGAAAAGTTTTTTGTGTGAGGGTGATGAGGAGGATTCTAGAAATGTTGACTCAGTTGGACACATCCAGTGGGCACATAGAAGTAGAGGGGGGCAGTCATAAGGGAGTCTAAGCTTGTGGCATAGCTTGGGAAATCACTTGCATAGAGGTGGAAGTTGAGGGAATGCAAGGTGGTGAAATTTCTGAAGAGGAGTGAGTAATGAGTGAAAATCAAAAAGCTAAAACTGGGGTCTTGGTCAGTATTTGCACTACAGGATGAGAGAACTGAGAAGAATCAGAAAAGTAGACCCATAAGAGAACCAAAATGAACATGTGACAAGACAGGCAAGAGTGGAGACAGTAACAAGGAGGAATCTGTGATCAGTAAGAAAAACCACTGGATTTATTCATGAGCAAATCACTGATGACTTTTAAGAAAACTATTTCAGTCGAGTGATGAGGTAGGTAAAAGTCAACTTCCAGGATTAAAGAAGTGATTGGACGTTGAGAAAGTAAAGTGTGTATGTATAGACCAGTAGTTCTCAAACACAACCAGCAGGCTTGATTGAGTATGTGAGACACATGGGTAGTTGAGAGGCAAAAGTACTGAATCTTACTCCACAAAAGCCACAGTGAGACAATCAGAATTATGGATCTGCAATGGGAACATGTTTTGTGTGTGCATATGTGACTGCACATGTGTGCATGTGAGCATGTGCGTGTGTGTGCACGTGGGAGTATTTTGTGTGTGTGTGCTTGCACATGTGTGTCTGGTAGAAGGCAAAAGTTCTTTATTCACCTGCTGTGCTGCAGTTCATGGGCGTGCAAAGAGTCAGACATGACTTAGCCACTAAACAACATGAAAATGCATACGTGGTCTCACTTTTTTAAGGTGGAATGTTATTTATAAAAGAGTACCTTATAATTTCAAATGATACTGACTTTCTTGTTTGTTTGAATGGACTTAATTTTTTAAAACAATCTTAGATTTGTAGAAAAATTAAACAGATAATTTAATTTTACTCTATACCCACTCTTATAGTTTCCTTTTTTACTGACATCTTACATTTGTATTACACTTGTTGTAATCAATGAACCAACATGGATAAATTATTAACCATAGTCCATAGTTTATTTGAGCTTCCCAGGTGGCATTAATGGTAAAGAACCCACCTGCCAGTGCAGGGTAGGTGAAAGAGATGTGGATTCAATCTTTGGGTTGGGAAGATCCCATGAGGAAGGCATGCAACCCACTCTGATATTTTTACCTGGAAAATCCTATGGACAGAGGAGCTTGGCGAGCTACAGTCCATGGGGTTGCGAAGAGTTGGACATGATTTAGCAACTAAACAACAACAATAGTTTATTCAGATTTCCTTAGTTTATGCCTAATGTTTTCTTTCTGTTTCAGGATCCCATCCGAGATATATTACATTTACTTGTCATGTATCCGTAGGCTCCCCTTGGCTGTGACAGTTTCTCAGAGTCTCCTTGGTTTTGATGACCTTGACAGTTCTGAGGGAGTACTGATCAAGTATTTTGATGTTTTTCTTTTAACATGGCAAAAAAAAATAATTTCTAACAGATAACGCTTGCTAAACATTGTTTCCATGTGATATCTCTTAGTACTCACAGTACTTCCTGTCTGTGTAGTATTATATTGTCATGATTCTGCACGTGGGGAAACTGAGGCTTTTTCTTTCTCATGAAACATTTAACAAAGCTGAGTTGGGATAGGAAGTTGAGGACAGAAATGTACAATTTAAAAATCAGTGAACAAACCTTTACTATCCTGCCCTGCTTTTCTGGGTGTTTCCAATTCCTCCCAATCCAGAAAGGCAACTAAACTTTTTCTGATAGATTCACACTTTTAAAAGTTGGTAGATTGTATGATGGTTGATCTTTAGACACCTGCTTCTCACTTCTCCAAACAGGTTATTCAAAGCCCACGTTGTAACAGAACGTATTCTGCAGAGACCTGGGAAAGCTGTTGCCGTGTCAGATCCTTGGGCATCTGCAGAAAGCCACTCTCTGCAGGCTGAATCTGGGCTCAACACCCTTCTGTCCACCCTTATACCCAGCATCACAGTCAACTCAATGTCTGATCATTTTTTCATCAGCGAGCATATAATCATTCAAAGGCCCGGCCCAAAGCAACCTCTCTGAAAAGATCTTATGAAATCATTTCTTTTTGCAAATCCATAAAGATCGCCTCGGACTCCTTATCAATAGGGAGGCTTAGAGGGAGAGCAGAAGTCATTGGATTATGATGTGCTCATTTTAATGAAATTCCTCTCCTGCTGAGATGTTCCCTGCAGATTTTCCATATTTCAGCCTGGGAAAGGTTTGATGCTTTCCTGCCAGTGCCAAGAGTTAATTGAAAACATTTCAGGATAAATTCTACTCGGGGGCCAATGCTTCCAGTCCATCATTATTCCTAGCAATAATAGAGGAGTAATACAATTATTAATAGCCATGCTGTATCCTCTTAAAATGGCCATGGTTTAGGAACCGTGTCTTCAATATTCTAAAACTCCACACAAAACCCTGAAATAAGAGTCTGGGAACTTAGAAGAAAAGCAAGCTTGGTTGCTAAATTATATATAGTTTGGATCTTCCTGTTTGGAGTGGATGCCTGGTGGTAGATGGCTGCAGTTTTATTCTCAGAGTTCTATTTTCAAGTCTAGTATTGGGTTTTGAGCAATACATACTTATGGATATTAAAATAAAATGTCTGTAAACATTGACAAAACAATTTATGCTATTTGTAATTGTGTGAGATTTTGTGACAGTGCTGGTCTGGGCAACGTACATTGTGGTAACCTCTATCAAAATTGAATTAGATTTAAATTGAAAATATAGCCCGTTTTATTCTCTATCTGCTATTTGATGGTCTCCTAAACTTTATTGAATAATGTAGAAAACTAATAGTAATTGTTGTGAACAGAAATTTTTATTTTCTTTACTTTTCCATGTGGTTGAAATGTTATTTCTTTTATTAACACCTTTCCTTCTTGTTTGAAAAACCAATGGTTAAATCTTTTTTTTTGAAACTTGATCTCTGTGGCCCTTCTAGAAATGTCAGGATAACTGAGAAAATTAGAAACACATCTCTGCCCTTGCTGTTGCCTGTTAAAAGGAGTGATTAACACTATCCAATCTTCAAATCTTTTCCTTTTTTAGTGAGGATTCACAGACAAAATGTCTATGAAAGAGTGGGTAAGTCACAGAGTATTAGCAGCACAATTTTTCGGAGTAATACTATAGCTTTAAATCTATAATAGGACATTGAGTCAATCAGTCATTTTGCTCTCTTTTTGTTCTCAAAAACTGTATGAATTTTACACGTATTCATAAATTTAAGAAATCTTTTAAAATATTCTCATGTAACCATTTTCTATGTAGGGAACACTGAAACTCACGGTATAAGAGAGTAAGAGAAGGTAAGGGCTAGAATTTTCATCTGCTCTTAGATATTCTTGTTTGCCTTCCCTTCTAGAGTATAAGCTCAGTGGAGGCAGGGACAGTTCAATCACTGCTTTTTTTCTCCTATGCCTAGAAGGGAGCCGAGTATTTATTGAGTCAATGAAATAATTTTCTGGCTCTTCTTGACTCTTGCTTTTACTTGGGGAAATAAACCCAACTAGAAGTAATTTTCTCCTTCATTAAATTATGATGGTGTGGTTTTTGTGGAGAGGAGGTCTACAACAAGATCATTTTAACTAATGATGCATAATGAGTACTTTGGGGATATTCTCTCAGATGTTAGCTAGAAATGTTACTGCTTCTACAGTGAGAATTTTAGGACTCGCCATAAAACTACACTAGAAGATGCCTCTGCCTCATTCAGTAGGTTTTGCATGAAGTCCCATCACTCCTTCAGCTCATATTGATGTTCCTCAAAATGTAATCAAGAGATGCCTGTCAAAAGCACAGATCGTCATTCTTCTGCCTTCAGTGATTCTGGTTGGGTCAGTATGAGAGTGGAGCCCAGGAATCTGCACTTTGAACAAGTTCCCCCAGATAATTGTTATGCATGCAAAGGTTTGGGGAATACCAGATGAGCTTTGACACCTGTTTATGTTAAAACTTTGGAAGGAGCTGCCATCATGCATAATATAGTATCATTATATGATATGATATTTGTGTTAGAGGAAATAGACTTTCTCTAAAATGAAGACTAACTAAAGAGTTTACCAACTGTACCAGAATTCTCAACAAAAGAAATAAAGTATTTAACCACAACCCTGTCACCCCTCTAAATGCAGCTTCCTTTCTTTTAAAATTTCAGCTTTATTAAGATATAATAGATAATTAAAATTATGAAGTATTGCAATGTTCATAGTGGTGATTTGATATACAGAAACATTTTGAAAGAATTCCCTTCACTTAGTTAACTAACATATCCATTCAGTTCAGTTCAATTCAGTTCAGTTGCTCAGTCGTGTCTGACTCTTTGCAACCCTATGAATTGCAAAATGCCAGGCCTCCCTGTCCATCACCATCTCCTGGAGTTCACTCAGACTCACGTCCATCGAGTCCGTGATGCCATCCAGCCATCTCATCCTCGGTCATCACCTTCTCTTCCTGCCCCCAATCCCTCCCAGCATCAGAGTCTTTTCCAGTGAGTTAACTCTTCACATGACATGGCCAAAGTACTGGAGCTTCAGCTTTAGCATCATTCCTTCCAAAGATATCCCAGGGCTGATCTCCTTCAGGATGGACTGGTTGGATCTCCTTGCAGTCCAAGGGACTCTCAAGTGTCTTCTCCAACACCACAGTTCAAAAGCATCAATTCTTCAGCACTCAGCCTTCTTCACAGTCCAACTCTCACATTCATCTCTTTCAGAATTTTCCACAGTTTCTTGTGATCCACACAGTCAAAGGCTTTGGCATTGTCAATAAAGCAGAAATAGATGCTTTTCTGGAACCCTCTTGCTTTTTCCATGATCCAGCAGATGTTGGCAATTTGATCTCTGGTTCCTCTGCCTTTTCGAAAACCAGCTTGAACATCAGGAAGTTCACAGTTCACGTACTGCTGAAGCCTGGCTTGGAGAATTTTGAGAATTACTTTACTAGCATGTGAGATGAGTGCAATTGTGCGGTAGTTTGAGCATTCTTTGGCATTGCCTTTCTTTGGGATTGGAATGAAAACTGACCTTTTCCAGTCCTGTGGCCACTGCTGAGTTTTCCAAATTATTGGCATATTGAGTGCAGTACTTTCACAGCATCATCTTTCAGGATTTGAAACAGCTCCACTGGAATTCCATCACCTCCACTAGCCTTGTTTGTAATGATACTTTCTAAGGCCCACTTGACTTCACTTTCCAAGATGTCTGGCTCTAGATTAGTGATCACACCATCATGATTATCTGGGTCGTGAAGATCTTTTTTGTACAATTCTTCCATGTATTCTTGCCACCTCTTCTTAATATCTTCTGCTTCTGCTAGGTCCAGACCATTTCTGTCCTTTATTGAGCCCATCTTTGCATGAACTATTCCCCTGGTGTCTCTAATTTTCTTGAAGAGATCTCTAGTCTTTTCCATTCTGTTGTTTTCCTCTATTTTTTTGCATTGATCACTGTGGAAGGCTTTCTTATCTCTTCTTGCTATTCTTTGGAACTCTGCATTCAGATGCTTATATCTTTCCTTTTCTCCTTTGCTTTTCTCTTCTCTTCTTTTCACAGCTATTTGTAAGGCCTCCCCAGACAGCCATTTTGCTTTTTTGCATTTCTTTTCCATGGGAATGGTCTTGATCCCTGTCTCCTGGACAATGTCATGAACCTCAGTCCATAGTTCATCAGGCACTCTATCTATCAGATCTAGGCCCTTAAATCTATTTTTCACTTCCACTGCATAATCATAAGGAATTTGATTTAGGTCAGACCTGAATGGTCTAGCAGTTTTCCCTACTTTCTTCAATTTAAGTCTGAATTTATGCATATACCTTTATGTATATGCATATAAGAAAATATTGGAGTTCTATTCTTTTATCAAATTTCAATTATACCAGAAAAGTGTTATCAGTTCTAATCACCATTACATTAGATGCTCAGGCCTTATTCATCTCATAGCTGGAAGTTTGTATCCTCTTATTAAATTCAACTTCTTTTCAAATACCTTATTAGTTTGCTAGGACTATCATAACAAAGACCACAAAGTAAGTGGCTTAAACAACAAATTGTCTCAGGATTCTGGAAGTTGGAAGCTGGAAGTCTGAGACTGAAGTGTCTTCAGGCTTGTTCCTTCTCAGGGCTGCAAGGAAAAGTCTGTTCCATGCCTCTCCCCTGACTTCTGGTGGTTTTCTGGCAATCTTCAGATTTCCTTAGCTTGTGGTAGCATGATTTTAATCTCTGCCTTCATCTTCACATGGTCTCCCTGTATGTGTGTGCCTGTATCTAAATTTCCCATTTCTATAAGGACACCAGGTATGTCAGTCCATTCCAGTACGATCTCATTTTAATTTCACTACATCTGCAACAACATTCTTTTTTTTTTTTTCAACATTATTTCTAAATAAGCTTTACATCCTGAGGTGCTTGGGGTTAAGATTTCAACATATGAATTTATGGAAAAAGCAATTCAACCATAACACCTCTCATCCTGGACAAGTAGGCACCAGGATCACTTAAACTTGGGGGGCCCATCTCAGGCCCAGGCCAGCTTGTCACCTTCCACAGTCTAGATGCACAGAAGTGTCCCTGCAATGGGAACCACCTCAAGAGTGGGACGGACTGTCCAACAGCATCACAGACTGAACAGGTTGGTAAGAGCCATCGCCGGGGAGTGGAGTCAATGCAAGAGGATTTAGGGAGAGCAGAGGAACAAAGGCCGAACCAGAGGAACTAAGGAGGAGGTCGGGGAAATTGCTGCTACCGGTGACATCTCCGAATTTCTGGATCTAGAACTTTAGGGCTGCCAATGACCAGGGAGATGGAGAAACTTGCCTTGAAATTGTGGTGAATTAGCAAGTATATCTTCATTTTCATGAGGCTCATATTAATATTATTTGGATAGTTGGGAGAGAACTGTGGGGTAACTCACACCACCTCCTGGCCATCCCTCTATTCTGCTATTCATTGTTGACCAAGGAAGAGGATAATGACAATGACAATTATGACATTGTCTTCATAATATGTAATATAGTTCCTGGTACATAGAGACACTTAATATTTATTGGTTGCATAAATAGCCCCAAAGGGCTAATCTTCACTTAAGACCAAGTATGTTTGTTTCCTGGGGAAAACATTCACACTGGTGGCATCACAAACAAATTAAAGTCAAATGGCATGTCTGGAATGTGCTTAGTTGACAAAAAGAATAAATGTATTCCAAAAGGTTTGGCTTCGTTCTGGGATGTTTTATACAACCTCAAATGAAAAAGGGATGTTTAAAATGAAACTCACCAACGGAGATGAAATGTCAGAGCCATATATATAGAATCCTTCAACTTTATCACTAATGAAAGCTACATCTGCCTCCTTCCCAGTGGGCAATGTTTATATCCAAAGGTGGAAAAGAGAAGTTCTAGAGACCTGATACATTTGAAATGGACTCTATTTCTACCTCTGGGTAGCCTGGTTTGTGGGTCCAATAATCATAATATATAGCACTTCAGAAAGAAATAACTACAGAAAGAATGACAAGACGGAGCCAAAGCAAAAACAATACCCAGTTGTGGATGTGACTGGTGATAGAAGCAAGATCCGATGCTGTAAAGAGCAATATTGCATAGGAACCTGGAATGTCAGGTCCATGAATCCAGGCAAATTGGAAGTGGTAAAACAGGAGATGGCAAGAGTGAACGTCGACATTCTAGGAATCAGCGAACTAAAATGGACTGAAATGGGTGAATTTACTCAGATGAGCATTATATCTACTACTGCAGGCAGGGATCCCTCAGAAGAAATGGAGTAGCCATCATGGTCAACAAAAGAGTCCGAAATGCAGTACTTGGATGAAATCTCAAAAACGACAGAATGATCTCTGTTCATCTCCAAGGCAAACCATTCAATATCACAGTTATCCAAGTCTATGCCCCAACCAGTAACGCTGAAGAAGCTGAATTTGAATGGTTCTATGAAGACCTACACGACCTTGTAGAACTAACACCGCAAAAAGATGTCCTTTTCATTATAGGGGACTGGAATGCAAAAGTAAGAAGTCAAGAAACACCTGGAGTAACAGGCAAATTTGGCCTTGGAATACAGAATGAAGCAGGGCAAAGACTAATAGAGTTTTGCCAAGAAAATGCACTGGTCATAGCAAACGCCCTCTTCCAACAACACAAGAGAAGGCTCTACACATGGACATCACCAGATGGTCAACACTGAAATCAGATCGATTATATTCCTTGCAGCCAAAGATGGAGAAGCTCTATACAGTCAACAAAAACAAGACCAGGAGCTGACTGTGGCTCAGATCATGAACTCCTTATTACCAAATTCAGACTGAAATTGAAGAAAGTAGGGAAAACCACTAGACCATTCAGCTATGACCTAAATCAAATCCCTTATGATTATATAGTGGAAGTGAGAAATAGATTTAAGGGCCTAGATCTGATAGAGTGCCTGATGAACTATGGACTGAGGTTCATGACATTGTCCAGGAGACAGGGATCAAGACCATTCCCATGGAAAAGAAATGCAAAAAAGTAAAATGGCTGTCTGGGGAGGTCTTACAAATAGCTGTGAAAAGAAGAGAAGAGAAAAGCAAAGGAGAAAAGGAAAGATATAAGCATCTGAATGCAGAGTTCCAAAGAATAGCAAGAAGAGATAAGAAAGCCTTCCACAGTGATCAATGCAAAAAAATAGAGGAAAACAACAGAATGGAAAAGACTAGAGATCTCTTCAAGAAAATTAGAGACACCAGGGGAACATTTCATGTAAAGATGGGCTCAATAAAGGACAGAAATGGTCTGGACCTAACAGAAGCAGAAGATACTAACAAGAGGTGGCAAGAATACACAGAAGAACTGTACTACAATGATCTTCATGACCAAGATAATCACGATGGTGTGAGCACTCACCTAGAGCCAGACATCCTGGAATGTGAAGTCAAGTGGGCCTTAGAAAACATCACTATGAACAAAGCTAGTGGAGGTGATGGAATTCCAGTGGAGCTGTTTCAAATCCTGAAAGATGATGCTGTGAAAGTACTGCACTCAATATGCCAATAATTTGGAAAACTCAGCAGTGGCCACAGGACTGGAAAATGTCAGTTTTCATTCCAATCCCAAAGAAAGGCAATGCCAAAGAATGCTCAAACTACCACACAATTGCACTCATCTCACATGCTAGTAAAGTAATGCTCAAAATTCTCCAAGCCAGGCTTCAGCAATATGTGAACCGTGAACTTCCAGATGTTCAAGCTGGTTTTAGAAAAGGCAGAGGAACCAGAGATCAAATTGCCAACATCTGCTGGATCATGGAAAAAGCAAGAGGGTTCCAGAAAAGCATCTATTTCTGCTTTATTGACTATGCCAAAGCCTTTGACTGTGTGGATCACAATAAACTGTGGAAAATTCTGAAAGAGATGGTAATACCAGACCACCTGACCTGCCTCTTGAGAAAGCTATATGCAGGTCAGGAAGCACCTGTTAGAACTGGGCATGGAACAAAAGACTGGTTCCAAATAGGAAAAGGAGTACGTCAAGGCTGTATATTGTCACCCTGCTTATTTAACTTCTCTACAGAGTACATCATGAGAAACGCTGGACTGGAAGAAGCACAAGCTGGAATCAAGATTGCTGGGAGAAATATCAATAACCTCAGATATGCAGATGACACCACCCTTATGGCAGAAAGTGAAGAGGAGCTAAAAAGCCTCTTGATGAAAGTGAAAGAGGAGAGTGAAAAAGTTGGCCTAAAGCTCAACATTCAGAAAACAAAGATCATGGCATCTGGTCCCATTACTTCATGGAAAATAGATGGGGAAACAGTAGAAACAGTGTCAGACTTTATTTTTTGGGGGCTCCAGAATCACTGCAGATGGTGACTGCAGCCATAAAATTAAAAGACGCTTACTCCTTGGAAGAAAAGTTATGACTAACCTAGATAGCATATGCAAAAGCAGAGACATTACTTTGACAACTAAGGTCCATCTAGTCAAGGCTATGGTTTTTCCTGTGGTCATGTATGAATGTGAGAGTTGGACTGTGAAGAAGGCTGAGCACCGAAGAATTGATGCTTTTGAACTGTGGTGTTGGAGAAGACTCTTGAGAGTCCCTTGAACTACAAGGAGATCTAACCATTCCATTCTGAAGGAGATCAGCCCTGGGATTTCTTTGGAGGGAATGATGCTGAAGCTGAAACCCCAGTACTTTGGCCACGTCATGTGAAGAGTTGACTCATTGGAAAAGACTCTGATGCTGGGAGAGATTGGGGGCAGGAGGAGAAGGGGCAACAGAGGATGAGATGGCTGGATGGCATCACGGACTCAGTGGACGTGAGTCTGAGTGACCTCTGGGAGTTGGTTATGGACAGGGAGGCCTAGCATGCTGTGATTCATGGGTTCGCAAAGAGTCAGACATGACTGAGCGACTGAACTGAACTGAACTGAACTGAGCACTTCAGATTTGATGGGCATCTATAGTATAGCATTAACTTCGTAGGATGAACTCATTTGGTTTGCTTTTTTCCCTTCAGCAGAGGTAGGGTTCAAATCGTCCCCATTCCCAGTAATAGTAACAGCTGCCATTCTTTGACCATCTGCCCATGTTCTTGTACATTAAGGTATGGAACCTCCATTCCTGTTTCTATAGGGAGTCCCTGGGTTTTCTATAAGAATTCATCAATTCTCATGGCATCATTTTTTTCTAGTCCCCTTGAAGTCTAATTTCCTATGTTTTCTGTATTCTCATCCATGTCTCTGCATCTTGGATCCTTTTATTTACATCAAGGCTAACCTGCAATGACAAAAATCTCTTTCTTCCTAAATCACATTTCCATCACTTAACAAAAACCAGAAGCATCAAGGAGAGTATATTTTTATGGGAGTTTTATAAACAACAGCAAAGAATATGTATGTAAGTTCCATGTGCTGTGCTGTGCTTAGTTGCACAATTGTGTCAGACTCTTTGCAACCCCGTGGAATGTAGCCCATCAGGCTCCTCTGTCCATGGGGATTCTCCAGGCAAGAATACTGGAGTGAGTTGCCATGCCCTCCTCCAGGGGATCTTCCCAATGCAGGAGTCAAACCGGGGTCTCCTGCATTACAGGTGGATTCTTTACCAGCTAAGCTACCACGGAATTTAAAATGAATATTAGATATTCCCTGTTGTCTGTAAGTCCATCCACTATTTCTGTGACACCATGTTCCATCTTTTGCCGTGCTGCTGCGTCTTACCTCAGTCTCCACTTTCTTATTCTCTTCTCCTCTAACTTCTGATTTCCTCACTATACATTATGGTTACTTCTCATAAAAAACACTTGAATTACCTTTTTATGTTCTCAAGTCAAGCTTTCCATTCTGAAGCCTCTTATTCTACCCAACAGTTTATCCAAGTTCTCCCTATATAGGCCATTTCTTCCCTAAGAGGAACTTTGGTTCTAGCTGGAAAAATAAGTTTTTTACTTTGCTTTTATCTCATAGCAATTCACTAATGGTAGATATAATTGATTACCTCAGTTTTCTATTTTCCCCCAAAAGCCAGTGGTATGTATTGTTAATTCTAAGAAAAGATGGATTGAAAAGAAAGATATGAGTAGCAAAACAGAGCAAATGATTTATGGCACAGCTTGGAAGTGGTGGAGGGAAGAAAGTCTTAGGAAAAGTGATTTTTTTTTCTTTAGGAGGATAATGTAGACTAACTTTAAACATTGAGAAAAACTAATGAATATATGGGTTAAATTTTAAGACAAACACTAAGAAAAATAGAAATGAAATGTATAACTTTCTAACAATTAGGAGAGTTAGGGTGGGAGGCGAGGCACACAGCAAAATGACAGAAACATGGTAAATTTAAAACATAGGGCTTCCCTGGTGGCTCAGTGGTAAAGAATCCACCTGCCAATGCAGAAGCCACAGGTTCAATCCCTGATCCAGGAAGATCCCACATGCTGGGGATATAGCCCGTGTGCCACAACTAATGAGCCTGTGCTCTAGAACCCAGGAGCAGCAATTACTGAAGCCCAAGTGCCCTACAATTGTGCAACAAGTGAAGTCATCACAATGAGAAGCCAGTACACCACAGAGAGAGAGTAGCCCCACTGTCCACAACTAGGGAAAAGTTAACATAGCAATGACCACCCAAGAGAGGGAAAAACAAATTTTTTCTAAAAAGTGAGCTAAGAATTTAGTTCAAGAACCCAAAAAAGTAAGAAAGAAAAACATAAAGTAGAAATAAGAAACCAATAATGATACAGCAAAAATTAACAATAGAAGAGACAATCCCAGTATGAATTTCATAGATGAAACTCAAGAAAACATTGTTGAAAAAAATAATATGAGCAAAACATCAAAAGAAAGAAGGCACATAAAAGATTAAGAAAGAAGGAAGACATAAACATAAAATTTAGAGACTAAAAATTTGAAAGGGACTAATTTATACAATGCAATATTAATGTTTTAGGAACCTAGGTTAAATTGATTTTATTTTGTAAAATTATAAATCACCAACAATAGCTCATGAAGTATAATTGCTCAGTAGACCAATAGTGAAAAAACGTTTCCTTAATTTCATAAAGCATGTACTAGAAACCTATATCAAACATCATAATAGAAACAGAACTATTTCTCCTAATGTCAGGAAACAAGGAGAATGGCCACCTCTTATCATGCCTTCCTATTTAACATTATACTGGCAATTCTAGCCAGGGAAATATGACATAAAAATTAATTATGAGGCATAAATACTATAAACATTAGAAGGGCTTTCCTGGTGGCTCAACCAGTAAAGAATTCACCTGCAGTGTGGGAGACCTGGGTTCAATCCTTGGGTTGGAAAGATCCCCTGGAGGAGGGCATGGCAACCCACTCCATTCTTGCCTAGAGAACACCCATGGACAGAGGGGCCTGGTGGGCTACTGTCCATGGGGTCGCAAAGAGTTGGACACCACTGAGTGCCTAAACACAGCACAGCACAGAAAGGAAAAAATTGTATTAGCAGTTTTCAAAAGTGGTACATGAATTCCTGGAGGGCCCTCAATAACTGTCAAGGTTGCCATGAGGTAAAAACTGTTTTCATAATAATCCTCAGGCACTATTTTCTTTTTTCACTGTATTGGCATTTGACTGTTGGAGCAAAAGCAATGGTGACTAAAACTGGTATTGATTTAGCACACGTCAAGGCAATAGTACCAAACTATACTAGTAGTCATACTCATCACTGCCTTGCACTACTACTAAAAAAAACTGACAGTGAAACAATAGAAATTTTGTTTAAACTCAACACTAGAGTACACGTCTTTTTAACATTCTGTATGACAAAATGGGGAGAACATGTATTTTTGCTTCATTGAATGCTTTACTCAAGGAAAAACATCTGTGTGTTTGTGTGGTTGTTTGGGATGTGAACTGAAGTAGCCATTTACCATTAAATACTGCTTTTATGTAAAAGAATGAAAGATAAACTATTTTTATTCAAACTTGGATATTTGGCAAATATTTTTGTTAGAAATAAACACAGTCAAAGGAAAATCACAGGATTTGTTGTCAACATAACATTAGATCTTGCATGCAAAAATGAGAATTTTGGAAAACTTGTATCTCTCAATATGAACCTAATATATTTCCAATAATTAGAGAATTTTAGGATGAAATTGGCAGTGATATTAACAAGCATTGTTTATTTATATTATAAATTTGTATGTGTTGATATTTGAATTATCTTCATAATTCAGTAACAAATATTTTTCAAAATGGGCTGCCCTGATAGCTCAGTTGGTAAAGAATCTGCCTGCAGTGCAGGAGACCTGGGTTCAATCCCTGGGTTGGGAAGATCCCCTGGAGAAGGGAAAGGCTACCCATTCCAGTATTTTGGCCTGTATAATTCCATGGACTATACAGTTCAAAGAGTTGCAAAGAGTTAGACAAGACTGAGCAACTTGCACTTTCATTTTTCAAAAACCAAATAGATTTAAAATCATGCATAAATGAAAGTTCCATTAAAATGGAAAGATAGAAGAATTAACATCATAGATTATGAAATAGTTATTGATATGTTTTCAGATTCTACCTAACAATTAAGCTTTAAAAATCTACCACTAATTGACTATTGTAGTATATCAAAGAAGAATGTCCATAATTATCTGAAAAGACAATTAAATTATCCCTGCTTTACATATATATATACACATATACATATATATATATAGTGTATCTCTTATATTGTATAGGAATAGATTGAACATAGAAGCAGATATAGAAATTTAGCTGCCTTTTTACTACTTTTTTTAAAAAGACATTTTCCATTAAAATATATTATTTATCTTAACAAGTATAAGTTTCTCATTCTTAATTACTTATTTTACATTTTTAAAATGTATTTGTCTTTATATATAATATGGTAAATATGAGCATGGGGCTTCCCAGGTGGCTCAGTGGTAAAGAATCTGCCTGTCGATGCAGGAGACACAAGTTCGATCTCTGGGTCAGAAAGATCCTCTGGAGAAGGAAATGGTGGCTCACTCCAATATCCTTGCTGGGATAATCCCATGGATATGGGATTAATTTTTTAAAGTATATATCCATAAATGGGACTACTACAGTTCATGGGGTTTCGAAGAGTCAGACAGGACTGAGCGACTGAGAAGAGCACAACAGCAAATATGGATGTACAGAGCCCACTGGGTTAATCTTGCCCAAAAAAGGTCTGGCCTTTGCCCTCAGCTTCTGGAGGTAATTTTTATTTGCTTGGAGGTCTTGGATTAAACAGGTAGTAAGGAAGTTATTTGGAGAAGGAAATGTCAACTCACTCCAGTACTCTTGCCTGAAAATCCCATGGACACAGGAGCCTCGTAGGTTGCAGTCCATGGGGTCGCTAAGAGTCGGACACAACTGAGCAACTTCACTATCACTTTTCACTTTCATGCATTAGAGAAGGAAATGGCAACCCACTCCAGTGTTCTTGCCTGGAGAATCCCAGGGATGGGGGAACCTTGTGGGCTGCCATCTAAGGGATCGCGCAGAGTCAGACACGACTGAAGCGACTTAGCAGCAGCAGCAGCAGCAATGAAGTTATTTAAGATGGGGATCTAGCCACATCTTATAGTAGGAGCTGGTTTTACAAGAAAGGCCAATAATGTGATTCATGGGTCACATGGTATCAGTCGACCTGGAGACTAAGATCAACCATTTGGGCAATCAGTCAAGCAATTATGTATACATAATGGAGCTCCAATAAAAACTCTGTACACGGGGCTCAGGCATGCTTCACTGGTTGGCAGTAGTCTACATATATTTTCACATATACCCTGACTCCATGAAGAGAGAGCATGGAAGCTCTGCTGACAACTTGTCCTGTTTCTGCTCTATAAACTTTTTCCCAGTGAGAAACTGTGAGTATAACAGCTCTCAGTGAGTTCTGAGTCCTCCCAGTAAATTACTGAACCTCAAAGTTGCAACTGGTATCAGAAATCATAGCAGGGTTAGAAATTTTGCCCCCTAACTCTTCACACCCACATAGACAAAATCTCAGTAATTTTTAAAAGTATAAATCTTCCTTTGACCAAAAAGTTTGATAATAATTAATACAGTTTTATATGTCTAAAATATCAAGGAGCATCTCTTCCCAATAACTGAACCCCATAAGAGCTCAACAGGTGATTAGATACAAGATCAATGTTCAAAACCCAAGTTTCCTACATGCCAGCAATAATGAATTAGGCAATGTCATCATCATCATCACCATCATCCAACAAAAACTACGAAGTGCCTAGAAATAAATCAAAAAAGAAAGAAGTAAAACCTGAATTAAAAAAAAGAAGTAAAAATCTATAGTAAAATCTGTTTATGGATCTGTATAATATTTATCTAACTGGAAAGATGGAAAGACTATTATAGAGCTACCAGTTGTCTCTATATCAATCTATGAATTATACCCAATCTCAATCAAAATTTCAATGAAAGCTTTTGAAAGAAATATCAGAAGCTAATTCTAAATTTTCTCTGGAAGGCAAAAAGTACAGTATTATGCAAAGTAAAACATTTTGAAGCAGAAGAAAGTGAAATAATAGTCCTACTATGTATCATATCACATTGTAAATTTTTTGTGAATAGAAGAGTAGACTGATATTTCAGGTCTTTTCTTGCCTTTTGGATCTAACATTCTATAAATTCTGAAAATTAAAGCTATAAACTACTCTCTAACCTTTCTTTCTTCCTATCATCCCTGCAGAACTCAAGGGCCACATTTGTAACTGTGGGGGTGTTTACAAATTGGCTTCCATAATTATTCTCATCTCTGAGTGCATGCCCCTTGGCAACTTGACTTTGCCTTTCTTCTCATCAAGACACAGAGTCTACCTCTCTACCCTTGAAGCTGGGCCTGGTCTTGTGACTTGCTTTGTCCATCTCAGTTCAGTTCAGTTGCTCAGTCATGTCCGACTCTGCGACCCCATGAATCGCAGCACGCCAGGCCTCCCTGTCCATCACCAACTCCCGGATCTCACTCAGACTCACGTCCATCGAGTCCGTGATGTCATCCAGCCATCTCATCCTCTGTCATCCCCTTCTCCTCCTGCCCTCAATCCCTCCCAGCATCAGAGTCTTTTCCAAAGAGTCAACTCTTCACATGAGGTGGCTAAAGTACTGGAGTTTCAGCTTTAGCATCATTCCTTCCAAAGAAATCCCAGGGATGATCTCCTTCAGAATGGACAGGTTGGATCTTCTTGCAGTCCAAGGGACTCTCAAGAGTCTTCTCCAACACCACAGTTCAAAAGCATCAATTCTTCGGTGCTCAGCCTTCTTCACAGTCCAACTCTCATATCCATACATGACCACAGGAAAAACCATAGCCTTGACTAGACGGACCTTAGTCGGCAAAGTAATGTCTCTGCTGTTGAATATGCTATCTAGGTTGCTCATAATTTTTCTTCCAAGGAGTAAACGTCTTTTAATTTCATGTGTGCAATCACCATCTGCAGTGATTTTGGAGCCCCCCAAAATAAAGTCTGACACTGTTTCTACTGTTTCCCCATCTATTTCCCATGAAGTGATGGGACCAGATGCCATGATCTTCGTTTTCTGAATGTTGAGATTTAGGCCAACTTTTTCACTCTCCTCTTTCACTTTCATCAAGAGGCTTTTTAGTTCTTCTTCACTTTCTGCCATAAGGGTGATGTCATCTGCATATCTGAGGTGATTGATATTTCTCCCGGCAATCTTGATTCCAGCTTGTGTTTCTTCCAGTCCAGCATTTCTCACGATGTACTCTGCAGAGAAGTTAAATAAGCAGGGTGACAATATACAGCCTTGACGTACTCCTTTTCCTATTGGGAACCAGTCTGTTGTTCCATGTCCAGTTCTAACTGTTGCTTCCTGACCTGCATACAGATTTCTCAAGAGGCCCTTAGTCTACTTCAAGTTTTCATGAAGTGATCTTTTTCTAATGCTGCTGCTGCTGCTGCTAAAATAATTCAAACTGTAAAATTACTCTGTTTCCAAAAGCAACATGACAAATGAAAATAAATCATAAAAACATTGCTTCTTGGTAGAACAAGAACTGTCTCAAGAGATGTTTTATTCATCAGCTCGTTCACTGATTCATTCACCCATTCATTCAATCAGTGTTTATTGAGTGCTTATAATGTGCCAAGGGACACTCTAGATACAATGTATACAGCAGCGAGCTAGAAAGTGAACCTTCCTGCCCACAAGCAGTGTGAGCCATCATATAAACCTGTTTTCTGAATCTTGTTCCCTGTGCTTCGCAGTCTTGTAACAAGATCATTCTTTCTGTATTAAAGAATGACCACACCCTCTTCTTGCTCTATACCTGCTCACTAAGTGTTTTGTTTATCTATCCTTTATCAAAATGTGTTCATGCCTCACAGATATATATGGGAAAATGTAAACTTTTATATGTATGACTAATCATTCTGGGTTTTTTTTATGTGTTTTACAAGTGGAAGAATTAAATCCCATAATTTTCAGTTCATTGTATGGTTGTCTTCTTCTAGCAAAGTTCTGATAGAAGAGTTAAGCCAAAATTTATTACAGCACTTTTAGGAACTAAAACATACCTTAATTCTTGACATGTGTCTAAATGAAAACATATGATTATATTCTGGCAGAACAAATTATCTGCAAGTAAATTAATCAATCACAAACTTGCATACGACATATTATTTTTTAAATAACCATTAGTAAGTTCTAGAAATAGACAACAGATATACATCACTTAAATGGTCAAATGAAGCCCCTTGTTCATTGTCAACTGATTTTTTTTTTATTTTTGCAAAAATTAATCTACTGTAACAAATAGCATTTTTTTTAAGGGACTGCAATTTAGGGTGCTCGCAGGAAATTGGTTATTATTTGGCTTTCACAATAGACCACCCCAAAACTTGGTGACTTAAAGCTGTTATCATTTATTTGCTCATGATTTTGTTGGTAGGCAATTTAGACAGTGGACACAACAGGGCACTTCTTTGCTGACCTTTTCTGGGCTCTCTTGGCTGTGGTTAGCTGGGGGTCAGGTAGCGGGAGGGTATATTCCTGATGGCCTCATTCACATGACTTGGAATTGACTGGTGTGATGGAGGCAGCTGAGACATATGTCCCTTACATCTAAGAGGTTGGCCCAGGTTTCTTATTATGCAGCTGTACTCCAAAAGCAGCAAGAGAAGAAAGCACCAAAGTGCAAGTGCTTTTCAAGCTGCCACTTGCATCACATTTGCCACTGTCCAAGGCAAATTGGAAGTGGTCAAACAAGAGATGGCAAGAGTGAATATCGACATTCTAGGAATCAGCGAACTGAAGTGGACTGGAATGGGTGAATTTAACTCAGATGACCATTATATCTACTACTGTGGGCAGAAATCCCTCAGAAGAAATGGAGTAGCCATCATGGTCAACAAAAGAATCCGAAATGCAGTACTTGGATGCAATCTCAAAAACGACAGAATGATCTCTGTTCATCTCCAAGGCAAACCATTCAATATCACAGTAATCCAAGTCTATGCCCCAACCAGTAATGCTGAAGAAGCTGAAGTTGAATGGTTCTATGAAGACTTACAAGACCTTTTAGAACTAACACCCCCCAAAAGAGTCTTTTTCATTATAGGGGACTGGAATGCAAAAGTAGGAAGTCAAGAAACACCTGGAGTAACAGGCAAATTTGGCCTTGGAATGCAGAATGAAGCAGGGCAAAGACTAATAGAGTTTTGCCAAGAAAATGCACTGGTCATAGCAAACGCCCTCTTCCAACAACACAAGAGAAGACTCTACACATGGACATCACCAGATGGGAAACACCAAAATCAGATTGATTATATTCTTTGTAGCCAAAGATGGAAAAGTTCTATACAGTCAACAAAAACAAGACCAGGAGCTGACTGTGGCTCAGATCATGAACTCCTTATTACCAAATTCAGACTTAAATTGAAGAAAGTAGAGAAAACTGCTGGACCATTCAGGTATGACCTAAATCAAATCCCTGAAGCAGGGCAAAGACTAATAGAGCTTTCCCAAGAAAATGTACCGGTCATAGAAAACACCCTCTTTCAACAACACAAGAGAAGACTCTACACATGGACATCACCAGATGGTCAACACCGAAATCAGATTGATTATATTCTTTGTAGCCAAAGATGGAGAAGCTCTACATAGTCAACAAAAACAAGACCAGGAGCTGGAAGTGAGAAATAGATTTAAGGACCTAGATCTGATAGATAGAGTGCCTGATGAACTATGCAATGAGGTTCGTGACATTGTACAGGAGACAGGGATCAAGACCATCCCCATGGAAAAGAAATGCAAAAAAGCAAAATGACTGTTTGGTAAGGCCTTACAAATAGCTGTGAAAAGAGAAGCGAAAAGCAAAGGAGAAAAGGAAAGATATAAGCATCTGAATGCAGAGTTCCAAAGAATAGCAACAAGAGATAAGAAAGCATTCTTCAGCAATCAATGCAAAGAAATAGAGGAAAACAACAGAATGGAAAAGACTAGAGATCTCTTCAAGAAAATTAGAGACACCAGGGGAACATTTCATGCAAAGATGGGCTCAATAAAGGACAGAAATGGTCTGGACCTAACAGAAGCAGAAGATACTAAGAAGAGGTGGCAAGAATACACAGAAGAACTGTACAAAAAAATCTTCATGACCCAGATAATCACGATGGTGTGATCACTCATCTAGAGCCAGACATCCTGGAATGTGAAGTCAAGTGGGCTTAGAAAGCATCAAAGTGGAGATGATGGAATTCCTATTGAGCTATTTCAAATCCTGAAAGATGATGCTGTGAAAGTGCTGCACTCAATATGCCAGCAAATTTGGAAAACTCAGCAGGGGCCACAGGACTGGAAAAGGTCAGTTTTCATTCCAATCCCAAAGAAAGGCAATGCCAAAGAATGCTCAAACTACTGCACAATTGCACTCATCTCACACGCTAGTAAAGTAATGCTCAAAATTCTCCAAGCCAGGCTTCAGCAATATGTGAACCGTGAACTTCCTGATGTTCAAGCTGGTTTTAGAAAAAGCAGAGGAACCAGAGACCAAATTGCCAACATCTGCTGGGTCATGGAAAAAGCAAGAGAGGTCCAAAAAAACATTTATTTCTGCTTTATTGACTATGCCAAAGCCTTTGACTGTGTGGATCACAATAAACTGTGGAAAATTCTGAAAGAGATGGGAATACCAGACCACCAGACCTGCCTCTTCAGAAAGCTATATGCAGGTCAGAAAGCACCAGTTAGAACTGGACATGGAACAACAGACTGGTTCCCAATAGGAAAAGGAGTATGTCAAGGCTGTATATTGTCACCCTGCTTATTTAAGTTCTCTGCAGAGTACATCATGAGAAACGCTGGACTGGAAGAAGCACAAGCTGGAATCAAGATTGCCAGGAGAAATATCAATCACCTCAGATATGCAGATGACACCACTAAGCCTCCTGATGAAAGTGAAAGAGGAGAGTGAAAAAGTTGGCCTAAAGCTCAACATTCAGAAAATGAAGATATGGCATCTGGTGCCATCACTTCATGGGAAATAGATGGGGAAACAGTGGAAACAGTGTCAGGCTTTATTTCAGGGGGCTCCAAAATCACTGCAGATAGTGATTGCAGCCATGAAATTAAAAGACGCTTACTCGTTGGAAGAAAAGTTATGACCAACCTAGACAGCATATTCAAAAGCAGAGACGTTACTTTTCTGACTAAAGTCCGTCTAGTCAGGGCTACGGTTTTTCCTGTGGTCATGTATGGATGTGAGAGTTGGACTGTGAAGAAGGCTGAGCACCGAAGAATTGATGCTTTTGAACTGTGGTGCTGGAGAAGACTCTTGAGAGTCCCTTGGAATGAAGGAGATCCAACCTGTCCATTCTGAAGGAGATCAGCCCTGGGATTTCTTTGGAAGGAATGATGCTGAAGTTGAAACTCCAGTACTTTGGCCACCTCATGCGAAGAGTTGACTCTTTGGAAAAGACTCTGATGCTGGGAGGGATTGGGGGCAGGAGGAGAAGGGGACGACAGAGGATGAGATGGCTGGATGGCATCAGGGACTCAATGGACATGAGTCTGAGTGAACTCCTGGAGTTGGTGATGGACAGGGAGGCGTGGCGTGGTGCGATTCATGGGGTCACAAAGAGTCGGACACGACTGAGCGACTGAACTGAACTGAACGGAACTTACAGCATCGGACTTTAACCATCAGACATATCCACAACTGAGCATCAATTCTGCCTTGGCCCAGCTGCTTCATTGTTTCTGGGGCTGTTAGTAGTTGCCCTCCGCTCCTCCTTAGTAGTGTATCAGAATCTTCCAACCTGGGTGGGGGCGAAGTTCATTTTCCAGTGTCATTTCTTTTTGTCTTATCATACTAAGGAACAAGAGATATTAAAGATCCTCTTGATGAGGGTGAAAGAGAGTGAAAAAGCTGGCTTAAAACTCAACATTCAAAATACTAAAATCATGGCATCTGATCCCATCACTTCACGGCAAATAGAAGGGAAAAAGTGAAAATAGTGACAGATTTTATTTTCTTGGGCTCCAAAATCACTGCAGATGGTGAGTGCAGCCATGAAATCAAATGACTCTTCCTCCTTGGAAGAAAAGCTATGACACACCTAGACAGCATATTAAAAAGCTGAGATGTTACTTCACCGACAAAGGTTCATCTCGTCAAAGCTGTGGTTTTTCCAGTAGTCATGAGTGGGTATGAGATTTGGACCATAAAGAAGGTTGAGTGCCGAAGAATTGATGCTTTCAAACAGTGGTGTTGGAGAAGACTCTTGAGAGTCCCTTGGACTGCAAGGAGATCAGCCTAATCAATCCTAAAGAAAATCAACCCTGAATATTCATTTCAAGGACTGATACTAAAGCTGAAGCTCCAATACTTTGGCCACCTGAGGCGAAGAGTCGACTCGTTGGAAAAGACTCTGATCCTGGGAAAAACTGACGGCAAAAGGAGAAGCGGGGGCAGAGTATGAGATGATTAGATAGCATTACTGACTCAATGGACACGAATCTGAGCAAACTCCGGGAGATAGTGAAGGACAGGGAAGCTTGCTGAAGGCCATTCACAAAGAACTGGACATGTCTTAGAGATTGCACAAGAACAACAATAATTATGTAAGAAAGAAAGTAATAGTTACCTGCAACGCCACATTTTGAGAATCAATGTGGTACAAAAAGTATGACTTCAATCTCTTGACACAAGCAGACCTAGATTGTATATACTGAGCACACACACATGCACTAGTCTCAAGCATTTTCATATTTAGGTGTCCATGTCCAGAAGCTTTATCATTCCATGCTTCTGCTTCTCTTACGATGTCTCTGCCCTTCTATTTTCCCTTCTGGGATTCCTTTCCTGGGCACATGTTCCTCTGCCCGCTGCCCTCTTCTCTCTACACTTTCTTTGGGTTCATCACTCTTAGAGTCTTAACCATGACCACTCTATAAGTCTGACTCCTGACTCAAGCTTCAACCCTGAAGCTGGTTTTCTTCAGTGCACTGCCAAATGGATATTCCTTATATCCCCAAACAAAACTAGCCCCTGAATCTTTCTTTCCTGAGGACTGCTAGCCTGAAACCGAGTAATCCAGCAGTTGGCCTTCTCCTTCCCTGAATGCTCCATGTTTGACCCATCACAGTGATCTGACTTTTTTTTTTAACTGGACCTAGCAGTAACTAGGTAACTACTAACTAGGTAACTAGTAACTAGCCCCTGTCTCTGGTCTTCATGCTTTAAAACCACCATGTACTCTGTTCAAGAAGGTGAACTTTTGGAGCCTTCAGCTGGGAGTTTGCAGAGGTTTACTGTCATGGACACTGGGCAAGATAAAGTCAATGCCTAGAATGACTTTCAAGGCTTCTATGACCTGATATTAGCCCTCCTTTCCAGCCCCATCCTTGTTACTTCTCACTTTACGTGTTGTTGGTGACACAATCACACATATAAACATATGCAACCATGCACACATGCATGCGTGCACACATACACACACACACATGTGCACATGCTATGTTGTCCAGTCCCTCCATGCCTTAGGACGTGTGGTTCCCTCTGATGGAAATGTCTTCCCCACCATTCTTGCTAATGTCCACTCCTGTCTTCAGACTTAGCTCTAAGCTTGTCTTTTTCTCCAAGCTTTCCTTAAACCCAGGCTAAGTCATCTGATCATCCTCCTCTATGCTCGCCATGTGATGTTGAAAGGACATGGGTGTCTGTATCCCCATCCTGACTGCCAGCTTGTCCAGGGATGAAAGTACATCATACATACAATGGTAGCTCCTCAACAGATATCTGTAAAATTGAAGCAGATTCTTTTTTGTTCACCCTCCACTACCCTCACTTGTTCAGGATTACAGGCATTGGTCTCGGTCATCCTAAGAGCTTACATCAATGTTTGCTGTAGAAGGATGCTCCAAACAGGCATAACTACTTGACAGGTAAGAGGAAACTAGGGTTAAAACTGAAGGCTAGATGACTGGCACTTTCATAAAAAAGGTGTCTGTCATAAAGGCCTCAGATCTCACTGAAATGTTCCTTATTATGATACGTGGTAGTTGTGAGAAAATGACTCCATTCTAGCACCTGAGAACCCACAAATATATTATATTCAAATATAGAAATAAACAGAAAAATTCATACTGATAACCAGAGAATATAAAGGTGTCCATAAAGTCTGGAAATAGATAATAGGACTTATTTTTTTGGTTATAGATTGAAGATGTCCTTGATGACATGTGTTTACACCTGTTTGCAGACTTACCCTGCTTGCTTAAGGGGAACTCGGTAAAGCTACTACAGTATATATCAGCACCATCGAGAGAAACGGTCTTTGATCCACATTCTAAAACTGGACTAATTTTGACAAATGTCATGTCAAAAAAATGTAGATATATGATTTTCTTAAGGAACCCAAGCTCCTGAAATAAGGTAAGGAAACTTTCAATATGTTAGCAGCCTTTCTTGCTTCTATCGCATGCATATTACACAGGGTTTGGAGGTAGCCCTCCAAAATATTAGCTGAAAGCTTTCCCGCAAAGCAAATCTTTCCCACATCCTTCCCTGCAGTTCCTCTTTAAGAGGTGTCAGCATGGCTGAAAGAATGAAGTGGCTGCACATTGTTTGCCAGTGCTATTATGTGCTTAACATTTCCATAACAAAAGTGCCACTCGACTTCTCCCCGATTAATGCAGCTGGAGGGCTCTTGTCGTCCTTTAATAAAACATTGTTGAAATCATTTATTTAGAGCCCCTGGTTACTAGTGGCAGAATGACCATCTTTGTGCCAAAATATAGTGTATACAGTCCACTATTTTGTAGTAGATCATTCTGTTATTTAAGAAATTGATTAAATGGATGCCTTAGAAGGTATTTATGCTAATAGCACATTACGTATGTCATTCAAATAGTCAAGGGTGAAGCTTTTCAACTGTCCAGCAGAAGCAATCTCTCCAATAGAATACAGTAACTTCTGACTTTACTTAACTCACAAGGCTGCTAGACCCACTGGAAGCCCAAGCCTCCTGGAACTGTTCCTGGGCCATGGACATTGTAACAAGATGCTTTCCAACAACCTTGCTTTAGGGAGCTGGGAGAAACTGGGTCAGCTGACCCTGTTTCCAAAGGTCCTTGGTGTAAGATGTCAGAAACCAAATCATGTGTGCTTTTCTTTTTTACAGGATCAAAAAAGGTCACATGAGGAAGTTGGAGACTTCCACTGTTGAAACCTGTGAGCTAATCATTCAAAGGTAAAGTTGAAAGTGGGAAGATTTTCAGTGCTGAGTCTGCAGTCTTGGAAAGTTCTCAGGGCACATTCCTCTCTTTTCATTTTATACAACACAGCATTGCTGGGAGGAATCGGGGTGCAAATGCTGGAGTGGTGAGGAAGGAACCCCCCACTCTACGTGTTTTCTCATGACTCTTCAATCCAGAGAGACCGCTGGTCTGAGTTGTCTTCACCCTTGTGGACTCCCCTGGGAGAGCTGCAGTGCACCCCAGACGTGTCAGAGCATGGTGGTCCCTGAAGTGTGTGGTTTCCTTCCTTATGGACATTTGTCAGGACCCTGCCCACGCTAAGGGATGTCCTGCTACTTAGTGCAAGAATTTAGTTCCCTCTGGCCATTTCCCGCTTGACACACGTGTATTGCCCGCGTACATTGCTAGATATTGTTGAAAATAAACAGAGACCTTATGTTATGTCCATTGTGGTCATACACAAAAGCGTTGCCGTGTGCTTGGGTGAGCAGTGAAGCCTGAACCTCCTTCCATTTACTGTATGGTCACTGTCAGCTCAATGAACTGCCCCCTTGTTCTCCACCATTGTCCCACACTCCCTTAAACATTTGTCACTGAAGTGCCTCCAAAGACAAATAAACTGTCACAGAGAATGCAAACCTGCTAACAGGGAAATGGGAGCAGCCGGGAGGACACAGATTTTCCATGAACTCCAAAAAGGAGTTGCTCTCACCCTGCAAGACTTCTGTTAGAAGCCGGGTGCTTTTTAACACTACCCTGGAAAAGCCAAGGCTCCCTTGCCTTCAGTAATGGTACTTCCAGGCATTCTCCATGAGACATTTGGCCTTCTCAAATGTCCAGAATTCCAAAGGCTCCCCTGAGAGAGTGAGATATTACAGATGTCAACATCTGTAAAAATCTTTTCTGCCCAGGAGCAGATGGCAACCTATAATCCAGGAACCTAACATCTCAGCAACCTGTTCTGGAATTCACTAGGTCTGCAGAGGGCTGGGGGGGGGGGGGAGGGGGGCTCCTAGGCTCCAGTGTAGAATTGTTTAAATTAAAATGGACCACCGATCAATGTTCACTTTCTCCAAAGAAGAAAGCAAAAAGCCTCGAGTCCTCGCGCTCCCCAAGAGCGAGTTGTGTTGATTTACTCCAGGCAGATGCTTTTGACAGGACCCTGTAAAATCAAGTCGTGAGTTTATTGTAGCAGTTAATTATCAGGCCTTTTCTAGTGCTAATGCCTTTTACTTCGTACTGGGGAAAACTGGGCCTTTTACTGGGACAAAGACTTAACTTTTAGTCAAGAATGTGTTAAAATAACAGGAGGAGATGATTTAAATATATTTAAGGACAAATGCAAAAGCATTTGCTAACTCTTGGTTTTGTAAAGAAAGCTGATTTCATTTACAAGTCTCTTGGAATACTCTTTGTTCACTTACCAAAGAAACAACGCTTTCAGCTTTATTTTAACAATATGTTTACTCAACCATTCAGGTGACCCGGTTCTAGCCACACACCACTCTCCTGGGCTGACCTGACATCACAACTATCTCAGGCTTTCTAATGCCATGCATATATGAATCTTGGTTTTAGATGAATTAAGAAATACCTCGAAGCCGAGCAAGTTAGAGGCAAAAGAAACTTCCAATGTAGGGGTGGGAGTGAGTGGGAGGAAGTTGGAAAGGGGCATAGCTTTGTTAATTACTTCAGGCAGCAGAGAAATCTGGTTATGTTTTCTCAGCACATGTTAATATCATATAAAGAGACACGAGATCTTGCTAATCTGTCGACCCCTCAGACAAAGTTTATTTGTGGTGACTTTTAAACTCCTGACTTGCCTTCCAATCACCGAGTTTAAAATGAAAAGCTTTAAATAAACACCAGGAATAGAAGATAAATAAACTTTTTTTCCCCCTTGCAAGTGCCTAGCTTGGCGAGGTTCAGACTCAAATCCCCAGAGGACAGAGCGCTCTCTTTTGTGTTAATGTTTAAAAGATTTTCCAATGCCGGAGTTTATTCCTACTGCAAACATTTCTATTTACAAGGTCAAGTGTATCAGCACTCGACACAGCTTAAGAGTGTAATTATTTATCTAAGGGCGTTTGAGTGTAGATCAGTAGCTCTGGCAGGAACCCAGCCTTCAGCCCACTGCTAAACAACTCCTCACAACAATATTACAAGTTCTGGTAATTGTTCCTCTCCCCAGTATGTTTACTTTTGCCCGCCTGAATGTTTTGTAACAAAATTTTGTACTTTTTCACCCAAAGTGTGAAAATGACTTTGAAGTTGAATCTCCCAGGTTTCCTAAGACCTATTGGTAACAGATGTTATTGGCATGTTTGATTGTAGGAGGACAAGGACTTCTAGTAGCCAGAAAAGAGACTCCAGAGGGTTGGGGGGGGGGGGGGTCCCAGTGGAAATGAGGGAGGGTAAAGAGATGTGTGGGTTAGCCCCAAACTATGCCAAGCCTCTCCACAAATGTAAATACCAATGGAGACCAGTCAAATTACATCTTTTTAGCTGCCTCATTTACAGATGTTTAATTGTTCATTAAATTGAAGGCAGAAATAATAGCCCTCATTTCTAGTCTTGTACTATATTTTAATTTCAGTTGATGGTTGATAGATTCCCAGTGGCCCCTCCACCCTGCTTCTCACCCATTATTGGGTTAACCACAATGTGACTCTGGAAAGTAACTACACCATATTCATTATTTAAAACTCTTTACTGATGTACACATTTTAATAAAATCAAATAACAACAACAAAAAAATACACAAAGCCACAGTTACTTAAAACATAGGATTTTTTTAAAGTCTATAAAAATACAATGTTTAAGGCAGTTTGGAAATGCATTTATACATTTCTACAATGTTCATAAATTCTCTTGAAAATAAGAATGTTAACTTCAAATCTATAAAATACACTGTACATTTTTAAACTGTTCTAGATAGAGCACACTTCACAACTGATGGTGGTTCTGGATCCCTGGTGACAAATGGATTCTTTACATTTCAGGCAAGAAAGGTGTACCATGGATGTGGATTTAAATTTTTTAATTTCTTTTTTAAAAATAAATTATTTCTGAAGCATACAATTTATAAAAATTCTATATACAAAATACAGCAACTGGTAACAAATCCCAGTTTTAATACATTTTATATACTAAGTACCAGGGGTGAGCGCCCTGATAAAAGCAGAGGCAATATATGTTCTCTGCATATTTGTACATACAATTTCTTGGTGTAAAGAACAAAAATGACAACAAAACAAACATCATAAAGAGGCTTTCATAAATGGCAGTGCAGAGCTCTTTTAAATAAAAACTTGCATTGTTCAACACCACTAGCAACTCCCTAGATAGCATTTTTGGATCCTTAATCCTAAGCAATGTGCTAAGAGATCTGAGTGGTGGCAATGAAATTAAAGTCAAGGGCTCAAAACTATCCAAACTCAGGAAAATTAACCCTTCTCATGCCCGCAACCCTCACCTCCCGCTCCCCCCCTCCCCCCTTACAAAAACAATTCTGGGCGCGGAAACCAAGAGTAAACGAGAATCGGTTACGATTGCAATGTCCTCACTGGCCACAATAAAAGTCGATACTGGAACCTCCCCCCGCCCCCCCCCCCGCCCCGCCAGGAAAAATACTAATAAACAGTCCCTATGCAAATATAAATCCTTCTTCAAAACTCCCGCTCCAAACCCAGTCCCTAGAAACTCTTAAGGCCCCACTGGTCATCATCCTCTCTTCGGAGTCCAGGACAACGGTTCTGTCCCCTTGCCAGGCCCGTTTCATCCCAGGGGTGTGGAGCTAGGCCGGCTTCTGCGGGGAGTTTCTGGAGCCTGGAATGGGGGCAGGGAAGGATGACCAAAAAGTCCTGCTCCGGAGAGGAGGCGAGGATCGTGCAACAAGTCGAGGGCAAGAGATCCGCTAGGCAGAAGCCACCTAGAAAACGTTTTGGAAAAAAATCCTCGACCACCCCTCTGTCCCCGAGCCACAGGTGCCCCGTCGCCGACCCTCCCGTGGCCGACGGCGGGGGGCGCGAGGGCTAAAAGAGCAGCGGGAGCAGCAAGATGGAGGCGAACAGGGTCCAGGCGCTTCGGGGTGCCGAGCGGCAGCCGCCGCCGCCGCTGCTCCTGCGCCCGGGCCCGTAGGGCAAGTCCCCGCGGCCGCCTGCCGCAGCAGCGCCGCCGCCCGGGCGCGGCGGGTGCGGGACCCCGTCATCGTCGTCCAGCGGCTGCTCGCCGCCCGTGCCCCCGGTGCGCTGCTCGTCGTCGTACTCCTCGTCGTAGTAGTCGTCCAGGCCCCCGTCCGAGCCGCTGCTGCCCGGGCCATTGCCCAGTTCGGCGCCGAAGCACAGGCGGGCCATGTTTTCCTTGACCGACTCGCAGATGGGCCGTTCCAGGCCGTCGCACACGCAGTCGTTGAGCAGTGCCGCCTTGGGCATGGCCAGCATGTCCTCGATGACCGTGCGGCACTCGTCGGTGCAGCGCAGCCCGTTGAAGAGCTTACCGCAGTAGGTCAGGTAGCGGCTAAGCGCCAGGTTGCAGCGGCTGTCGCGGTCACAGCGCCTCCGGGCCTCGGTGCAGCCCAAAACCCCGCCCGCACCCGCGCCGGGGCCGCCTGCGCCGCCGCCGCTCGTCCGGGGCAGGCACGGCTCAATGGCGCGCTTGGTAGACTTGCAGTTCTCGTCCTGCGCACAGTCACAATCCTCCAAGGCGGGCCCGCGACGCGTGTGGTTGAGCTGAATGAGGGCCGAGATGCAGTGGCTCGGGCAGCGCCAGCGCGAAGAGAAGGAGGCGGCCGAGGCCGGGAAGGCGGCAGCTGCGGCGGCGGCCCCCGGCACGTCGCTCCCGCCGCGCTGCGCCAGCACCGGCGCGCACGCCTCGGCGTACTGGTTGTAGGCGTAGCTGCACTCCGGCTCCCCCTGGCACTGCAGCAGCGCCTGCCAGCAGATGAGGCGGCGGCCGTGCGCCAGCCCCGAGCCCCGCGGCGCCGAGCCCAGCAGCTGCAGCAGCGCCATCAGGCACAGCCAGGCGCCCGGCACGGTTCCCCTGCGGGCCCCGCCGCCGCCGCCCAGCAGCCCTGTGACCATCGCGGGCAGCGGCGGCCGCCGGGCGAGGAGCGGAAAGGAGACGACGCGCGGGGAGCGGCGGACGCAGAGCCGGCGGAAAAGTTTGCCCCAGTCCTGCCAACTTCTTGCATGAGTGTTTTCATAAATCCATGCGCGCCGCCGGCTGTTGCCCCGCTGCTTGCAGAAGGTCGGCTCTCGCTTGGGCTGCGGGGGCTTCCTAGAAGTGCACGGCCGTGGAGAGCCCCTCCGGTCGGCCCCCGGCAGTGGCGGGAGGCGTTCACTGCCGCCCTCGGAGGTTGCTGGCCGCGGGGCCGCGGCGGGGCTGCGGGACCGCGCGGCGCCGCGGGTGCATTTTGCTCTGCGCCTGCAGATCCGTTGTGCGGCCGCGGCGGCTCCTTCCTCCCGGACTCAGTGCCGCGCCGCCGCCGCGGGTTCTCGCATCGCGCCGCTTCCTGGCTCGCGTCCGGGCGCTGCCCGCCTTCCCGCGGCCCGGCTGCTCGCGTCCCCTCCCCCTCCGCCCGCGGCGACCCCGGCCTCGGCTCCGGGGGGCTCTTTCCGGGCGGCACGGTGAAAACGGGAAACTCGGCGCGGCGGGAGAGCAGCGGCTCCCGGGCTTCCCTCGGCGGCGGCTTCTCGGGTGACAAGGAGCCCGGGGAGCGGATCCGCTGAGCCCGGCTGCGGACTCGCTCGCTGCGAGGCTTTAAATACAAAAATGGGCCGGGAGCCCCCGCGTGGTGCCGCGGTGCCCCCTCATTATGCATGCATGGAAAAGCAAACAAACAAAAACATTAGCAACGCTCCTCCGGCTCGCCGAGCCCCGGCCCCGCGCGCTCCGAGCCTGCCCGCTTTCTCCTTTCTCCACTCTCTTTCGCCCTTTGCTCGGCCCCCTTTCCCGGCTTTTCGAGATGCTATTGGTCCCGCCTGTTGTTGTTGAAACTTTTTTTTTTTTTTTACAAGCCGCTGGAGTGGGGTTGCGGAGTGGGGGAGGGCGGGGAGGGCGGGGAGGGTGGTGGGCAGCTCACATTCAGGCATTCAGGGCTTGAAAGGAACGGCTTAAGGAGCCTGACAGAGGCCCGGGAGCTCCTCCTACTCTTAAGGAGGCTCGGATGTGGAGCCCTTGGCCGCGCACGGAACCAGCGGGCCGGGCTCAGGGGCAGCTGTTTGCATCCGGCTTGGTCACTGTTCTTTTTGTTTGGTTCTTCTTTTCTTCCTTTCTTCTGTTTTATTTATTTATTTGGTACTTTTATTAATTATGCCTGGCCCTCATCCGTGCTTTCGACTGAATTCAAAATTCAATTTGTTTTCCGAGTTCCCCATCTTTGCAGGGTCATCACGGAGGGGAGGAGAGAACCCAGAGAATTTAATGTGGAACTCTGAAACAAACAAACAAACAAAAAAATCCAGACACACACAAGAAAGAGGCAAAAGCTTTAGCTAGGGGGATATCGATAGTCACCAGCCTTTTCAGCCCCCACCCAGCACCCTGGTTCCCATTTACCGATCTGGCAGGTATGGCCCTGGAGCCAGGCATTGTTGTCATTTTCAAGACAGAAATCCAATAAGTCAAATTAATTTTTTTTTAAGAAGGAAAGTTTCTAAAAGACAGTATTAAAAAAATACATTAAAAATATTTAGGGATGTTGCGCGGTACCTTCTGGCCGCAGTCAGAACAGAAGAGGAAGGGGATAACTTGGCATCCTCCAAGGTTTCTATGCAAGCGTCTGTTTCAGTCTCCCTCGGTTTTAAGGGAAACCGCCGCCTCCAGCAGCCTCTGCGATCCAGGCGCGGGAGTTTGCGAACTACCTTAACTGCTGCGCAACGCAGCCTTCGACCACCAGAGGCACCGGGCGTCTGCAGCCTGTCAAAAACTGGCGCTTTTTTCCTCCCCTTTCCGTGGAGAGACTATCAACTCCATCTGTCACAAAACTTCAGGCTAAATCTCCTCTGGTGAAGCCGAGGCAGCCGGGGCTCCAATACGCACCGCGATCGGCTGTCCGGCTGTCCCCAGGGGCCCGGTGAGTTGGAAATGGCAAAAGTAAGAATAGAGACACCGCGTCTGCAGACTTATCAGGCTGCAGAAAGCCTCCTGTTCCTGCGGAGCCTGCTGCATTCCTCAGAGGCTCAGGGTCTGCATTAGGAAGCTGCATTTCAGCAATTCCCCAAAACAAAACGAAACCAAATAAACCTTAAAAAGCCAGGGTGAAGTAAGACATACCTCGTTGCTCTGACTTGAATAATGGAGAACGCACAAACAACAATAGCAATCTATATTTAAATATATTAAGTCTGCAACTGGATGGCCCATTGGAACAACCACTTCCCAGATTCTAGGGTATTTTTTGTTTGTTTTTATTTTGTTTTGGTTATTTGGAATTGTAATCTCCGTCCTGCCGGAAGGGCTTGGACAAGTCACACTCCCTTGACTTGGACCTTTCACATGTAAGGTACAAGGCCAGATTGGACCCTTGGAAAACGTCTTTTCACGTTTAATGCGCTGTGGCTTCAGGCTCATAAGAACAAGGTCTACAGTCAGCTGCATTTTAAATTGACGTTTGGTTTGTTGAGTTCCTTTGGAATAGTGGGTCTCAAACCTTATTGAGCTTGAGACTCGCCTGGTGGCCTAGTTTAAAGCCTCACTGCTGGGTCCTCTCCTGGAGTTCCTTTTGCAGTAGAACTGGGGTGGGGGTGGGGAGTAAGACTGCATTTCTAACAAATTCTCAGGGAAAGCTGCTGCTGCCTGTTGGGAATCAACATTTGAGAACACCCTTTCTAGAGGTCCACATGTTTTGTTGTTTTTTTGTAAAAGTAGCCCCCATCCTGGCCTTGATAGAGCTCAGTGGGATTTCAGAAAGGCAAAGAGCTTTGAGAACTTTGGGGGAGTCACCTCAGCACCCCTGCCTCATGGCATTTCAGGCCAGCATGGCTTTCAGCAGCTGGAAAGACCAAACTTTTGAAAAGGAGGCTATGATGATGAGATAGAAGGAGGAATGAGCCCCTTCCCCCATCAGCCCCAGAAACTGAGTACCACCTTGTCTCACATCCAGGTTTTCATTGATAGCCACCAGATCTCCAGGCCCTCTCTCATCACCCCCACACTAATCCCCATATCACTCTGTACATCCCTTAAGCTGACTTAAGCTTAAGTCATGATTCCCATCTTGAGCTTTTACCCCCACACCCCACCCCCTCAAATCCCACTTCAACTGGAGTCTCAGTTTGTTCTTAGCAAAATCTTGCATATTCCCAAGCTGCTTTCTGAGCTGAATCTCCACCTTCTTGCTCTAATTAAAACCAGCTGGAACATATAGAATAGGAGAAAATATTTGCAAACCCATATCTGATAAAGGATTAATGTGCAAAATATAACAGGAACTCATACCATTCAATAACAAAAAAATAAACAATTTGATTAAAAAATGGAAAGTGAACTCGAATAGACATTTTTCTAAAGAAGACATACAAATGGCCAACAAATACATGAAAAGATGCTCAATGTCACTAATGATTGGGGAAATGCAAATCATACCACAATAAGATATCCCCGACACTTGTTAGAATGGCTGTCCTCAAAAAGAAAAGAGGTAACAAATGCTGGTGAGAATATAGAGGAGAGGGAACCCTCATGCGCTGTTACTGGTAATATTAATTTGTGCAACCACTATGGAAACCAGAATGGAGGTTCCTCAAAAAATTAAAAATAGAACTGCCATATGATCCAGCAATTGCACTTCGGAATACTTTATCCAAAGGAGATGAAATCACTATCTTGAAAAGATATCTGCACTCCCATGGTCATTGCAGCATTTTTCACAGTAGCCAAGATAGAAAACTGCCTAAGTGTACATCAACAGGCTAAGAAAGGATCAGTAAAATGTGGTTTTATATATATACATATAATGGAACATGATTTAGTCATAGGAAAAGAAAGAAAAAAAAAGGAAATCTTGTCATTTGCATCAACATGAATGTCCCTTAAGGGCATTATGCTAAGTGAAATAAGTCAGACAGAGAAAGATCAATATTATCTGATTTCACCTATATGTGGAGTCTTAACCAGGTTCATAGAAACAGGGTAGAATGGTGGCTGACAGAGACTGAGGGTTGGGGGAAATGAGATGTTGGTCAAGTGGTACAAACTTTCAGTTATGAGATGAGGAAGTTCCAGGGATGTAATGTATAGCATGGTGACTGTAGTTAACACTACTGTGTTGTATACTTGAAAGTTGCTATGAGAGTAGAACTTTAATATTCTCAGCTTAACAACAACAAAGAAATGGTAATTATGTGAGGTGAAGGATGTGTTAACCAACCTTATTGTGGTATGCATTTCACCATATACATGTTTATTAAATTGTCAAATTGTAAACTTTCAACTTATGCAATGTTATACATTAATTATATCTCAACAAAGCTGGAAAAAATACACCCCAGCTAACCTTTTGAGGCAGCCTTCCTCAAAATCGTTCTTCATTTCTAGCTGATTTTTCTTCCATAACCCACTTCCCACCAGCCCTGGAAATGGAGTACATGGGCTGTTGTTCCTCTCTTGTTCCCACTTCCAAACTATTCTCTCCCCTCCTCCCTGGAAACCTTCATCTTCCTTGAGTGGCTGCCTGCTACTCCAATAGTCACCCACTGACTTTTCCTCCATCAGCAGTGTCTCTCTGGCTTCCCTTGTGGCTCAGCTGGTAAAGAATCCACCTGCAATGCGGGAGGCCTGGGTTTGATCCCTGGGTTGGGAAGATTCCCTGAAGAAGGGAAAGGCTACCCGCTCCAGTATTCTGGCCTGGAGAATTCTATGGACTGTATAGTCCGTGGGGTCTCAAAGAGTCGGACACAACTGGGCAACTTTCACTTCACTCACAGCGCCTCTCACCCAGGACTGCTCCTGGAAACCCCAGAAGACAGAAAATGAGTAGAGTGGCTCTTTCCTCCTTAAGCATGGTATATAACCAGTACTGAAACTGAGGGTCATCAGTAATCAGTTAGATCCAATAAACCTGTAACCTGGCTTCACTGACCAAGCTCGATTTAATTTTTGCTACAGAAAACTTACATGTCTTCCAAGTGTCATGTGCCATTCTAAGTCGCTTCAGTCTTGTCCGACTCTGTGCGACCCTATGAACTGTAGTCTGACAGGCTCCTCTGTCCATGGGATTCTCCAGGAAAGAATACTCGAGTGGGTTGCCATGCCTTTCTCCAGGTGATCTTCCCAACCCAGGGACTGAACAGGTGTCTTTTACATCTCTTGCATTGGCAGTTGGGTTCTTTACCACTAGCACCGCCTGGGAAGCCCCAGGTGTCATGTAGCCTAAACAATAAGATGTTTGCCCAAGTTGTTTTATAGGAACTTGGAGTCAGCTGTGTACAGTTAGAGCTGTAGCCGGTTAAGACCACCCAAGCATCAACTGAGCATGCTCGGTTGTCTGCCTGGTGACCTCTTGACATCAGAGAACTGAAACTACCCTAAGAACATACCAATGTGCCATTTTCTAAACACTTGTCTCATGAAGACACCTGTAGCTCAGATGTGCCTGGGTAGAATGATGATTCCTCCCCATTTTCTTACTTCCAACCTCCTTTCCCCATGCTCCCCACACCTCAGCTTTATCCCTTAAGTGCCCTGAACCCTTCACCTTCAGAGAGGCATATGAGAAGTGTTCTTGGGTCTCTTCATTTGACTGCCTTGGGAATACACGCTTTGCTGTCAACCTTGGCATGTAAGCATTTGCCTTGCCCGCATGTCAGGCAGATGAACCTGCTTCTGCAACGGTACCACCCTGGGCACAGAGAAGTTGGTGCATCACAGTGGATGCAGTGTCAGCCAGAGCTTGACCAGAGCAGGATCTGTGAGCAAGACAGATAGATTTATTATGGAGAGGGAAATTCCCACAAGGGTGATAGCTGGGCAGTAGGCCGTGTGGTCTGTTGTGTCTGTGTCTGGTGTTCAGCCTGAATTCACTGGGGTTGGCCAGATTGGTGGTTGGAAAGAAAAACTGGGACTTCAACTTGTGAGGAAAGCTGGAACCAGTCGGGGTGAACTGGAACTAGCGTCTTCCTCATCACTTCCGGTCTTGGTACCTCAGGGGGTAACTTGTAGGGGAAGGTGGTGCCTTCAAACCTGGAGCTGATACACACTTTGTCCAGGACTCAGAGAAGCTGAAGTAAGAGAGTGGCGGGAGCTTGGGAAGCTCAGGTCAGGTGCTGACCCATGCCAAACAAGGGGAGATTTAAATCGGCAAGGAAGGGTGCCAGCTGCCACAGAGTCTACAAAGAATGTGCTGCTTCGCTTCCTTCTTCCAAATCTGGTGCAAAATTCCCCTCATGGCTGACACCAACAGGGAACCACGTGGGGAGAGGAATTCTGGGAGCATAGCTCCGTCTCAGCTCAGTGGACATGGCATAAAACCATTCCTGGTGCATTGGGGCACTCAGGCTTAATTTCCTCAGGGGTACATTTCCTCATGGTTTCACCATCTGACTCACTGGTTTCTCTCCAGTCCACTCTTCATGACAAACTTGACCTCTGAGTTCCTTGACTTCTTAGCATAAATGCAACAGCTCTGAACTGTATCCTGGGCCTAACCGTTACCATAACTGTGTCACCTTGAAAGTTTCCAGTTCCGAATCTGTAATTGGAATGTCATTTCATTGGCTACCAACTCCTGTCTTTCCGGTCTGGCTCAGTGTTGTCGCTTCTCACCTGCTCAGAATGTTCTTTGTAATTACTTCTGCTGCTTTCTTAATTCACTTTCTACTGTATCATGCCCATCCACATGCAATAGGCTATACTTCATTCTGTCTTAAAACAAACCCTTCCTAGACCACAACTCCCTACTCAGTAATTACCCCATTTCTATTAAAACTTCTTGTAAAAGTTGACTTTATTCACTTTCTCTGCTGTCTCCTCAGTTCACTATAATCAAGATTCATCCCAGTATTTTTCTCATCAAGGATGACTGAAATCTTGCTCTATCCAACGATCACTTCTCAGTTCTCTTTCTGTCTGACATTTCAGTACCACATGACATGACAATAACCCTTCTCTTCAAAGTACTTTTTGTTTGGCTTCTGAGACTCTGCATTCTCCTGTTTCCCCCTGTACTAGCTGGGGGGCTCCTTCTCTCTCGAAACTCACTCCTTAGGTGATCTCATCCAGTGCCTAGATGCTGAGTTACATTCCTTGATTTGATCATTTCAATCCCAGTCTTTCTCTGATTCCCATGTATATTTATTCACTTAGTTGCTTAATGAGCATCACAAACTTAGCTTGTTCCAGGAGCACTTCTGTTTTCCCATCCCCAAAACATGTTTGTTGCCTGGTTTTTCTGTGGCTTGTATTCTCCAAAATTCATCTCCATCAATGTCCTCCATCCTTTTATATCTGTGCTACTTATATCAAGAGGCAGAGTCTAAGTTCTTTTCCCTTAAATCTTGGGCAGACATTAATGACTTTGACCAATGTAATGCAATATTGGTGACTGACATTCTGGGACCATCCAGTGAGGGCACAAAAAACCTTGCAGCTTCTACCTGGACCTCTCAGAATGCTTTCTCTGGAGAAGCCAGTTACTGTGTAGGAAATCTGACTGCTTTCAGACCACCATGCTGTGAAGAAGGCCAGGCTTGCCATGTGGAGAAGGTGCGTGGAGAGACAAAGAGATGGCTGGGGAGCTCCCAGCTTTTTCAGCCAGCTCCCAGCTTTTTCAGTGAGTGAGAAGTTACAAGATGTGTGAGTGAAAAGGCCATCTTGGATATCTAGCCCCGTGGAATCTTTAGATGACTCTAGCTGCAGCTCCCATGTGATGGAAAGCATATAAGAGAAATCCCAGCCCAAGGTCAGGACAAGGATAAGGGGAGGTGAAGCAGCCAGACATAAAATTTAAGGAAGTATTCACTTTCATAGTGATGCTGCAGGGACTTTGAGAGAGTGACCTTTATATCCTGTACACTAGACACTTCATTCACCTCATCCTAGTTCAGATCTTGCCCCATGAATGGACGGAGCAGCTTTCCCTGGTCAACCCAAAGAATCATAAGAAAAAACCCAAGATATTGTTTCAAGCCACTAAATTTTGAGGTAGTTTGTTATTCACCAATAGTTAATCATATATACACTTGCCATCATACTCAATTGTTTGGGTCAAAGATTTACTTGGATTCTTCCTTTTTCTTTACATCCCACATCCAATTGATGGACCATCAAAGGCAGTCAATAAAATATTTGATGGGTTTAATGTGTGAAAATCAGAAACTTATTGCTTGTCTTCTAAATTAGCTAACGTCAGAACTTCCGAACTACTTATACTATAGAAAAGAGAACAGAGACACTGAGAAGTTAAAAGAATCAGTTCTGAAGTCTTGAAATACAAAATTTTATTCCCAAAGTGCTGTGTGGTTCAGTGTAAGAAAAAAAGATTCAATGTTAAGCATCACCTACCTGTTGGTGCTTAGCAATATGGCAGAGAGAAAGCCGTGAGAAGCAGATCTCTGCCCTTTCAGGGACTTAGCAATATGTCACTGGGGAGTGTCTAGGATGCTTACCACTTAGCTGAAGGCTTAAGTCATAGGTCCCCACTCACCTGCTTTCATTTATTTTTGTTTTTATAAGTAGAGAATGTAAATACTTGGTAGCAGACATCCAGTAGAAACCAACAACATCTGCTGTAGAATTCTATATGCTACCTTACATCCTGAATGTCTACCCCTTTCTTCCTAAAAGTCTTCTTTGTCTCTCTCCATTGCTTTCTTAAGAAGAATGAATTCTTGGGAACAAATTAGAATGGGAATCTCATATGGATGGGAATCCCATTCATGCACAATAAAGTTGGGTTATTCCCGCAGCTGAAGATGTGGGGCCTTCTCCAAAACTCCATCTTTCCTTATAACCCCCTCAAGGACCATCCCAAGTCTTATTGATTTCATTTAAGAAAAAGTCTCTCTCATCCAGCCTTTCTGTATTCGCATTACCCTGGCTTCTTAGAGATTTTCACCATTGCTGACCACTAGGTGTTTCCCAACACTTTCTCTAAATCAGAGGTTCTTAACCAGGGAAGTATCTCAGAATCACTTGGGAGGTTTCTTAAAAATACATATACCCATATAAGTTCCATTACACTTGAATTCTTCCCTAAGGGCCCAGGAGTGTGTATTTTGAGAAAAAAATTACAAAGGTTTATTTCTGGTCAAATAATCCTGCAAGTGGTTCCCAGATGTGGGAATTTCATAGATCAGTTCACTTTTTAAAAAATTGGATTGTCTTTGAAAAAAAGATACCAACTTTTGAATTCTGTCAAATATTAACAAATAAAAAAAATCCTTACTACCAGTTTTTAACATTAGTGTTTTATTAAGTAAAGACAACTTTGGAACCCCCAAAGTAGTGTGGGAATAACTTGAGAATAGAAGCTTTTAAATTGAATGCATTTAGATTTTTTTTAAAACTTAGTACATTGTTCTATTTTTTCTTATTTTACCAGAAAATTATAACACAAGGGAAACTTCAGAAGTTTTTGCAACTTCAGTCAGCATTTTGGAATCACTACTCTAAAGTAATCTTCCATGCTGCTTCTAAGTCTGACCAAATCACTACTCTACTTAAAGACTTCCAGTACTTCTTTGGGCTTCCCTGGTGGCTCAGGCAGTAAAGAATCTGCCTGCAATGTGGGAGATCTGGGTTTGATCCCTGGGTTGGGAAGGTCCCCTGGAAGAGGGCATGGAAACCCTTTCCAGTATGCTTGCCTGGAGAATCCCCACGAACAGAGGAGCCTGGTGGGCTACAGTCTATGGGGTCACAGAGAGTTGAACATGGGCAACTAAACACAGAACCGCAACTCTTTAGGAAAATGCCCAAGGTCATCACCATCACTACAATTAATAATCGTTTGGAGAAATATATTCGTGTATATTTGTGCAAAAGATATAAAATATTTAGGAATAAGTTTTATAAGGAAGACTTTGGATGCATGAGTAGTTATATTACAATGAGAATGAAAATAAGATCTGAATATATAGATAAGGTATTCACAAAATAAAATGCTAATTTTCCTAAATAATATATAAATTTAATGCAATTCCAGTTGAAATCTCAACAGGGTTTTTCTTAGAACTGGATGAAATTATATTAAAATTCATATAGGAAAGTTGATTACAAATACCTAAGAAAATCACGAAACTCAAATGAGAGGTATCATAATGTTGCAGGAAAGGGGACCCCTTCCAGGGCCCGAAACTGGAATCTTGTCTAACACTTGGAAATGAATTGTCTGAGGAGACACATGTGCTGACAAAGCAAGAGAGTTTATTGGGAAAGGGCACCCAGGTGGAGAGCAGTAGGGTAAGGGAACCCAGGAGAACTGCTCTGCCATGTGGCTCACAGTCTCGGGTTTTATGGTGATGGGATTAGTTTCCGGGTTGTCTTTGGCCAATCAGTCTAATTTAGAGTCTTTCCTGGTGGCGCACGCATCGCTCAGCCAAGATGGATGCTAGCGAGAGGGATTCTGGGAAGTGGATGGACACACAGTGTCTCCTTTTGATCTTTCCTGAACTCCTCCGGTTGGTGGTGGCTTATCAGTTCCGTATTCCTTACCAGGATCTCCTGTCATAAAACGACTCATGGGAATGGTTACTAAAGGGCCTGACCAGGGTGGGCGGGTTCAGTTAGTGTGCTTCCCCTAACAAGTTCCCCCCTGAGAGACTTCATACTCAAGATACTTCTTGGGAATTGGGGCAGAGGTTTCTTTTTTTTTGTAACTTTTTTTGTTGTGTATGGGCGTAGGCCTGTCTAGTAGAGCAGAAGTCTCTCTTTACCTCATCTAAGTCAAGGTATTTTTTGTCTGAAATCAGCATTGACCCTTGTAATAACAGCAGTTTAGTTTGAAACTGTTGGCCCTTCTCAGAGATGAAATAGACAGGGGCCAAACAGGAGACCTAACAGGATGGTCATCTCTGGTCCCCGGAAACAGGCAACATTTGGGGTGAGGGTTGCAGGGTTTGTGACCCTTTTTGATTGGTTGGTGGTGAGGCAATAGAGCTGTGTTCCAGGAATCTTGTGTTCAGTCTGAAGTTACCATCTTTCACCTGGGTGAGAAGACATTGCTATGCATATTTTTTTGAGTAGGAACCAGGACCCTGTCTGGAGGCTGTACCAACCTTTGATTGTTTCTCCTGTTTTTGTATCCCTTCCCTTCCCTGATTAGTAATTGTTTGAATTCAACCTTTGGAATTCAGGGAAGGTCAAGGAGGCTGAATGAAGTCTATATCCTACAGACAAGAAATGGAGAACGCAGAACAGATTTGTACTCCAGAGCCCCACAGAGTCCTGCTCAGTTTCAATTTAGGGAACTGGGCAACTAGAAATATGATAACTTTTTGTCAAAATGGGGCATAGGACTGTCTCAGCTTGGAGAAGAGACACTGAATTGGAAGTATTTCTGAGTTGGAAGTAGATCTGAGCCTTGTATGATTAAAATCTCAATCTCTTGGTCTGTTATTTTGTTGAAACAGACCCAATTAGAAGTAGCTGGAGGAGGGATAACTGGAATTTTAATAGACAAAATAAATCTCATTTTTTTTAGAAGAATAGGCCTGAAACCGAGTCTGGACCTGGCACTTTGGGGAGATTTGTAGCCAGGTAGCCAGTTGTCTAGTTTTATAAAAAGTAAGGTTGTAGTTACTAGCTTCTAGCAGACATTGTTTTGAGAATGGTGGCATCTAAGCCTGACAAGACTCAGAAAACTCAAGTGTTAGTAATGTAATGTCTAATCTGAAATTACACCATAGTGTCACCTAGTTATTTTTCAGGATGTCTCAACCATAGCCACTATATTTTGACTTTTTAGCTGTAATTATTTTTTTAATAGCCAAAGCAGATGTCACCATTAATGATGTCAGTATTTTTCTAGGTATGAGAAGATGCAAGAACTGGAACTCATAAAATCTTTTCTTGAAAGGATCTAACTATCAGAAGGCCTGCTCTGTCAGTTTTTTCCAGAGCACAGAGTGCCTCATTCCTGATTTTTACCCTGAACTCCTTTCAGGGGCATTGAAAGTCAGCAGTTGCAGTGGCCATGATTTAATCTTTGTAGATGTAGATGGCAAGTGTCAGTTTTCAGTTGGCAGAGCCACTTTTTGTTTACAAACTTGACCATGATTTTGAGGGGGGCATTTTTATGACCATTTTATCTCATGGTGCTGAGAATATCTGTTCTCAGGTTTGGCAAAGATTTTGTTGATAGGCCACTCAATGTGTTGTTACTGGACTAGGCCATAAAACAGTATCCAAAATTCTCTGGACCAACTGTCTTACTAGCCTCTTGGTACAGGAAAATATTTCCTCTTGTTGCTTTTTTCCATATCTAGAGTTACACTCCGAGAAGGCAATGGTACCACTCCAGTATTCTTGCCTGGAAAATCCCATGGATGGAGGAGCCTGGTGGGATACAGTCCATGGGGTCGCTAAGAGTCAGACAGACTTCACTTTCACTTTTCACTTTCATGCATTGGAGAAGGAAACGGCAACCCACTCCAGTGTTCTTGCCTGGAGAATCCCAGGGACAAGGGAGCCTGGTGGGCTGCCATCTATGGGGTCGCACAGAGTTGGACACGACTGAAGCGACTTAGCAGCAGCAGCAGAGTTACACTGTTACCATCATTGATCTCATATGGAACTACATATTATTTTGTCAGTGGCCTCAGTCACACATTTGGCAGTTTAAGAAACAGCAATTTTGTAAAACAGGTGAAATACAAATAACATAGCCAGCAGTATTAGTAAAGTCACAAGTAAGACTTAAGAGCTTCCATTAGATGTAGCCCAGTATATCCCAGGTCATCTGACTTAGTCTGCTCTGTAGAATCTTTTTCTTCCAGGGAAATTATATATTTTGGCACATATATAAGGCACATAGCCCAGTTTTTTAGTGTTACTAGACTGATTATCCTTAGTATGATTTAATTGTTTCTAACACAGAGGAGAATCTAAACCTAAATTATAGCCTAGTGTTATCTATATAAACCCATAATTGGGGGAGATTTTTTGTTGTTGAAACTTTGTTTGTTGCTCTGATTGAGCTTGAGTAATAGAAGAAAGCTCAAATTTATGGCCAGAGTCAGAGAAGGCATTATTAATTGGCCCGATGAAGGAATCCCATCTAGTAATAGCATAGTGACCTGAATATGACTATAATTTTTCTTTTTAAGTAAATTTTCTCAGGGCCAACCAGTTAGAGTCTTGCAGTAGAGAAATTTACAAAGGTTACCCAGAACTAGACACAGGTAATTGGCAACAAACCCAACAATTGGATTGATTTCTAAAACTGGCATAGGATCAGGCCTATGATAGAAAATCATTTGATTTATATGCAAAGGTCTAAGAAGTCAAGGAAGCATTATAAATGATCATATGAATTGGGTCCAGCATCCTGGGCAAGCTGTCTCCCTCTGATGTCATCGTCTTCTCATCCTGATGTAGCATAGTTTTTCCTCCGTTTGAGCATCATTTTAAGGTGAGATCAGGTCAGCTATCTTTTCTATAGACCAATACAGTGTAGGGGCCTTTGGAAGTGGGAATTAGTCTAAGAGTTAACTTCCCTTCAGTTTCATTGTGCATGAGCTAGTTAAGAGTACCTGATAAAAAAGTCCTTCCATCCAGGTTGGAGATAGTCCCTTAAATTATGTCTTTTTCTAGTCTTGGTTGTATGTCATGAGGCATCTGATCTTCATCTAAAGATGGATTACTGAGATAAGCTTTAGAAACAAACTTAGGGTGTTCTTTAAGAATTTAAGTAAATTTTCCATTAATATCACATAACAGCAAAGAACTATCCAAGAAATGAGTTTTACTACATGCAGATCTCCATTAACAAACTGGGATTTAACATTTATTGAAACATCTTTTTCTCCCTAAAATTACCCTCATTTTTATCAAATATAACCAAATTAAGGCTAGTTTGTTTGCAAAATAGGTCTGTTCTCACAAATTTTGGTCTGATGATTTATATAACCATAATTGATCATAGAGTTTTTATTTTGCTGAAACATTTATAGATTCTCAGACTGAACTTTTAAAATAAAACAGGGCTGGGGAACTCATATCAATGTCTTATCACAGATTTTGCCTAACAAATCTAAGTGAATTTTTTCCTTTTTAAGGTTTCAAAGTTTCTTGAGATTTTTGTACCTGTTAGTGATATAACCTTCTTAATTCATTTGATAAACTTACTGGAAACCTAAGAGTTTTCAATTTCTGGAGGAGTCAGAGAGAAAATATAATTGTTTTGTTTATAATGTATAATTTTGCCAAAGTATTGTCATAATTAGTTTGAAAGGAAGGTTTTCCCTACTCCCGGAAAACATAAGATTCAAACCCATAATTTTTCAGACAGAAACCATGAAAGTTATAAGCATATTCGCTGGTTCATTTAGTCCTTTTGTTAACTTTTGTGAAGTCATCAGGTTTTCCATTAGAATACCAGGACATATCAGAATGTTAAGAACTCCATAGAATTTCTAGGATATCTGTATTAGTAATTTTACCATACATTATAACATGAGTGGATTTATTACTCATTTGATAATCTTTTTCATGTAATTTAACCAACCAAATAAACACAGTTTAATATCTCTCCTTGGGATGTTTCAGGGGCCCTCTGAAGCATCCCAAAGTTAGCTAGAGGGCAAAAGAACCTCAAAAGAATTCAGTTTGGGAAGTTTTATCACAAAGATCAATTAAAAGGGTTTAGAACATTTGGTCAGAGTTAGTTGATGGATGTATCATTGTTGATATGTCACAATGCGCGTAAATACCAAGGCTCAAGGTCTAGTGAAAGTCAGCTCCACCATCTTGGACCTAATTGGCTCTAACCAGTTTTCTTAAAGGCTGTGTCATTTTTAACAAAATCAATTTATCTAACTAATTGTAGTCTAATTTTAGAAAATCTTTATCATGCATAGCTCTTTTCAGTATGTTTTATACTTTTTTTTTAACTGAAAACACACTTCCTACTTTCCTTTAGCAACCAAGAACTAACTTTTATATTAGCATTTTATAGATTGGTGAGCATAAATACCAGTGATAATTTCTAAAACCCTTGCTTTCTTAGAACATTTTAGGATGGCGCCAAACATTATTTACTTATAGTCCCAAATCTCTTTGTTTCTCTGTAAAGGGAATTAGTGTTTAGTAGTAAATGTTTCAAAATCTTATTTTATTTGGAAATGGCCTATTCAATAGACCTCTAACACTTAGCACACTTAGCACAACCCTTAGAAATTCAAGTTACACCAATCTGGAGAGACTATTTTAGACATATTCCTAAAGAATAATTATTTTTAATAGAGTTTTTATAAAAGCTCATATCTCATTTACATTTTTTTAGAAGTTTTTTCACTCGAGGTAATTTCCTTGTTGACAGATTTGTAACAGATCTGATAATATTTAACTTATATTAAACCTAGGTACAATGAACATATTTTACTTAATGTTAATTACTCTAAGACATGTCTATATTAGATAGGTCAACAAACAACATTAATATCAGGTATTTAATACTGAATATTTACCAGTTTACACGAACCTGGAATTATTGTTTAATTTAGAATTATTTGATTTGTAAGCATTTATCTTTCTTTAAGCCAATTAAATAGAGCTCATTTACAAATTAACCTCAAAAAGATTATCCAGAGATAAAGACGTACTGAGACATTTAGACAGACACAACGCAAGATCTAGCTTCATTTTCTAAGTTTAGTCATGAATTAGATATTACAATATAAATGTGACTAGTTTATAAAAAACAGTTGGAATAAATAAAACTTTTAAAGGCTTTTTTCCATTTTTCCTCAGTGTCAGGGGTTAGAGATGGTCTAGATAAGTGTTCCTGAGAGCCCTGGTCTCAAGGCACAGGGAAAGAAAATCAAATTCTAACAAAATGGCAGCAGGTCTAAACCAAATGGTGGCCAGACAAAGCAAAATGACCATCAAAAATTACAACACAGAACACAAAATTACAGAGAAGGCAATGGCACCTCACTCCAGCACTCTTGCCTGGAAAATACCATGGACGGAGGAGCCTGGTAGGCTGCAGTCCATGGGGGCTCACAGAGTCGGACACGACTGAGCGACTTAGCAGTAGCAGCAGCACACAAGTTAAAGTACACACATGTAGACCTGGAAGTCCTCATCAGACACTTCCTTAAATATGAGAGTGCAGTCTCTCAGAAAACCTCCTATAGAGACTCAGAACTTCAGAGCCAAGTACTAACGCTTTAAGGAAAGTATCTCAGGTCTTCAAAGATTTTAAAGGGAGGAAAGGAAGCCAGGTTGAAAGAAGAAGGGGGAGGAGGTGGGAAAGGGGGGCAAGAGGGGTGGCCTTACAGACGTCTCCTGCCACCTGCAGATACCCAGGCATTATAGGACTTTACCCTGGGCCTCCAGAGAAGGGAGGACTGGAGCTTGGCCCTACCAGAAATCAAACCAGAATTCGAGTTCTCTGCCAAGAGGAAGTGATCAATCTCCAATCCTCAGCTCAGGCTGAGGCCCTTCGACCAGATTCCTGCGTCCAGGACCAGGGGACTAGAAAAAAAGGCGGGGGGGGGGGGGGGGGATAGGAAGGGTTAAGGAGAGGAAAAGGAGAGAGAAGGGGAGAAAGGTCAATAAAGTCTCTTGTTCCTTACCAGTCAGGGCACTCTGGCCAGTTGTCTGCGTCAGGAGGAGACCAGGGACAAAAATGTCCCAGTTGCAGCCGCTGGGTCTGGTCCATTGGCAGGCAAGTTGGCCCCTGTGTACCCCGAGTGGTCAGGATGTCAATCTCAGCGAAGAAGAGTCCCTCCAGAGTCGCCATTTGTTGCAGGAAGAGGGACCCCTTCCAGGGCCCAAAAGTGGGCTCTTGTCTAACACTCGGAAATGAATTGTCCGAGGAGACACATGTGCTGACAAAGCAAGAGAGTTTATTGGGAAAGGGCACCCAAGTGGAGAGCAATAGAGTAAGGGAACCCAGGAGAACTGCTCTGCCATGTGGCTCACAGTCTAGGGTTTTATGGTGATGGGATTAGTTTCTGGGTTGTCTTTGCCCAATCAGTCTAATTCAGAGTCTTTCCTGGTGGCACACGCATCACTCAGCCAAGATGGATGCTAGAGAGAGGGATTCTGGGAAGTGGACAGACATGCGGTGTCTCCTTTTGACCTTTCCCAAATTCTTCTAGTTGGTGGTGGCTTATTAGTTCTGTATTCCTTACCAGGATCTCCTGTCATAAAACAACTCATGTGAATGGTTACTAAAGGGCCTGGCCAGGGTGGGCGGGTTCAGTCAGTGTGCTTCCCCTAACAATAACATATGCTACAGCCTTAATAATTAAAGCAATATGGTGCTGATTAGACCATAACCTTTGTCATATATTTATTTCACAAAGGTTATGATTTAATCAGTGAAAAAATATGGTGTCTTAAATAAATGATGCTAGGAAAACTGGCCATCCATTTAAGAGGAAATGTAAAAAATTTTTTAAATTAAATAGAAACAAATATAAAAAGTAAAACAAAAACCAAATGTGAAAATTTAGGCTATGACGTATATGCTAGTAAGACTCTTATAACCAAGACTGTAAAATCAGAAGTTATCAAACAAAAACATACATATTTGACTATATAAAAAATTAAGAAGTTGTGTATGGAAAAGATAACAAGAGACAAAGTCAATAGACATACCACAGATCTGGAAAGAATGTTTATGAGGGAGATGACAGAAGGCCAATTTTTTTAGTAAGCAAAGAGCTCTTAGAAGCAAAAGATAATCTAAGAGAGAAAGTGGAAAGATGTAAATAGACAGTTCTAGACAAATAGAAGTGTAAATCCAAAGGTCAACAAACATGTGAGAAGATATTTAAATTAATTAGTAGTTAGATCACAGGGAGTGAGAAAACAATGAGATATTACTCTAACAGCCAGGAGACAGGCTAAACTTTATGGAAGTGCTGTGACAGTAGTTCTCCTTAGGATACCTCTGCTGGAAATGCACCATCAATGGTGCTGATGGAAATGCAAATTGTTTTTGGAAGCAGATCTAGCTACACCCTTAAAATGTAAAATAAATGTAAAATACAACCACTCAGCCCAGCCCAGTTCTGAGAATCTTACCCTACACCTCACCCCCCAAAAAAGAAACTACAAAAGAAAGAATGCTATGTTTATTTATCCTAGCAATCTCAATAGAAATAATTACTTTTCCCCAAAAAGTTCTAGACAAAGTGCTAGAACCTCATTTGGTCTAGGTAATACACCCATGTACCTTAGGAGTGAGAGAGAGTAGGCTCCCTGAAGGAAAACCAAGGGTGTCATTAGAAGAAAAGTTTCCCTTGTACCAGGGCTCCACCAATGTGTTCCGTAAGTCGGCCCTGGTCCACATGCCCTGTGAGAAGATAGGAGTAGGCATTTGGATTCTTTTATAATAATTTGGAAGGATAATTTTATATGTGTTGAATTGACCAATTAAAATTGGGGGCTTCCATTATGTAGGTATCATTTCATTTGTGTGATACGGTATCTTCTCTGCAGATAGGAACTTTTCCAAGCGAGAGTGTATGGAGACCAAAAGCACTCACCTTGAGCAGATAAATGTCTGCCAGCAGTACAGTATGCTGGGGAACCTGACACAGATGGTGTTTGTACTTGTGAAGTGACTCTTCCAACCCTGAATAGAAACAATCAATTAATTTGTTGCAATAAACTTTGAATGAACTTCTGTCATTTCACATTGTCTTTACAAAACCCTCTTGATAAAGAGAGGATAGAGCTGATTTTGCCCCACCCCTTCAGGAAGATATTCACAAAGACACTGGGACCTTAAGATTATGGTTTAGACCATGCTTCTGTATTTATTTTTATTAATATATTTTTACTTATTTATTTTTAAGTGATAGATGGAAAAATAACCCAGTCTTTCACCACAAATTGTTGGAGATGTTCTGTGCTCTATGTTGATGCTAGCTGTTTTCTCTTGTTTTAGAAGCAAATAAGTTGTTAGGTGTAGGAACTTAGGGCTCACCAATGTCTGAAGATTAATAAAAACGTAGGAAACAAACTTCTGATTCTTCAAATAATGTCATTAATAGCTACAGGATGCCAAGTGACAGCATGACCCAGATTTTCTGATTCCTCATGAAGCAGACAAGAGCAGCTGTTCTCTGGGGGTGGGAAGTGTACTCCACACTATTGCTTTGTGAGATCAAGATACTGGCTGGGTGTCAACAAGAGGAAATCCCACTGAATCAGCAGGCACTTCAATTCTCATTAAACTTGACTTTCAAACTTTATGAAAGAGAGATATCAATGAAACAGAAATTTAAAGTCCAAATAGACTATTTGAGGCATAATCTGCTTTACCTTCCCTGGCATGCAGTTGGCAGTCAGTATCAGGCAGTTCAGTTGTGTCCGACTCTTTGTGACCTCATGGACTGCAGCACTCCAGGTTTCCCTGTCCAGCACCAACTCCCAGAGCCTAGTCAAACTCATGTCCATCAAGTCGGTGATGCCATCCAGCCATCTCATCCTCTGTTGTCCCCTTCTCCTCCCACCTTCAATCTTTCCCAGCATCTTTCCCAGGGTGTTTTCCAATGAGTCAGTTCTTCGCATCTGGTGGCCAAAGTATTGGAGTTTCAGCTTCAGCATCAGTCCTTCCAGTGAATATTCAGGACTGATTTCCTTTAGGATGGACTGGTTGGATCTCCTTGCAGTCCAAGGGACTCTCAAGAGTCTTCTCCAACACCACAGTTCAAAAGCATCAGTTTTTCAGCACTCAGCTTTCTTTATAGTCCAACTCTCACCTCCGTACATGAACTACTGGACAAACCATAGCTTTGACTAGATGGACCTTTGATGGCAAAGAAATGACTTTCTTTTTAATAGGCTTTCTAGGTTGGTCATAGCTTTTCTTCCAAGGAACAGGCGTCTTTTCATTTCATGGCTGCAGTCACCATCTGCAGTGATTTTGGAGCCTCCACAAATAAAGTTTCTCACTGTTTTCATTGTTCCCCCGTGTATTTGCCATGAAGTGATGGGACCGGATGCCATGATCTTAGTTTTCTGAATGTTGAGTTGAGTTCTGAATGTGCAGTCAGTATAGTTTTCTACAAAGAGTAGTTTTTCCAAGATAGCACCTTATGCACATTTGGACATGACATCTTAAGTTCCTCAATAATTAGAGCCAGTTCTTTAATGGACATGGTAGGATGTTTGAAAGCTGTGCCAAGCCTTGTTGTAAAATCTGGTTTTTCACTATTGATATCAAGAAGAAACCTTTTTGTAAATGTGTCATAAATATGGATAAATTGTTCTCTAAACATTAAAACACAATTTGTGAGAGAACTTCTCAATTATCCTAAAATTTTGCTTTTTTCCCTTGTAAAAGTCTAAACAAAGGCAATAGGCTTCCTCTCTGCATTCCATCCTCTCCCGTCAAGAAAACCTTGTCAACAACAAAATTATCTATCAACAAGTTAACATAAAATTTATGAGTGTGTGGTTAATGTTTCTCAAAGAATTTGGGAGAGAGGCATTAGAATTGCTTCTATCTTTATTGCTAAATATATGTAATTATCATAAAGTATCTTGGGGAAAAAAATCTATGATCTTATTGACTGATAGTTGACAAACTTTCTAAGGCTCTTTTGAAATGTGAATCCCAGGACTGTATCAAATGTATCACAAATAAGTTCATAGTCTTCCTACATTTTAAAGCTGCTTTCATACTTACCTGCTCTTTTTTTTACTGACTTTGATTCAGTTGAAGCCAACAGGTATTTATGGAATGCTTAATTATATATGTCAGAAAGCTGAAGCATTTTTAGAAAGAATCTTCCTAATTTCTACTTTGTTCTGTTATCATTGTTATTCTTAATAGACTTTATTTTTATAAGTACTGCTAGGTTTACAGAAAAATTGATTGGAAAGTATCAAGTTCTAACATATCTCCTGCCCCTTTTTCCCTGGATTGTTCCTCTTTTTATTTATATGTTTTATTAGTATGGTACATTTGATACAATCAATAAACAAATATCAACACTTATTATTAACTAAAGCCTGTAGTTTAACCCTGGGATTTCTTTGGAAGGAATGATGCTAAAGCTGAAACTCCAGTACTTTGGCCACCTCATGCAAAGTGTTGACTCATTGGAAAAGACTGATGCTGGGAGGCATTGGGGGCAGGAGAAGAAGGGGACGACAGAGGATGAGATGGCTGGATGGCATCACTGACTCAACGGATGTGAGTCTGAGTGAACTCCAGGAGTTGGTGATGGACAGGGAGGCCCGGTGTGCTGCAATTCATGGGTTCGCAAAGAGTCGGATACGACTGAGCGACTGAGCTGAATTGAACTGATAGTTTACCTTAGGGCTCACTCTTTGTGTTGTATATTCTATGGGTTTTGACAAATGTATAAGGTCATATATTGACCAGTCTATATCCTACTATTATTATACAGAATAGTTCGACTGTACTGACAACCCCCCTGGAAACTTTCTGTTTTAACCTAAAACTGATGTTAAATTGAATCATGGATGTTAAATTGAATCTTTTCATTTATAGCTTCATTATTTAAAGTTTCCTCATTTAGTATTTCTTTTCTTTTAAAAAAAATTTATTTATTTATTTCTGCAATGGGTCTTCGTTGCTGCACGCAGGCTTTCTCTAGTTGCAATGAGGGGGGCTACTCTCTTGTTGCCCTGCATGGGCTTCCTGTGGTGGCATTTCCTGTTGGAGAGCACATGCTCCAGGTCTCGCAGGCTTCAGTAGTTGTGGTTCCTGGGCTCGAGAGTGCACAGGCTCAGTAGTTACAGCATACGGGCTCAGCTGCCCTAAGGCATATGGAATCTTCTCAGACCAAGGCTTGAACCTGTTTCCCCTGCATTGGCAGGATTCTTAACCACCAGACCACCAGGAAAGTCCAGTATTTCTTTTTTCTTCTGTTGAAAAAATAGTGAGGCCATACATACCCTTTGAATTCAAAATTTGTACACACATCCCTGAATGATTAACCATTTATATTGATAGAATCTTTCATATAATTCAGTTACCCACCTCAGATATATCTATTGAGTTCTTACCCAGATCAGCACTCTGTTCCAACAGTCTTTTGATTAGGGGTGCTTGTGATAGGTGGCTTTATGCCACAGAGCTTCATTTCATGCATAGATATACATTTAATTACCAAAGCTCCTTTCACCATATTTTCTTTGTCAGTTTATTTTTATTATTATTCAAATGCATTTTTGAATAGGAAATATATGTATATAGTACAAAACATATAAGGTATAAAAACATTCACATGTCCAGAAAGACTCCACTCACCTTTGCACCCACATACTCACCTCCCTCAACAACTTATCAAAGTTTTATATGTGTCCCCAGAGATATTACATATGTATATAAAATAAATCTTTGAAAATGAAAATCTTTGCCTTTTTTTCACTTAATAATATATTTTGGACGCTGTTCCAAGCACTGACTTGCTTATCCTTTTGATGAGTGCATAGTATCCCATTTTTTAATGTTCCATACATCATTTAGCCAGTCCTTTACTGATGAACAAAGTTCATCTTTTGTGGTTTCAATGCAGCAGTGAGTAACCTTGTACATTTGTCTCTTCATAAGTACTTTAATACAGCTAGAGGATACATTTTAAGAAGTTACATTACTGCATCAAAAAGGAGGTACATTTTAAACTGTGATAGATCAACTGTTCTATTTATGATAGTGTTACAAAGCAAGTTCAGTGCCCCTATCTACACAGAAGCCAATACCACGACACCAGCTTTTGAGAAAACAAATAGCTTTATTGTGAGGTTGACCAGCAAAGAGACAGGAGACAGGACTCAAATCTGTCTCCATGATCCACGGTTCAGGGTGAAATTTAAAAGGTTGGGGGAGTTTCACATTTGGAGGCTGATTGGTTAGTCTTGAATCAGTTCATATATGCTATGAACTGATGTATGGACTGATGTTGGAAGTCAGATTTTTCATATTGACCAATTTCTTGCTTCACAAAGGGCTCTGGTGGCAACATTTCTATTTGGGTTAGGTGGGCTGGGGGTTCTTAGTTCTGAGGTCATCCTGGAGACATGGTTTTCCAACCTACACAGGCGCAGTGCTATTCTCTAAAATAACTCAAGTTTTGATTAATCAATCAACCTATTTAAGGAGGCAAAACCAGTTTCAGCTGGTTTATGTGCTATTTCAGTGGGTCAGCCATTCTCCATAGATGTTGTGCCAGTGCATGGGAGTGTCATCTGCTTGCATCATCACCAACACAACATGTTATTAAACTTTTGGATCTTTGCCAATCTGATAGATGAAAATTATACCTCATTGTAGCTTTAATTTTAATTTCTTGTATTATGTGTAAGACAAACATTATTATTTATGTCTTCAGAAAATTAATAAGGTAAAGACTGATGGCATTTAAGTTGAAGGCAGTTAAGCGGTCCAACAACATCTAATAAGTGAGAATGCCCAGAAAGTGATCTGCTAAGCTTGCCGCCTTGGCCACGGCATCACCTTGTTTCCATAGCACCCAGCACAGTGTGGGGGATGAGAGGTTTGCCTTTCCTGGGAGTTTTCCTATACTTGGTCTTAGTAGTTCTCAAAAAAGGTGTTGAAGAATACCTGTTATAAAGGGAAATAAAACTCCTTACTAAAATGGCAAGATCAATGAATTCTGAAGAATCCTCCCAAAATCCCTTTAAAATCTTAGGCATTCACCCTCATCTCTGCCCTGCGATAGATCTGAATCAATATTAAGAAACTTGCTACTTTCCAATCTATCCTGAATCTGAATAACCACAATGATTGACATAAAATTCATGTTCTAGACTTCTAGGAGAGGTGAATTCATCCTAATACTGATGAGACATATTTGAAAAAACGCTCTTTCTTTCCCACTTCCTACTTGGAAACACTAGTTTCCTCTCTGTATGTGACTTCAAACTTGGACCTTCGGGTTCCTTATCCTCTGAGACCCTGAGAACCTGTGGTTTCTGAGTAGCAGTTAAAGACTTTGCCTTCCTTCATAACGTATATGCATATATCATTGGAGTTTGTTGGCAGGTGGAGGCTTGTCCCTGACTTGTGCTCTCTCTTGACACTCTGGTCCCAGTTTTGCTGCTGAAGGAGGATTATTCACCCTGATCATCATTTGCCTGAAGTCAGGGTTGGGTCTTGGAATGTGAGAAAAGACAGAGCCATCTGGGAAGGAGTGGGTTTCCCAGGGCAGAACAGCTTGTGGTAATTTGACAACTGTTAAGCAAATCAACAAGACGACTAAATTGTCAATCCTGAATTATAAATTTTCAGTTACTATCCTTTATTTACCAAATATTGAGCACCTACTATGTATCAAGGACTGTTCTAGGTTTTAAAGATCTAGCAAATGACTAACACGGGAAACATGCCTGCATATAGGGTTGCCCTGGGCTTCCCAGGTGGCACTAGTGGTAAAGAACCCACCTGCCAATGCAGGAGACATAAGAGACGTGGGTTCAATTCATAGGTCAGGAAGATCCCCTGGAGGAGGGCGTGGCAACCCACTCCAGTATTCTTGCCTGGAGAATTCCATGGACAGGGGAGCCTGACAGGCTATACAGTCCGTGGGGTCGCAAAGAGTCAGACATGACTAAGTGACTAAGCACAGCACCAACGCAGGGTTGTTTTATCCAAAGGTCATTGTAATTGTCTTTCCCCACTCTTATAGTGGAGCTGAGGACCTAGTGAATCATCCCTAGAAAAGAGGCATCCATTTCTGGTAAATCACACTGCCCTTAGACTCAGCTTTATCTCTTTGCTACAAACAGAAGAAGCGAGCTGAATTCTTTTCTAACACAGAGCACATCGTCTAGATTCCAGTAAGAAAAGTCTTTAAGATTCTCAAGTCCTTAAAAAGCATCTGGGGGAAGCATAAATGACAAGGAGAAAAAGCACCGGTTTGAAAGCTGGTCAGCCACTTTTCTGCCAAGGGCTTGTCAAAATTGCTCAAGAGAAAGAAAAAAGAGAAACAAGTGCACATATACATGTTTTAAGTAGCCAGCAACCAAGACAACACCAATTATTCAACCACAGTAAAGAAACCAGCAGCCAAACCACACTGATTATTTAACCGCGTATCCAAGTGCTGAACACAGCCATAGCCAGCCACGTTAATTTAATGTAAATATCCTGAGTAACCAGCCCCTGTTGAGGCAAGTGTTGCAGCAAAGGACAGGGCCTCACCTTTCCTTGTCTTGGCACCAGATGTTTGGAGCTGGAAAACTGGCTATAATCCAACTAATATCCCACCCCCTCTTTTTCTCCGTTTTGCATTTTCGTTTCTCTAAAACCCTGATTCATTTTTTTTTCTTACTGATTCACTGGGCTCATACACACACACAAACTCAGGGAAACATTTCATTTGGTGAATTCTGTTCTTTTCCTCTTGATTTGCACCTTTTCTTGCCTTTCCTTTTCATTTAAATCGTCTTTCTTTTCAACTTCAATGCTTTCATTCCTATGTATTTGATTCCTGTTTATTTAATTTTTACTTATCATTATATATAAAGTTTATTCTTAGTAAGTGTTTATAAGGAAAATATAAACTTTCTTCTTTGCAACTTGCAACTGCAGAAATTTCCACTAGGTTGAATTTTACTGTAAAATAGTTCCTTTCACTGGGAAATACCCAGACTTGTGAGCCCGGATGTCCAAGTTTGAAAACATAGTCCTATTCTCACTGGCCACGAATATAAACATCTGACTCAAGGTCAGCCAGCCCATTGGTGTCCATCTTCTGCCTTGCTCACTGGTGTCCAGAGCTGCCAAGTGAGAAGATCAAGTCTGCTGTGCTGGAAGGACTCTCAGGCCCCAAGGAGACATTACACGAGTAGGTGTCCCAATCCATAGTTCCACCTGAGTCAGTCTTCCAGTCATCCCAGGCCAGGTGTCAGATGTATAGGACTCAAGCATCAGGCGCTTCCAGCCCCCAGGTCTCTGGTCATGCCCCCTAGAGCTGCTTAAATCTTCCCCACCCAGATCTCAGACACTGTGGAGTGGAAACCTGGTCCTCCCAGTCTAAATTCTTGTGTCCCATCTGATTTTTTGATCCACAGAATCTATGAACACAGAAAAATGGTTATTCTTTAATGCCACTAAATTTAAGCTAGCTAATTACACAGTGATAGATATCTTGAACCCCAGCTCAAAGGCTATTCTGAGAGCTAAAGAAATGACTGTATGTAAAAATACTTAAAACTAGACCAGTGCCAGCCACATTGTAAGTTGACCTTCCTCAGTGTTAGTTTCTATCATTACTGTGATAAAATTTCCACTGACAAATATGGGAAATTTGAAGAATTATTTAATAAACATGCTCTTCTCTCATTCATCTTTAAAACTTCATAAGAAAATTTGGAGCAGACTTAAGCAGTTTGTAAGTTGTATTGTACTCCCCAAGATCAATGTCCTTACAAGCTCAGATAGAGAGAGACTGCACAATGATTTTCTAATAAATTGATAATTTACAGTCTGATGTGATAAAGGTCTGGAAAAACAAAGCCCTCTGTACTACAACAGAATTTTTCCTGAGAGAAGGTCTAGAATCCTGCTCACTTTTATGTTCCTCTGAGCACCCAGCAACAAAGCAGACACCCTACCAATATTTGCCCCGCTGACTTGATCAATGCAGTTGTGTTCATTATCTTGCATAAACTTCTGGGAAAACATTGGTTTATTTAGTATTTTCTCTATTTTTGCTTTTAAGTTTGTAATATTTTCTGAGACGCTGATTGGTAATCTCATAAAATTTAAATCGATGTTTATGGATTAAATAGCCAGTATTGTTAAGAATGTACAGTGCAGTGTAAACACAAAACTCTTGCACAATCTTTTCCTGGACTTGTGCTTTTTTGAACTGGGTTCAAATCTAAACTGAGGAAGGCCACACAGGGCGTTAGAGCAAAAAATGTAAAGCTGGAATGCACTGAACCCCCTTGATTAGGGAAGATAGACCTTGGAGGAGGGAATTTTAAGGACATGCTTTTTATTTCTGGTCACCTGGCAAGCCAATCTACGAAAACATACCACACAAATGTGTTTTTCAAGCCACACACATTGTCTTAGTTAGAAAAACAACTTCAAACATCACATAGTGTTTTGGAAATTATTTGCTGAATATGTCAACATACCCCCTGAAAGAAAAGCAGTTGCCTAGCTTTTGGACAGTTCTCATGTGCAGATTTCTTAAATTTGAAATAACAAAATAGTTAATATGATTATTTGGAGATGTATCACATTTTTAGATGGCTTGTTGAATGTTTTGCTCTGAATAATTAAATGTGTCTCATCTTATGGTGAGCAGTCCCTGTGAGTGAGAGGGCAGATAGGAGAGAGAAGAAATGCCAGTAGCAGGAGCAGAGAGGCAAAGGGAAGACAAAGGGAGGGGAGAAAACAGATAGAGAGTGTGGATGGCTTCAGTAAACGGTATTCTCCTTTGAAACTCCTAGTCTCCACAGTTTTACTACAGCAAATATTAGTGCTTCTGTTTACATTTACAGTCTGTACAGAACAATCTAGATACACAAAGTGAAAATGATTTAGGGCTGTTTTTTCTCAGTCACAGTGAAGTCTGGGGTAATGGTATTGCTTATGAGTTCCTATTTATTGACCCAGTTTGGAATGTTCTTTTGCAGGGGATGTTGACTTTATGGATCGGAATCACCATCATGAGTGTGGGACGTATGACCTCAAGTTTCAGGTAAGCAGCCTAGAGAACATTTTTGTCTCAAACAGAGAGAGCACACATCAACTAAACATCCATATGCAACTGATTTGGCTACTTGCACTGTAACTTTATTTTAGTGGCTTGCCCAATACTCTACCTTGCGAAACTATATCCTTTATGGATTATCACCATTATCAATGAATAGCTTTTACTAAACATTCACATTTACAGTACATGTCATTGGTTGAACATGAAGTGTACATTACATGGAGAACTGAGCTTACGTGAGCATTGGGCCCTTAATCCTTCCTACCTCATCCTTCCTATTTTATCAATGAAAGGTTGAGATGCTCAGTGCCATACAGTGAGTAAGCAAAGGAACTGGGACTTGGAGCTAGGTCTAGCTGATTCTAGAAAGTGAAGTCGCTCAGTCGTGTCCGACTCTTTGCGACCCCATGGACTGTAGCCTACCAGGCTTCTCTGTCCATGGGATTTTCCAGTCAAGAATACTGGAGTGGGTTACCATTTCCTTCTCCAGGGGATCTTCCCGACCCAGGGATCGAACCTGGGTCTCCCGCATTGGAGGCAGGCGCTTTAAAATCTACCTTATTGTACATGACATGATACACAATGCTTACTTGGAGCAGCTGGTATCAGGAAACTGGTCTACTGGGGTTTTAAATAATCCTTTGGTCTTGCTAGTCCCTAGCTTAATGTTGGCCAATTATTCCAGCAGACAAACTGAGCAGGTTGGAGGAGGGGGCTGACTTTGATATCAGCTTGTTGAGACTGGCAATCCAACCCCAACTTTGATACCATCACGGTGAAGTCAGCCTGGCACAGCCCCCACTTACCAACTGCCTCAGAATTGTGGTCTAGCCACAAGCCAGACATCATAGGCTCTCAGACTGGTGAAAAGGCTGAGCAAAAGGCTTGGAGAGAAATGGGCGACCTGTAGACTGCGGGTTTTTCAGTCATGCCAAGCTTTGCTTTCTTAAAGAGAATGAAAACTAAGTAGTTAGCTGTCTTGGATTCAGGGTAATGATCCCAATAAATTCACATGTATCAAGTGACTCTTTTTGCTAGTTTAGGCAGCACTGGAAAGAAATAACTGAAAAGAAATAATCATTGGATGCTATCTCAAATGCCCCTGTTCCCAATTTTGCATAAAAGCTTGTTGATGACTTCTTTGAGTCATCCTGATGTATATGTGGGACCTATAAATATATATTGAGCACTCATGGTATAATGTGTCAAGAGCAATACTTTTTGCTGAATTTATTTTGCACTCAGTGTTCATAGTAACTAAGCTAACACTCTGCCATGGTGCCAGATCTGGGCCATTTGCTCCTATGACCTTGACTTTGGATTTTAAGATAACAGTGATCTTTCTTTCTATTCCTCCAGCCCCAGAGAGGGTCTCACATTGGCTCTTGCCAGCCTCTGGGTTGTACCACCATTGTGGCTCCGCTTCTCAGCTTCTCTCATCTATGAAAGTATAAAAGTATTAGTTGCTCTATCATGTCTGACTCTTTGTGATCCCATGGAGCATAGCCTGCCATGCTCCTCTGTCCATAGGATTCTCCAGGCAAGAATACTGGAGTGGGTTGCCATCCCCATCTCCATTTATCATCTGTGGAAGGAATTAAATTTCCTCTATTTTATAGACTTAGAGTGGTTTGTTTTCCTGGTTGAACCCTGACAAATATAATTTTTATTCAGAATTTGTTTTATATGTGTTTGAATTGCCTTTGATATAAGATTTTAGTAAAATCTAGAATAGGAGTCTTTCAGTTCTAAAAAATGTTCTGTGGGTTCTTACTATGCACAAAGTGGTTACACAGGTAACAATTTACTGATTGTTACACAGTCAGGGTCTAAAAATTTGAGATCAGCAAAAAGTTTTTTTTCAGGTCAGTGGAATATAATTGACTCAGTTTTCTGCCTGCATATAATAAGAAGATACTTGGAGATGGAAACATTTATGAATGTTCCTGTTTGAACTGTGTCAAAGTCAGGGCTTTTTCTATGATGGTGTCATCAGATTGCCTGCTGCTGCTAAGTCGCTTCATTTGTGTCCGACTCTGTGCGGCCACATAGACGGCAGCCCACTAGGCTCCTCTGTCTCCGGGATTCTCCAGGCAAGAATACTGGAGTGGGTTGCCATTTCCTTCTCCAATGCATGAAAGTGAAAAGCGAAAGTGAAGTCGCTCAGTCGTGCCTGACTCTTGGCGACCCCATGGACTGCAGCCTACCAGGCTCCTCCATCCATGGGATTTTCCAGGCAAGAGGTGTGTATCCTCAGAGAATGTGAGCAAGTTCATGCAAACTGTAATTTATACTGATTATCTTGCAGGAAAAGTTAGGATCATATTCAGAAAGGAGGGTGGTACACATGTTTCCCCACCCTCAATACAAATACATGAGGATTGAACCCAATGGGCCATTAAGAAATTCCATAACATTAGTCATTGATCTAAGAAGCCTATGAGGTCCACCCACCAGATCAATTTACTAGTAAGGATGGGAAGAGACAGAATAAGGGAGGCATGAGAAAAGCCCTTTGTAATTTTTCATGACATTTAAGTGAGCAAATAAGCTAGTGGTTAGGATAATCCCAAGTAAACTGTGTTGACTGACTAATTTTGCGCATTTTATTTACCAAAGAACATGCATGCAAATTCTTATATTATAAATCATGATATATTGAGGGATGCCAAGAAATCATGGATTTTCACTGACTAAAATCACCTGATTTCTCAGGGAGGTGGAAGTTAGAGCTTGGAGTATCTTTTAACACTCTTCCCTGATACTGCCAGAATCTTGCTTTTATTCAAACGTCCTCCTTGTGTTAGCCTCAGACAGGAAGAGGCAAGAAGATGTAGCAGGCCAGTGCAGTAGAGAAGAGCATGAAAAGAAGGACGGAGTGGAAGAGAAAGAAAGAGGAGGGGTGGAAGTACAGAGTAGCAAACAGTCAAGGAACTGTAATGGGTAAGGTCACAGCCATTCCAGAGGCTGTTGCCTGGACGCTTCCTGCTTCCCTCCATTTCCTGCTTCTCCTATTGCCTTAGCAACAGGGACTGCAGCCCTCCTTGTTGCCCTGGCCCTGTGAGGATGGATTGAAGGACTTTGAATTTGTTTTCATCTCCTTGCACAGGTAGGAAGTAAGCTTCACTTCCTTATCTTACCTATCCTTATCCTTCTGTACTTAAAGTATACTTTTATTTTTAAAATGTTAAATACAAAAACCTTTCTCACCACCATTTTTCTTCTTGAAATTCAGCCAGTTTTGTAGACTGATTGGCCACCAGTTCTCCATTTTCCTTACTGGATATGGGACCCAAACCATTTCCAGCTCCCTTTTATGTTTGCTCAGCTAAAAATATAGTTCACCCCTTCCAACTTCAGCAACTGAAGCAGTTGAAATATATAGTTTACTTGCTTTGTTGGGCTTCCCAAATGACTCAGCAGGTAAAGAATCCACCTGCAGTGCAGGAGACACAGAAGGTTCGAGTTTGATCCCTGGGTTGGGAAGATCCCCTGGAGGAAGAAATGGCAACCCACTCCAGTCTTCTTGCCTGGGAAATCCCATGGATAGAGGAGCCTGGTGGGCTGCAGTCCTAAGGATTGCGGAGTCAGACATGACTGAGGGACTGAGCATAGCACAGCACTTGGTTAAAAAGTAGCACATTTGGATATCAAATTACTTTGGTTCAAATTGAGGACAAACAAATATTGTGCCAGCTTGGAAATGATATTTAAGGCTCTTTCCCCCTCTTGGGTGACACAAGATACCAAAACTTCATAACAGATTGAGATTTCAATTGGTAGTTACTGAAGAGGGCACTCCTTTCCACTTCTTCCCCTACTTTCCTCTTTAAAGAATTTCCTAAACTGACTGAATTTAGAATAGAAAATAATAGTAAGCATTACTTTGGAAACACTGGTCTACTTTGGTCTAGTTGGTGTCGAAAACTTTAAACTTTTAAATGTTCTCTTTGTGAAGGAATTTGCTAATTATCCAGCAGATGTTTTTTTCTTTTTATCCCTTATGCGTCATAGTTTCCTTAAAATTCTCTCCCTCCTTTCCTTTCTTGCTCTGGCTCTGGCTCCATCTCCCCCTCTCCCTCTCTTTTCAAGCAGTGAGGACAGGTTCAAAGAATGTGCCAAAGTCCCAAGGCTCTGTCTTGATGAGAAACCCTCTTACTTTAATTATAACCTCTTCTTGAAGATTCTCTTCCAACTGAGTGATTTGTGTGTCCTGGAACTAATTTTATTAAGTGGGTTGCCACATTCAATTGTTTGTTTGGATTTCATGACTCTGCCTAAACCTTCAATGCCCCATTAAAATAATCAAATATTGGATTACTAGTACCTATATTTTTTTCAGAGGATTTAAAACTGAGAATTCCTTCACAGTTCTGGGAATGATCAGAAAACTATCAAAACAACTCAAAATCTTGGCTGGGAAGTGCTGTTCTTATCCTTGAAAGAAAAAAAAGTACCCAAAGGCCAGCAGAATATTAAAGTCACCTGGTTATTTTGCATTCATCTTAGTCAATATTTTGAGCCACTCATATCAGGTTTTGAAATAGAGTTAAATGTCTTTGTTTAGTTATATAATTTATTTATCTTTCATAATATGATTAAAAATGAACTCTAATTTATGAATTTATTATTGGTTTATTCTTAAAGTAAAGGTTAACGATCCATTTTTCCTACATGGTATATTTACATAGCCTTGAAAACAAGAGCCCTACCAATGCAGACTCATTTCTCAGCAACCTGGTGTAAACCAAGTGGGTCACATCTGCGCAGGTATATCATGATTGAAATGAGACCTCCAGCAGCTCAGTCCAGGCTTCGCTCCCTCCACCTGGGCTGAAGCTCTCAGACACGCTTTCCCACTCCCTCTGCCCTGCCCACAGTGGTTTAAGAAACAGATGCAGGAGAGTGAACCCAAGAAGTTACAGTGAGAAAATGTAGTGTGAGTGAATTTTATGATTCCCTAGTTTTGTGGGATTCGGAGAAGGCAATGGCACCCCACTCCAGTATTCTTGCGTGAAAAATGGATGGAGGAGCCTGGTGGGCTGCAGTCCATGGGGTTGCTAAGAGTCAGACACGACTGAGCATCTTCACTTTCACTTTTCACTTTCATGCATTGGAGAAGGCAATGGCAACCCACTCCAGTGTTCTTGCCTGGAGAATCCCAGGGACGAGGGAGCCTGGTGGGCTGCTGTCCATGGGGTTGCACAGAATTGGACATGACTGAAGCGACTTAGCAGCAGCAGCAATTTTGTGGGATTACTGAGCAAATAACTTGTTGTACAACTGATACCTGGGAAGACAAAGGGCTAAAAGTACTGAAAGGTTTCTATACGGTAGGTAATGAGTCAAGGGATCCTCTATAGTCATTCTTGGTTCCACCCGAAATTTCCCTTTCCTAGACCGTTTTGCCATGAAAAGCATTTGGTGGCTCTTTCCTGTGTACAGCCACCCCCACCCTGCCCCAGCCCACACATCTACCACTGCTCTTACTACTCCTTCTGTTATTGCTACTGCTCTCTCACATACACCTTTCCCGAGAAAGAGAGAAAGAGTCGCAGCGCCGAAGACAGGACTTGCCTGAGTCTCAGAATATTCTAAACAATGAGGCCAATCACTTCAATTTGCAGAAGCATGGATGTTGCTTGGAGGGTTATTGAAAACCTGCTGTTCTTTTCAGCACCACCTGCATTTGGTCTTTAGAACAGAGCTCCAGTACTTCCTATCCTGCTGCTAACTCACTTCAGTCATGTCCAACTCTGTGCAACCCCATGGACGGCAGCCCACCAGGCTCCCCTGTCCCTGGGATTCTCCAGGCAAGAACACTGGAGTGGGTTGCCATTGCCTTCTCCAATGCATGAAAGTGAAAAGTGAAAGTGAAGTCGCTCAGTCATGCCCGACCCTCAGCGACCCCATGGACTGCAGCCTTCCAGGCTCCTCCATCCATGGGATTTTCCAGGCAAGAGTACTGGAGTGGACTGCCATTGCCTTCTCTGGTACTTCCTATGAGTTCTGGTCAGTTTTCAAATTTTTAACTTCTCTAGATGAATGATGACTGGATATGGAATCTTCAACAGAATATTTCCTGATATTACTGTAACTTTCTTATCCCGGAAAGGGACCAACTTAGATGATTCTTGGATAAGAATTTGAATTATTTGGCCATATCAAATTGGGTGATAAAAATGTATAGAGTTAAAGGAGTGACTTGACCAAAGCTATATGGTCATTTCTGCAGATGGTAGAGAGGACAATGAAGGGGGCAGCTGGGATTCAGGGGTGGAAGTCATGGTGCTCTGTGTGGCAAGTGAAAGTCCACTGTGAGAGAGGCAATCTGATCATTATTCCTCTTATTTCTTGTAAGTTTAGGTGATACTCTCTCTGAGGCTTAAGGTATGTCCTTGTGATACATGTCAGTTCAACTCAATGTCCCTCCATCATGTGAAGAGGGCTAGATGGCTAGAGAGCTATATTCTACAAGACCTAAAATGTCAAAGACCAGCAATCACGATTCCCTCCTAGTGCCCCCTTCCTGCCAGAGAGCATGCTGAATTGGGGGAAATATAGTGCTGGGTGGGAAAGAGGGCAGACCCTAGGAGGGGCCTGTAAGGAAGACTGGTTTTCCCAAAAGTGTGTGGAGTTTAACACCATGGAGATTAGGAGAAGAAATCATTGAGAGAGGCGCAAGTCAGGGGGCTAAGGTTGAGTATGTCCCCAAGGATACCCTTTGTGAAGATGTTTTTCCTTCCAATTATGTGTGCTTTCTCCTCAAACTATGGGAGAAAGTGGATTTAGCGTACAGTTATCATTTTTCTCTTCTAGGATATAGTTATCTTGCATCTCCTTCCTTTATACCTTCAGGAAAGTCTGATCACCCCTTCAGTCTTAAGTGATGCCCAAAGTGGAGAAGAGGAAATAGAAAAATGAGGAAAAGCATGGACATGTATCCAATCAGTATCGTAGCCCAACCAGGGGCCATGGTGCAAGCAGAAAAAGGACAACACCCTTCCAGCGGATTATCCCTGGTAGTGACCATCAGTGAAGGAAACCAAGGTTCACAGAAGCATGGAGCCATTGGGAGGAGCATTCCAAGTAGATACCCATAAACACTCTGGTGAGCAGAGACTATTAGATTGAAGACCCAGGAAAAAAGAAAAAACAAGAATGAGGCTAAAGAGAAGGATTTGTTAAGAAATATATTATCTCCAAGCTCTCCTCCGCCTGAATTTATATCTCATAGTTTCACCTTCAAGCTTCAGTTTAGAAATAAAATTTCTCCAAGAAATCCCACAACTTCATATGATGTCCTAGATATCTTATAGGAAATTGGACTTGGTTTAAATTATTTTTAAATCCATCCAAATGCCTTTTCCCTGCTGACAGCTCCATGCTGCCCCCTCATATAAAAAGACTCACCAGGAGAATAAATTATTTCTTCCCTTGTCAGTGGTAATTTGTGTTCACTAAATTACCTCCAGATCTACTTTCCTGAGTCAAAAATAACTTCATAGTTTTTTTTTTCTTCCATGTCCATCTTGGAAAGACATATAGATTTTGAAGTTAACCTCGCTCTGCTAGATACTCAGAAATAATTAAGCTCGTTTTCTTCTTAAGTCACCAGATGTTTCATTTTAAGATGGAACAATACATGGTTTATTTGACCCAAGTTCTCATGGAAAGGCCATTGCTTTCACTTTGATAGTCTTATTTTGTGAGAGGTAAAAATGAAAAACATCTTTAAAAGAATTCCTTTTTTTTTTTTCTGGGAACAGTGCTTGGTCTCAACAGGAAACCACATTTTTAAAGAACATGTAAGTTATTACTGATGATACTCCAGAATCTGATCAAACAGTTTAAGCTGCAGCCATCATGGTAGGATTTTACCACATTGTTCTTCATAACTGTTAAAAGAGATTCAAATGTCTTATGATGTCAAGGTCTGTTTCTGGCAAGGCATCTATTTACACAATTTCTTTGTCACTTTAGCATTTTCTTCTAATCAAGCTGGGCTAATGTGCTTAGGGTACCTTTTATTTTTGTTATAAGAATGCTAATAAATGGTTAAGGGTATTTTTTACAACATGGTGAGTGTTATTTCACAATGTTTCATTAGCTACAAATCCTCAAGTCACTTTTAAGAATTCCAGATGCCCTACTGTAGGTATTTTTGCAGCTGTTTTGTAGGAAATCATGAAAGTGCAACTCTCTTCAACAAAAAGGCCATATCTCATTCCTGCAGGGATCAGTCTCTTTACTGTACTTTATAGTAACAAAAGGGCAATGTAAGGACAGCTGTGTACTGTACAAATTCTATCTGCCTGAAGTTGGGATAGTTACAATATCTTCTAATTTGTAAGATGGTTTGATTTTACATGGAAGGAAGACTTTCCTTTGAATATGCTCTGAAGTAAAATTTTTCTTCCTGCTATTTGCAAGGTAAAATTGGACTGAAGAAATCTATCTGAATCCAATGCTTTTGCAATTGCTTTTGCAATCAGCTTTTGCAATTTGCTTTTGCAATTCAGTTTTTTTGTTGTTGTTCTTTGTGTTTAGATTTATAAGTAGAATTCATTCATTCTTTTACCTGTCACATAACATGTTAATCTAATTGTCAATAACTATTGACTCTTCTTAAGATCACATATTATTTCCTTTACTAAAACAAAATTTAAATCTTGAAAGTTATATTCTGAAAAAAAAGTTGTATTCTGTGGATATTGTGGATGTTTATTCACCAATATCATTTTATATCTCAAGATATAAAATGTGGCCCAGATGACCACAGTTTGTGATAGAAAGTTCCTTTCATTACTTCCAGTATCATGCAATCTATGTCTTCAGTATCAGACAGCATTACATGTTATTGCTGTTGTTTTTCAGGCACTAAGTCATGTCTGGCTCTTTGTGACCACATGGACTGCAGCAGCCTAGACTCCCCTGTCCTTCACTATCTCCCAGAGTTTGCTCAAATTCACGTACGTTGAATCAGTGATGCTATCCAACAATCTCATCCTCTGCTGCCCTCTTCTCCTTATGCTTTCAATCTTTCCCAGCATCAGGGTCTTTTCCAATAAGTCAGCTCTTAGCATCAGGTAGCCAAAGTATTGAAGCTTCAGCTTCAACAACAGTCCTTCCAATGAATATTGAGTTCATTTCTTTTAGGATTGACTGATGTCATCTCCTTGCAGTCCAAGAGACTCTCAAGAGTCTTCACCACCACTGCAATTTGAAAGCACCAATTCTTCAGCACTCAGCCTTCTTTATGGTCCAACTCTCACATCCATACATGACTATTGGAAAAACCATAGCTTTGACAGACCTTTGTCAGCAAAGAGATATGTTTTAAAATATGCTGATTAGGTTTGTCATAGCTTTCCTTCCAAGGAGCAAGCAGTCTTAATTTCATGACTGCAGTCACTATAGTGATTTTTGGAGCCCAAGAAAAGAAAATCTGTCACTGCTTCTGCTTTTTCACCTTCTATTTGCCACGAAGTGATGTGACTGGATGCCATGATCTTAGTGTTTTAAATGTTGAATTTCAAGCCAACGTGTTTACTCTCCTCTTTCACCTTAATCAAGAGGCTTTTTTGTCCCTCTTATTTTCTACCATCCAGTTCAGTTCAGTGCAGTTGCTCAGTTATGTCCGACTCTTTGCGACCCCATGAATCGCAGCACGCCAGGCCTCCCTGTCCATCACCAACTCCTGGAGTTCACTCAGACTCACGTCCATCGAGTCGGTGATGCCATCCAGCCATCTCATCTCATCCTCTGTCGTCCCCTTCTCCTCCTGCCCCCAATCCCTCCCAGCATCAGAGTCTTTTCTAATGGGTCAACTCTTCACATGAGGTGGCCAAAGTATTGGAGTTTCAGCTTTAGCATCCTTCCTTCCAAAGAACACCCAGGGCTAATCTCCTTTAGAATGGACTGGTTGGATCTCCTTGCAGTCCAAGGGACTCTCAAGAATCTTCTCCAACACCACAGTTCAAAAGCATCAGTTCTTTGGTGCTCAGCCTTCTTCACAGTCCAACTCTCACATCCATACATGACCACAGGAAAAACCACAGCCTTGACTAGACGGACCCTTGTTGGCAAAGTAATGTCTCTGCTTTTCAATATGCTATCTAGGTTGGTCATAACTTTCCTTTCAAGGAGTCAGCATCTTTTAATTTCATGGCTGCAGTCACCATCTGCAGTGATTTTGGAGCCCCCCAAAATAAACTCAGCCACTGTTTCCCCATCTATATGCCATGAAGTGATGGGACCAGATGCCATGATCTTCATTTTCTGAATGTTGAGCTTTAAGACAACTTTTTCACTCTCCACTTTCACTTTCATCAAAAGGGTTTTTAGTTCCTCCTCACTTTCTGCCATAAGGGTGATGTCATCTGCATATCTGAGGTTATTGATTAGAGTGGTATCATCTGCATATCTGAGGTTGTTGATTTCATATCTAAATTGCAATGTTCCTGGTGGTCATTTCTTTCAAACAATATCAGTGAGAAATGTTGAAATTGAGATTTAGGGCTCAATGGCCATCCTGAAATTCACATTGCTAAGATTTTGGCTACAAAGTCAAAGCTGGGCTCTGAAGATTCCATTGGTAGGACCTGTGATATAAGGAAAACTGGACTGAATCCAGATGGAGGATCAGCCTGTGACTCTAGCTATTTCTAGCTGTTGGCAATATTACCGAGAGTTGATTATTTCAACTCTCACATTTTATGGATGAGGAACCGGAGGCCCTTAAACACAAAGCTCTACAGCCAATTAATAATCAAGTCCCTGAGGGTAACATTTTTGCCCTTTTGTCTTTCACTTTTATTGCTTAAACATAGGTTTATAGACCTCATAACGGGTTCATGTGAGTGTCATTCATTCCCAAAACATGCAAAATGACTTAGTAAAGCCATGGGCATGCCAAGCTGTAAAGACAGTGTGTACCCGTAGAAGATTTGACATCTAGTGGGAAGGAAACGTACTGAACGAGGATTCCAATGCACAGAAGCAGCTGCCCTGATGAGGCAGACATGGAGATGGGGAATAGAACAGAAACAAGAGAAGTCATGTTCAAGGGGGCAGGAAAGTCCTTCTGGAGAAAAGTGCTTTGTGACACTTGAAGTGAAAGTTGAGGTGACTTTTCCAGGCAGAGGGAATGACATCGGGAATGTGCCAGAGTATTATCTTTGTTACTCAGCTTAGAAGAGTGGAATGGCGGTGGGGAGAGGCTGGAGGTAACTGATTTTTTAAAGAAGATTCTAACAATGCTGTTCTCCCACTGCTAGCACCAACCCAGCTGGTCTTAAACAGCAATGACTCACCATCCCACCCCCTACAGGGACTCATCAGAAAATGACTCTCCCTGGGGAATTCTTAAAAGAGAAAGGAGAAACAACCCCCTCTCTTAATCTCCATGTGAGCTATCTCCAAAATATTTACAAGGATTTTCAATTCCATTATAATTTTCCTCAAAACTATTTACTACAACTATTGCTTATAGTACTAGTTGTAAGATAGTAAAAGTGTTAGTTGCTCAGTTGTGTCCAGCTCTTGCGACTCCATGGACTGTAGCCATCCAGGTTTCCCTAAATTGAACAATAAATTCAGTTCCACTAAAGGGCTGGGCTTGTGAAATGTTTCTGCTTTTCTTTTAAAAATATATTCTATGGGATATTTTTCTTTAGATTTAAGGAACTGATTCCCTTATGTATATTCATAATCTTTGGAATAACATAGTTCTTAGCCTAAATCCCTAGTTTTCTAAGTAGAGAAGGAAATTATCAGGACCTGTACTTTCGTCACAGGTGGATGAAATAAGGTAATACATTTAAGGTGCTTAGAACAGCCTGGCATGGAGCATGTGGGCAAAAAATAGGAACAGTTTCCTCTGCTGCTGCTGCTAAGTCACTTCAGTCATGTCCTACTCTGTGCAACCCCATAGATGGCAGCCCACCAGGCTTTCCTGTCCCTGGGATTCTCCAGGCAAGAATACTGGAGTGGGTTGCCATTTCCTTCTCCAATGCATGAAAGTGAAAGGTGAAAGTGAAGTCGCTCAGTCGTGTTCGACCCTCAGTGACCGCGTGGACTGCAGCCTTCCAGGCTCCTCCATCCATGGGATTTTCCAGGCAAGAGTACTGGAGTGGGGTGCCATTGCCTTCTGCATTCCGCTACTTGTGGAGAAACAAGTAAGGCCCACTTTATGAGAACTTTGGTTGAACTGCATGCATAGAAAGATTTTGCCAGTGAATTTTACTACTGCCCTTCTTGACAGCCATCATATGAAACACAACTCAGCTGTCAGTGAGCACTTGGGCACAGGTGAATTAAGTAAGGATTCAAGCTTAGTAATACTTAAGGAAAGCAACAGTAAAAATTATTAAAATAGAAGCTAAAAAGACAATAGCAAAGACCAATGAAATCAACAGATGGCTCACTGAAAAGATAAACAAAACTGATTAACCTTTAGCTAGATTCACCAGGAAAAAAAGACAGAGGCCTCAAATAAAATCAGAAATAAAAGAGAAATTACAAATGATACCACAAAAATAGAAATGACTAAAAAAAAAAAAAAAAAGAAATGACTGTAAAAGTCTACTATGAACAATCAGAGAGCAATAAATTGGACAACCTTCAAGACATGGGTGCATTTTAAAAACATAGTCTTCCGTGACTGAATTAAAAAAAAAAGAAGAAGGTTTGAATAGGTTGATTACTAGTGAGGAGATAGAATTTGTAATCAAAAATCTCCCAATAAAGGTAAGTCCAGGACCAGATGGCTTCACTTATCCTCCTCAAACTCTTCCAAAAAATTGGGGAAGAGGGAATGTTTCCAGACTTATTTTTCCTAACTCAGCATTCAGCTCAGTTCAGTTCAGTTGCTCAGTTGTGTCCAACTTCTTGCGACCCCATGAACTGCAGCGCACCAGGCCTCCCTGTCCATCACCAACTCCCGAGGTTTACCCAAACTCACATCCATTGAGTTGGTGATGCCAGCCAACCATCTCATCCTCTGTCGTCCTCTTCTTCTCCTGCCATCAATCTTTCCCAGAATCAATGTCTTTTCCAATGAGTCAGCTCTTCCCATCAGGTGGTCAATGTATTGGAATTTTAGCTTCAACATCAGTCCTTCCAATGAATACCCAGGACTGATCTCGTTTAGGATAGACTGGTTGAATCTTCTTGCAGTCCAAGGGACTCTCAAGAGTCTTCTCTAACACCACAGTTCAAAAGCATCAGTTCTTCGGTGCTCAGCTTTCTTCACAGTCCAACTCACATCCATACGTGACCACTGGAAAAAACCATAGCCTTGACTAGATGGACCTTTGTTGACAAAGTCATGTCTCTGCTTTTTTATGTTGTCTAGGTTGGTCATAACTTTCCTTCCAAGGAGTAAGTGTCTTAATTTCATGGCTGCAGTCATCATCTGCAGTGATTCTGGAGCCCCCCAAAATAAAGTCAGCCACTGTTTCCACAGTTTCCCCATCTATTTGCCATGAAGTGATGGGACCGGATGCCATGATCTTACTTTTCTGAATGTTGAGCTTTAAGCCAACTTTTTCGCTCTCGACTTTCACTTTCATCAAGAGGCTCTTTAGTTCCTCTTCACTTTCTGCCATAAGAGTGCTGTCATCTGCATACCTGAGGTTATTGCTATTTCTCCTCGCAATCTTGATTCAAGCTTGTGCTTCTTCCAGCCTAGCATTTCTCATGATGTACTCTACATATAAGTTAAATAAGCAGGGTGACAATATACATCCTTGACATACTCCCTTTCCCGTTTGGAAGCAGTCTGTTGTTCCATGTTTAGTTCTAACTGTTGCTTCCTGACCTGCATATAGGTTTCTCAAGAGGCAGGTCAGGTACTCTGGTATTCCTACCTCTTTCAGGATTTTCCACAGTTTCTTGTGATCCACACAGTCAAAGGCTTTGGCATAGTCAATAAAGCAGAAATAGATGTTTTTCTGGAACTCTCTTGCTTTCTCCATGATCCAGCTGATGTTGGTAATTTGATCTTTGGTTCCTCTGCTTTTTCTAAAACCAGCTTGAACATCTGGAAGTTCATGGTTTATGTATTGTTGAAGCCTGGCTTGGAGAATTTTGAGCATTACTTTACTAGCATGTGAGATGAGTGCAATTGTGCAGTAGTGTAAGCATTCTTTGGCATTGCCTTTCTTTGGGATTGGAATGAAAACTGACCTTTTCCAGTCAACATTACCTTATACTGTAACCAGACAAGGACACCACAAAAAAAGAAAATTTCAGGCCAATAGCACTGATGAAGTTAGATGCAAAAGTTCTCAACAAAATATTAGCAAGTTAAATTCATCAGTACATTAAAGGGATTGTACACCATGATCAAGTGGGATTTATTCCAAGGATATAAGTATAATTCAACATCCATAAGTTGCTCTCAATGTAATAAGCATTAAGAAAATGAAGAATAAAAAATCATATGATCATTTCAATAGATGCAGAAAAATCATTTAAGAAAACTCAACATCTATTCAGGATAGAAACTCTCAACAAAGTAGGAATAGAGAAAATGTACCTCAGCATATTAAAGGCCATATGTGATAAGTCCACAGTTAACATCATATTCAACAATAAAAAACTGAAAGTTTTCCTCTTAAGATTTGAAACAAGACCAGGATACCTACTATCACCACTTTTTTCAACATAGTACTAGCGGTCCTAGCCAGAGCAATAAAGAAAGAAAAAGTTTCCATCAAAATTGGGTGGGCAGGGGGGTTGGTGCAGAAACAAAGTGAAACTCTCTGTGGACTATGTGATTTTATATATAGGAAATCCTAAAGACTATACCAAATGTTGTTTGAACTATTAAACAAATTAAATACAGTTGCAGGGTATAAAATCAATATACAAAGATCTCTCATAATCACTTTCAACAAACTCAGAGAGAGAAATTAAGAAAGAAATTCTATTGACAATTTTATCAAAAAGAAAAAAATACTTGGGAATAAATTTATCCAAGGAGATAATAGGCCTGTACACTGAAAATTATAAAAGATTGAAGAACACACAAATAAATAGATATTCCATGATTATGGATTGGAAGAATCAATATTGTTACAATGTCCATATTACCCAAAGCAATCTGCACATTCAGTGCAATGCTGATCAAAATCCAATGGTATTTCTTAGAGAAACAGATCCTAAATTTTGAATAGAACCACAGAAGATTCCAATTAGCCAAAGCAATATTGAGAGAGATTAACAAAGCTGAAGGCATCATTGCTCCCTGATTTTAGACTATATTACAAATCTATAGTAATTGAAACAGTATGGCATTGTCATAAAAACAGACATATAGCTCAATGGAAAAGAATAGAGAGGCCACATATAAATCCCCAAATACATAGCCAAAGGAGCCAAGAGTATAAAGTTGGGAGAAGAGTCTATTCAATAGATTATGTTCTGCAAACTGGTGACAGACCAGGCAAAAGAATACAACTGGACTACTATCCTATGCCATGTGCAAAATTAACTCAAAATGGATTCAGGACTTATATATAAAACCAGAAATCATAAAACTCCCAGAAGAAAATATTAGCAGTAAACTCCTTGACATTGGTCTTGGCAAAGATTTTTCAAATCTGATTCCAAAAGCAAAGGAAAAAATAAGTAAATGGGACTTCATCAAACTAAGTACCTTCTGCACAGCAAACTATCAACAAAATAAAAAGAAAACCTGCTGAATGGGAGAAAATATTTGCAAATCCTTTATCTGATATGTTGTTATTATCTAAAATATATAAAGAACACATAAAATTCAAAGTGAAAACAAAACAATTTGCTTACAAAATGGGCAGAGGATCTGAATAGACATTTTTCAAAGATAACATACAGATGGTCAATAGGTCATTTAAAAATGTTCAGCATCACTAATCATCATGGATATGCAATTCAAAATCACAAAGAGGCATCACCTCACACATATTACAATGACTAAGGCAAGAAATAGCAAGTGTTGGTGAGGATGTAGAGAAAAGGAAACACTTGTGCACTGTTTTTGGGAATGTATACTGGTACAGCCACTATGGGAAATAGTATGGAGCTTCCTCAAAAGTTATAAGGAGAACTACCAGGCAATCCAGCAATTCCACTTCTGGGTGGAATCCAAAGAAAAGAAAAACACTAATTTGAAATTATATCTGCTGCTGCTGCTACTGCTAAGTCGCTTCAGTCGTATCCGACTCTGTGCGACCCCATAGACGGTAGCCACCAGGCTCCCCCTTTCCTGGGATTCTCCAGGCAAAAACAATGGAATGGGTTGCCATTTCCTTCTCCAATGCACCCCTATGTTTATATATATATATATATAATATTATATACACACAATGGAATATTACTTAGCCATAAAAAATGAAATCTTGCCACTTATGGAAACATGGATGGATGGACCTAGAAGTATTATGCTAAGGAAATAGAGCAGAGAAAGACAAATACTCTGTGATTTCACTTATATGTAGATTCTAAAGACCAAACCAAACAAACAGAACAAAGCCAGACTTATAGAACTGATTGATGCTTGCCAGAGGGGCAGGTTTTGGTGGGGAACAAAATGAATAAAGGAGGTAAAGAGGTACAAACTTCCAGTTATAAAATAGATAAGTCATGGGGATGTAATGTATAGCATAGTATACATTTGATAATATTGCAGTGCATATTTGAAAATAACTGAAAGAGTATATCTTAAAAGTTTTCATTATTCACACATACACAAAATTCTAACTTTGTAGGGTGGCAGATGGTAACTAGACTTATTGTGGTGATGATTTCAATGTGCACAAATATTGAATCATTATGTTATATACCTGGAACTGATATAATGTTATATGTCAATTATACTTCAAATCAGAAAAGAAAATTCCAGGAGATAATGAAGGACAAGGAAGCCTGGTGTGCTGCAGTCCATGGGATAGCAAAGAGCTGGACATGCCTGAGCAACTAAACAACAAAAATAGAAAAAAGATGGAGTCAAGCATCATTAGTGAGGTGGAATATTTAAGATACATAATTTTACTTAACTCAGGCAAACATAGTAACTTGAACTATGTTAATAAGGAGCTTCCTAGCAGGGAAAATTGAAATGTCTGGCTTAATGAAGCAAATTAATAAATTTGTTATTAGAATTTAGAACGTTAATGATTCATCTAAAGTGATTGTGAATAGCTTGTTTTCTTAACTGGTTTTTAAAAGTCTCTGATTTTTTTTTTTTTTTTTTTTACATTATTAATTTATTTAGCTAACTCTTCCTCTCTGGACTGTGGAACTGTAAACCAGTTCAGCTGCTGCTCAAATGTTAACCAACTCCCAAGTGAAGTCTATGCTAATGATGCTATAAGAAATTTAGGGGTAACAGACTCCTTCATTTGCAAAATATTCACAGACATGGAAGATAAAATAGATTGTTACTCAGTTGAGATGCTTGGAAAATATGTTCAAAGGATCTCACTCTTTTCCTTTTGAAATATGGAACATCACAAAACACATGTGCTTACATGAGCTAAGAATGTTTTTTAAAGTTAAAAAAAAAAAAATATTAGAGGAAGGAAAAGACCTTTAATTGAAAAGAATCTCCGCCAATATAAGGAGAATAACATTTCAGTATCTGAGAGCCCACCATGACCTGCACTGAGACAGAGGATGCAACATTTGACTAATTAATGGAAAGTCTTTGTATGGTCAGTAATTGTCCCTTTCCAGAAAAGCAAAGGAAAGGCCCGCATTCCATGTCCCAGTCTGGCTCCACTCCGTGCACTCAGACTGTTTCACTGAGGCCTCTGACTGCCTCCCGGTGACATGACCCACACAATGGCCACAGTCACCAATGCAGTGCTGGCGCCAGCAAGTGTTAGTTTGTTAGGGAAAAATACTATTTTCCATGTATGTTTAAATAATACAGACACATAATATTAAAAAAACAGAAGCTCTGGGTCTGTAATTTGATTCTCAGCCTTTACAAAATAGGCAAAAATCCAAATATTTCTCCCTGCTAAAAACAGTTTAAAATTCGTTTCCAGGGGTAACTTGGCTGGAGAAGCTAACTTGGAATTGGTGTGCTGAAAAGTTTGATTAGGTGGCGATCTGCATTTCTGAGAGAGAACCAAAAGGGCTCTTGGAATTAGCTGAGATCCAAAAGGAAGGTGGGCTCTACAATAGAACCTTCCAAGTTAAAATCAAGTGCTTATGTGTGGTGGTGGTGGTGGTGGTGGTGGTGGTGGTGGTGGGGTGAGTGAGGGGGGTGGGGGGGATTGAAGGGGGTAGGATACATTATTTTTGAAGTTTTAGACTTAGATCATGGAACAAAGTAAGGTAATACAAGGCCCACTATAAATCTGGTTCTAGAATTTTTTGTAATTAAATCTCTAGGACTCCAGAGATTGGCTGGAAGCTGTATTTCAATAGTGATCCAGAAATGTATATCACTTGCCAGCTAGGGAAGCATCATTCTCTGAACACATATCACCCACATTGCCCTGGATCCTTCAAGTCAGGCCAATCACATCCCAGGGGGCTCAACAGGTGAATCTCACACCAGCAGATATTTTAGGTAATCTCTCCCGCACTGCTCCCAACATGCTTGTTCTTGTCTTCACTCCCTGAATCCAGCTGTCTACATTCCTATGGTTAGTAGTTGTTCCTCTTTGGGTTAAGTGGATTGGAGCTCAGCACTCCCACTTGACTGTCAGACTTTCCACTGTAGATCCCAGACTGAAAAGCATCTCCTCTGATTGGGCCTATTTCCTCCTCTCCCTCCCAAATGAGTTTCAAATATCTCTTTGGTAGAACTAAACAACTTCTCCTAAGCCTTATGAAACAAAAGATAAAGATGACTAATACCTATTCCCTACTTTCTAGGAACTTACAATCAATTGCTTCAGGTAAGATATTGACAAAGAAATAGGGCTAATATTATTATGAATCTCATGTTATGAGTGCAGGATGAGGGGAAACACCAATAGCTGCTCCATTGCCAAGATAAGGGAAAGAACAATTCTCTCTGGAAAGACCAAGAGTGTAATGGTTATGAAAGGATTTTGAGGAAGCTACAACTGGTGTTTGCTTTAGTTATTTATTGCTGCCATTAAAAAATTACCATAAACTTAGTGACTTAAAATAAGACAAATTTATTACCTTCAAGTTCTGTAGGTCAGAAGTCTGACACTGGTCTCACTGGACTAAAATCGAGATGTTAGCAGGGTTGTGTTTCTTCTGGAAGCTTTGGAGAAGAATCCACTTTTAAGCTCATGTACATCATTGACAAAGTTCAGTACCATGTGGTTGTAGGAGTGAGGTCCCCATTTCCTTCCTGCCTGTTGGCTGGGGCTACCTTTAGTTTCTAAAAGCCTCTCTCTATTTCTTACACATGATCCCTAAACTTTAGAACCAGAAATGGCATCAATCTTCTCAGGCTGCCTCTCTTCTCCCTCTGTCTCATCTGCTTCATCTTTCTGTCTTCCCCTCTGCCCTTAGGGGCCAGATTACCTTGGGTTTACCTGGGTAATCCAGGATACTCTCCTTTATCTTAAGGTCAGCTGATTATCAAGTTTAATTTTATACATAATCACACAATCACAGGCAGAACCCAAGGTGGAAGAATTCATGGGAGCCAAGTCTTACCTAGTAACGTGTTTTTATGATATTAAGCAAAGGGGTACAGAATAGAATTCAAATTGTTGTAGCCACGCATTCCGGGAAACAAACTCACTCAGAAGGACAATGTAGATAGTGGAGTACAGTTTATTACACCGGTGGGCCCAAGGCAGAGTCTCCTCTTAGCCAAGGACCCCGACCAGTTTTTGTGAAAACATTATATGCCCTAAGTGTACGTGCTCAAACCCACCTCCCCAAATTCCTTGCAACTAGTCTGAACAAAGGAAGAGAAAGATACAATCAAAGTTAACCCATGATTCATATGCCTTAAGCCTAGGTAGTTAACAGGGGACAATTATCAATAGGCCTGTGGTCATACCCCACCAAGTATAATAGAATTTATTATTCTATTTGGTTACACAGATAATTAGGGTATCCTTTTGGGCAATGGAGAATCTAGATATGGGCCCTGGGGCTCTTCCATCTGGGGGGCCTTGTTTTCCAGTATCCATAGATACTGGGCATATAGCTCAAAGTCCAGTCAGGCCCAAGATGCAGTCCTGCTTTCAAAATGGAGCCTGTTCTGTTTCCTCCTTCAAAATCACGTCCATATTAAACAGGTGCTAAGTTGCTTAGTATGACTCAAGTTTGGAAACACAAGGTAAATCAGAATTTATTTCTTTCTCAAAGTCTCTCCTAGAGGAGAAGACAGACTTCTTTTCAAATAATTTTGATACAATAAGCTATTTGCAAAGTGACAACCAACATTAATAATGTTGTGGTTTTAATTTGATAGGCTATGTTTATCTCTTGAATTTTGTAAGTTATATTTCATCATGTATTTAGGACCATGATAGAGGCTTCCCAGGTAGCACTAGTGGTAAAGAACCTGCCTGCCAATGCAGGAGACATAAGAGACACGGGTTTGATCCCTCGGTGCAGACCTCCTGGAAAAGAGCATGGCAACCCACTTGAGTATTCTTACCTGGAGAATCTCCATGGACAAAGGAGCCTGGCAGGCTATGGTCCATAATGTTGCAAAAGGTTGGGCTGAAGTGACCTCGCATGCACACATGCACACAGGATCATGATAAAAGTTTTGAGGACCACTGAAATGCATGCATACAATTGGCCAAAAACAGGGCAAAATGAGATGAAATCTAAGGGAGCCCCATTCTTGATTGTCCCCTTGTCCTCACCTGCAGTGCTGACTCTGACCTCCCATCCTGCTTTCAACTTGCCACTCAACTTGATATATTCTCTCCTTTCCATCATAGCACTCAAATGGTATTGTAAGGCAGAAAATCAGATAAGAGCAACATTCCATTTGGCACTTTGACACTCATGTCTCATTTGCATCACCTGTGGAGCATTCTCTGTTCTCTAACAGCCAGTCTTCCTTCCTCCATTGTCACCTCTACCATTCAACTGATACATTTGATAAGGGGATTGAGGACCGGAGGGCATTTTATTCATTTTGGAATATCCTCTTAGTCTGCCCATACCAACAGTGTTACAGATAGTGAAGCCATTCAATAAAGGTTTAGTAAATTATTTTTTTTTAAAGGCAAAAATATTAAAACTAAGTCTTTGATTGGTTTTAGAAGTTAAAGTGAGCAGACAGGAAATGGCATTTACTACCTGAAACGTTTGTCTTTTTCATGCAAAGGAGAAAGCAAGTGGCTAAGTGGTGAGGTATGAGCCTCAAAAGATTAGGGAAAACAAACACAATTGAAGAAAATTTCCTGTGATTTAAATGCAAAGTAGCTGAATAAATGTCATCCTGAAATGCCCTGTGAGATACAGTAAGTCCCCTTAATGCCAGTGTGTGTGTATGTGTGAGTATGTGTGTTCAGTTGCTCTGTCTAGTCCGACTCTTTTTAAACCCCATGGAGTGTAGCCTGCCAAAGCCCTCTGTCCATGGGATTTTCTGGCCGAAGACAGGAGTGGGTTGCCATTTCTTCCTCCAGGGAATCTTCCTGACCCAGGGATGGAACCTGTATCTCCCCTGTCTCCTGCATTGCAGGCGGATTCTTTATCGCTGAACCACTTGGGAACTAACTCTTAGGTTGAGAATGTTCAAAGATTCGAACCTGTGTTCCATCAATGACAGGAGTGAGTGAAATTGCAACTTGCCCTCCATCTCTCATTGCTGAAGATCATTCAGTTCTACCATCTCCTACTTCCTCTCCCTCCTCCAGGCAGTAACTCTTCTTGCCTGTTCACTGGATACCAGTCTCTGTGTGCCAGCTATTGTATTGTGCTACTAAACTTTCAAAGTACTATACTGTAAGATTAAAAATGTTTTCTTTATTTTTTGTTTGCTTTTTCTGTACTATTTGTATGAAAAGTATTGTAAACCTATTACAGCACAGTATTATTTACCAGATTGTGCTAGTTGAATACCTAGGCTAACTTTGTTGTGCTAACAAACAAATTGGACTTATGACTGCTCTCAGAACAGAAATCATTCAACTTGTTCATATGTAGGGGACTTACTGTACAGGAGTTGTGAAAGGTGAGTAGGGCCATTGTACACATTCTGGAAAACGAAACATTTAAAGCAGACATTGAGAACATTTGGTTCCATATTCATCCTTCAGGGCATTAAAATTGCCAGTCAACTGACCTTAAAATAAGGAAGATTATGGCTCAGTGGTAAAGAATGCACCGGCCAATGCAGGAGCCATAAGAAACACAGGTTCGACCCCTGGGTCGGGACGATCTCCTGGAGGAGGAAATAGTAACCCACTCCAGTATTCTTGCCTAGATAATCCCATGGACAGAGGAGCTTGGCAGGCTACAGCCCATGGGATCGCAAAGAGGCAGACATGACTAAGCAACTGAGCACGCACACATGCAAGGTGGGCCCAACATAATCAGAATGAGCCTCAGAAATGGAAGGGAAGGCAGAGGGTTGAGAGTCAGAGAAGATGTAATGAGGGGAGCAAAGTCAAAGTGATATGACCTGAGGACTACACTTGTCATTGTTGGCTTTGAAGATGGATGAAAGGGCCATGAGTCAAAGAAGGCGGGAGCCTCAGGCAACTGGAAAAGGCAGGGAAACACATTCTCCTCAAGAGCCTCCAGAAAGGCACACAGCCCTGTCTTGAATTTAGCCCAGTGAGAACCGTGTCAGACTTCATTTGTGTTGTCTCAAGCTACCCAATTTGTGGTAACTTACTACAACACTCACAGGAAACAAACAATTATATAATTAGTCAATGTCCTGTTGTCTGTGGTGGACGGCCCGCAAGGTGCATTGTGGAAAAGCAGCCCTCTGATTGGCTCATGCTCCATGCAGAAGGCTAACTGACAGACTCCGGGATGTCGTGGGGGAAAGGTCATTGTGACTCTCCAGCCAAGGAGCCCCAGACTGCTGGGCTGTATGGGACAAAAGCCCAAGTCCTAGTCGTTGCAGAGGTTAAAACTGATATCACACAAGCTGAGTTCAGCACTCAGATGCTTTTACTCGTACATAGAATTTTTTTTTAAAATGTGAATTAGTGTCCAACATTTTAAGATTCTCTTGCAGAAAGAGGGACTCCTTCTGGGGCAAGAGAGTGGGCTCTTGTCTAACACTCAGAAATGAATTTTCTGAGGAGACACACATACTGACACAGCAAGAGGCTTTATTGAGAAGGGGTACCTGGGTGGAGAATAACAGGCTAAGGGAACCCAGGAGAACTCCTCTGCCACATGGCTCACAGTCTTGAGTTTTATGGCCAATCATTCTAACACAGGGTCCTTCCTGCTAGCACATGCATTGCTCAGCCCAGATGGATTCCATTGAGGAGGATTCTGGGAGATTGGTAGGACACATGGATTAGTCTCCGGTCTCCTTTTGACATTTCCTGAATTTTTCTGGTTCATGGTAGCTTGTGAGTCCCATGATCCTTACCAGGACCTCCTGTTGTTAAGACAGCTCATGCAAGTGGCTACTATCTTGCTTGAGTATGGTGTAGATGGTTTCAGTGTTTCCCCTAACCATTCCACTTAAGCATCAGGATTTCTGACTTTTCTTGGAAAAAATAAATCAGAAAATGTTGCCACACTTAAATCCCATGGGAGTGGAGTCATGGCTGCTCTTTAGACAGCACACTCACACTGTTGGCACCATATGCTCCACTCTACTATCTCACACCCTCTCTCTGTCACCCTACCACATGGCCGGAAGGGACCAGTGTGCAATCCCTGGTACTCTGCTTGTGTACAATACACATTTCAAAACTGGCTTAATTAGGGAAAGGTACTCAAGGGAATCTAGCCACTTTCAATGCTTTTGTCATATATGATAGCAAAGAATGCCTTCATTGATTTCAGAGACAAAAAATCCCAATAGTTCGATTCATTCCTCCATTCCATCCAAGTTCTTAGCCTAAGCAATACCAAGAAACACTGGCATTGGTGCCTCACAAGGAATTTCCAGATCTACTTATGATTCTCATTCTGATCAGCTAAACCTTTGCTCCTTTAAGAATTTATAGAAAACTGACTTCAACAGGTAAGGGAAGAATTTTCTAAAGGATATGTATATAAATCAAGCTGGAATACTTTCAAGATGATAGACAATGAACTCAAACAAAATGTCAAATGGTCTGATAGCATTTTCATGTGTGCCCAGCCAAGGTTTAGAGAAATCCCTGTGCACTTTTACTGGATTAACAACATGTCAGCTCTGACATCAGCTGCAACACAATCTGCTATTGCAAAATGCACTTAGGAACCCTGATGCATTAATTGTTATGTTTGGCCTTATTACACACTTATCTTTTTCCTCATATCTGAAAGCTAGTGGTTATGGGCTAGAATTTTTGGAGAAGTGATACCTTACAAGCTCACACTTGAAACAGCTCTGAACAGTGATGGAATGTCATAGTTGCAGGAACAAGAGAGGAGAGTTGGCTCACAAAAGGGTCAGTGTCCTGAGTGGCTGGGCAGGAATCCACTTCTTCCACCTCAGGCTCTCATCTTCAGCCTACATGTAGTGAATAACCAGCCATACATGTGCAAAAGAGAAGTTGGGCTGGGCTTTGACACGGCCTCTGTGGGTGTGATAGATGTGCAGAAATCCAACCCTTTCCAGGGGGGTCAGGTGGCACCGTCAAGACAAAGTGCAAACAATTCTGTCCTGGAAAAGAACTTTTTTTTCCCGCTATTTGTGCCAAAGTGTTACAGTATCCCTACTAAATTGTAAATCTATGCAAAGAAAGAAAAAGCCAAAATGAAGCCCTGAATTGAAATACTCTCTGCATAGAACATATTTAAATTGTGCAAAAATTCCTATATGAAGAAAGAGAGAAAGAAAAGAAAAAAGAAATGGCATTCACTTCTCATTTCCGAGGGCGAGTTGAAAACATCTGCTTTCTGGATTACAGACTGAGACAGTATCCATGTCTGAAAAAGCAAGATCTCTAAAATCTTTCCTTTGGAGGCTGTGGATAAAACAAACAAGGGGAGGATGAAGCTCCCTCTGGTCTGCAGAGGCTTGCCTAAGCAGACAGAAAAATAGAGTGCTTGCCTGCCCGCCATCCCAACTAATAAAACTTGCAAAATATTTCTTTTCGTTGTCTTTTCATTGCTTTTCATACTCCCCCTGTCTTCTTATATCTCTTCAGCAGTGATTCTGATGGGACCTGGGTTTATTTGAGCCTTTGATAAAACACATACCACTACTCTCTTCCCCAGCTCAAGACTCAAGGAGTTTTGAGAAATATCTATAAATTTTCCTAATTGCTAGACAGTTTTTCCACTTCTGGGCCAACTGGCTTCCCTTAGCCATAATGTCGAGCTCTGACCTATGACATGAAGGGCTCCTAATTGATGACTACCAAATGTTGAAAGGGGCTTTGGTTTTACTCATTTTTCTTCATCTGATTCTCAGCCTTGGGGCAGGCTGGCTTCTTAGTCCTGGTCTGAGTAGGCAGAAATGTGCCAATTCAGAAGGGAAACTGGGAAGGGGACAACTGTGTGGGCTTGTCGTGTGCCAGGCAGTGTGCTGAATTTTGCCTAACTTTATGGTCACAAAGACTTGAGAGGTCAATTTTGCCAGTCTCGTTTAGACAATTAAGGACGTCAGATAAATCAGGTCGATCATTTTAAGCCAGTGAGCAGCAGAGCTGGCAAACCAAACCAAAGTTGCCTGCCTCTGAAGCTTTAGTTATCTACACAGCTTTGATAAGTAATGGGTCTTGAAACTTCTTAAAAGATACTTTGATGCTTTCTCTTCAGAACTTTTTATCACTTATATTGTCCCTGCTGCTGCTGCTAAGTCACTTCAGTCGTGTACGACTCTGTGTGACACCATAGACAGCAGCCCACCAGGCTCCTCCATCTCTGGGATTCTTCAGGCAAGAACACTGGAGTGGGTTGCCATTTCCTTCTCCAATGCATGAAAGTGAAAAGTGAAAGGGAAGTTACTCAGTCATGTCCGACTCTTCGCAACCCCATGGACTGCAGCCCATCAGGCTCTTCCGTCCATGGGATTTTCCAGACAAGAGTACTGGAGTGGGATGCCATCGCCTTCTCTGATATTGTCCCTAGTATTAGAGAATTCCCACGCAGAGAATTACATATGGCAGTAAGAGCTTTGCAGAATTTATTTGTAACATACCTCAGCTCAAAATTAATTTCCACTTTCAAATCCAGATGACATCTCAAAAGGAGACTGTCAGGTGAGAAGATGAGGGTAGGTAATTACACAGAATGTAGGTGATCTCAGTTATTCTACCATTCCCCACACATCCCATGGCCATGGATTTGTTCAGTTCAGTTCAGTTCAGGTCAGTCGCTCAGTCGTGTCTGACTCTTTGTGACACCATGAATCACAGCACGCCAGGCCTCCCTGTCCATCACCAACTCTCGGAGTTCACTCAGACTCATGTCCATCGAGTCAGTGATGCCATCCAGCCATCTCATCCTCTGTCGTCCCCTTTTCCTCCTGCCCCCAATCCCTCCCAGCGTCAAAGACTTTTCCAATGAGTCAACTCTTTGCACAAGATGGCCAAAGTACTGGAGTTTCAGCTGTAGCATCATTCCTTCCAAAGAAATCCCAGGGTTGATCTCCTTCAGAATGGACTGGTTGGATCTCCTTGCAGTCCAAGGGACTCTCAAGAGTCTTCTCCAACACCACAGTTCAAAAGCATCAATTCTTCTGCACTCAGCCTTCTTCACAGTCCAACTCTCACATCCATACATGACCACAGGTAAAACCATAGCCTTGACTAGACAGACCTTAGTCGGCAAAGTAATGTCTCTGCTTTTGAATATGCTGTCTAGGTTGTTCATAACTTTTCTTCCAAGGAGTAAGCATCTTTTAATATCATGGCTGCAGTCACCATCTGCAGTGATTTTGGAGCCCAAAAGAATAAAGTCTGACACAGTTTCCCCATCTATTTGCCATGAAGTGATGGGACCAGATGCCATGATCTTTGTTTTCTGAATGTTGAGCTTTAGGCCAACTTTTTCACTCTCGTCTTTCACTTTCATCAAAAGGCTTCTGAGTTCCTCTTCACTTTTTGCCATAAGGGTGGTGTCATCTGCATATCTGAGGCGATTGATATTTCTCCAGCAATCTTGATTCCAGCTTGTGTTTCTTCCAGTCCAGCGTTTCTCATGATGTACTCTGCAGAGAACTTAAATAAGCAGGGTGACAATATACAGCCTTGACATACTCCTTTTCCTATTTGGAACCAGTCTCTTGTTCCAGTTCTAACTGTTGCTTCCTGACCTGCATATAGATTTCTCAAGAGGCAGGTCGGGTGCTCTGGTATTCCCTTCTCTTTCAGAATATTCCACAGTTTATTGTGACCCACACAGTCAAAGGCTTTGGCATAGTCAATAAAGCAGAAATAGATGTTTTTCTGGAACTCTCTTGCTTTTTCCATGATCCAGTGGATGCTGGCAATTTGATCTCTGGTTCCTCTGCCTTTTCTAAAACCAGCTTGAACATCAGGAAGTTCACTGTTCACGTATTGCTGAAGCCTAGCTTGGAGAATTTTGAGCATTACTTTGCTAGCGTGTGAGATAAGTGCAATTGTGTGGTAGTTTGAGCATTCTTTGGCATTGCCTTTCTTTGGGATTGGAATGAAAACTGACCTTTTCCAGTCCTGTGGCCACTGCTGAGTTTTCCAAACTTGCTGGCATATTGAGTGCAGCACTTTCACAGCATCATTTTTCAGGATTTGAAGTAGGTCAACTGGAATTCCATCACCTCCACTAGCTTTGTTTGTAGTGATGCTTTTCAAGGCCCACTTGACCTCACATTCCAGGATGTCTGGTTCTAGATGAGTGATCACACTATCGTGATTATCCAGGTCATGAAGATCTTTTTTGTACAGTTCTTCTGTGTATTCTTGCCACCTCTTCTTAATATCTTCTGCTTCTGTTAGGTCCAGACCATTTCTGTCCTTCATTGAGCCCGTCTTTGCATGAAATGTTCCCTTGGTATCTCTAATTTTCTTGAAGAGATCTCTAGTCTTTTCCATTCTGTTGTTTTCCTCTATTTCTTTGCATTGATCACTGAAGAAGGGTTTCTTATCTCTCCTTGCTATTCTTTGGAACTCTGCATTCAGATGGGTATATCTTTCCTTTTCTCCTTGGCTTTTCACTTTTCTTTTCACAGCTATTTGTAAGGCCTCCCCAGACAGTCATTTTGCTTTTTTGCATTTCTTTTCCATGGGGATGGTCTTGATCCCTGTCTCCTGTACAATGTCACGAACCTCATTCCATAGTTCATCAGGCACTCTATCTATCAGATCTAGTCCCTTAAATCTATTTCTCACTTCCACTGTATAATCATAAAGGATTTGATTAAGGTCATACCTGAATGGTCTAGCGGTTATGTGGCTCTAAATGTGTGGCTCCTTTTAAATAAGAAAGAATTTGGATCTGGACAGATTTATGGCAAACTGTCAGAAGCAGAGATGATTTTGAGAGACCAATCAGTGGGCAGTAAGACAATTTATGCAATCTGAAAACATAAGGCCAGGCAATTAGAGGAATGAAGGGCTTCTTGGGCAACCACCTACTCTCTACTTCCCTTCCTCCAGCAAACCTTTGCTTGATTTCAGACTTTCTACCTCCTGGTATACATTTTTATTCCAGACATCTCATTTTGTGTGTTTATACAAAAGATCAGGGCAGTTACGTGCAAAGGTCATGGGCTGTGGAATTAAAATATCTGGTTTCAAATTACTGTATCACATTGAAATACTGTGTGATCTTGGGCTTATTACCTAGTCTCTCTGAACCCTTCTCTGAAAAATCAATTGCTCTAAATCTTATTGAGACAAAGTAAATAACACAATTCCTGGCTTATGCTGCTGCTGCTGCTGCTAAGTTGCTTCAGTTGTGTCTGACTCTGTGCGACCCCATAGACGGCAGCCCACCAGGCTCCCCCGTCCCTGGGATTCTCCAGGCAAGAATACTGGAGCTTATAGTAGCTATTAAATAAAGAATACTATTTTTCTTTACTCTTCTTATGTGCTTTTTCAGAAATGCCCTGGTCCTAAGGATTTTCCTTTCTTTTTTTGCAAGCCTCAAATGTTCTTAATTTGGTGGTGGTGTTGAAGACTGCCTTTTTATACAGTTCATGGGGTTTTCACAGCAAGAATACTGGCTTGGTTTGCATTCCCTCCTCCAGTGGACCACATTTTGGCAGAACTCTCCACTCTTCTATTCCATTTGGGATTGGTGTCAATGGAACCTAGATTCTGGGTTCAGATAACTGGCAGAGATCTCTCAAACTCAGGGAAGATCCAATCCCAGTAGACAAATTCTGATAGAAGACAGCAATGAAAACCCCATACTTCACAAGTGAGTGCTTTTAGGATGAGCAAAACTAATGTAAACTTCTACCTAAAGAAGGGGTAAGGAAATTCTTAAGTCAAAGCCTCAAGAGGAAACAGGAATTTGTTCCTTGTTTCCCACTTGGGTGGCCACTGGTGGGTGTGATGCCTGGAGAACTGGCAGCTATCTTGAATCCACGAGGTGTCAGTCACAAGGATGAAACCAATGTGCTGAAAATGGTGGGAGGAATGGCTGGAAAGAGCTTGAAGGACTCTTGGTAACATTATGGAATTGCTGAATGAGTCTTTGGCCATCCATCTTCATATTTGTTGTTGTATGGGATAATTAATGCTTAAAGTGACTGTGTGCCAACCACAAGTAAAGTGAAGTCGCTCAGTCGTGTCCGACTCTTTGTGACTCCATGGACTGGAGCCCACTAGGCTCTTCCATCCATGGAATTTTCTAGGCAAGAGTACTGGAGTGGATTGTCATTTCCTTCTCCAAGAGATCTTCCCATCCCAGGGATCAAACCAGGGTCCCACATTGAGGGCAGACGCTTTACCATCTGAGCCACCAGGGAATCAATTAATTAATGCTTAAACTAAGTCAAATACTTTTTCATCTGCAACTACAAGTGTTATTGATTCTCTGATGTCTGCTTCTCAAAACTAATCTGAGAATTATGAACAACAGAGGTAAAGCATCTAGAAAGTGCCTGTCACTTAGTAAACAGCTGGCAATCATATAGCTTACATTTGCAATAGTTGTTAATATACAGGCTTTCTAGGGGAGCAGTGGGGTCCTCGATAAATGGAAGCTTCCTTTAAGCATGCGTTGGTGTAACAGACAAAATTCATACATTCCATCAAGCCTATTAAGGGTCTTCACCCCATCACCTTGAGATTCCATGAGATATTATCAATAGGCACAAATAAAATTTTGAAATTAACTGAATTTGAAGTGTTGCAAGTCAGATAAGAAGAAACAGTATTGAACAAACCCTTTTCACTCCTAAGGAATGAGTGAGTTTCAATTCAGTTCAGTTGCTCAGTCGTGTCTGACTCTTTGCGACCCCATGAATCGCAGCACGCCAGGCCTCCATGTCCATCACCAACTTCCGGAGTTTACTCAGACTCGCATCCATCGAGTCAGTGATGCCATCCAGCCATCTCACCCTCTGTCGTCCCCTTCTCCTCCTGCCCCCAATCCCTCCCAGCATCAAAATATTCTCCAATGAGCCAACTCTTCACATGACGTGGCCAAAGTACTGGAGTTTCAGCTTTAGCATCATTCCTTCCAAAGAAATCCCAGGGTTGATCTCCTTCAGAATGGACTGGTTGGATCTCATTGCAGTCCAAGGGACTCTCAAGAGTCTTCTCCAACACCACAGTTCAAAAGCATCAATTCTTCAGTGCTCAGGTTTCTTCACAGTCCAAATTTTACATCCATACATGACTACTAGAAAAACCATAGCCTTGACTAGATGGACCTTTGTTGGCAAAGTAATGTCTCTGCTTTTGAATATGCTATCTAGGTTGGTCATAACTTTTCTTCCAAGGAGTAAGCGTCTTTTAATTTCATGGCTACAATCATCATCTGCAGTGATTTTGGAACCCCCAAAAATAAAGCCTGACACTGTTTCCACTGTTTCCCCATCTGTTTGCCATGAAGTGATGGGACCAGATGCCATGATCTTCGTTTTCTGAATGTTGAGCTTTAAGCCAACTTTTTCACTCTAGTCTTTTACTTTCATCAAGAAGCTTCTGAGTTCCTCTTCACTTTCTGCCATAAGGGTGGTGTCATCTGCATATTTGAGGTTATTGATATTTCTCCCAGCAATCTTGATTCCAGCTTGTGTTTCTTCCAATCGAGCATTTCTCATGATGTACTCTGCATAGAAGTTAAATAGGCATGGTGACAATATACAGCCTTGACGTACTCCTTTTCCTATTTGGAACCAGTCTGTTGTTCCATGTCCAGTTCTAACTGTTGCTTCCTGACCTGCATACAGATTTCTCAAGAGGCAGGTCAGGTGGTCTGGTATTCCCTTCTCTTTCAGAATTTTCCACAGTTTATTGTCATCCACACAATCAAAGGCTTTGGCATAGTCAATAAAGCAGAAATAGATGTATTTCTGGAACTCTCTTGCTTTTTCCATGATCCAGTGGATGCTGGCAATTTGATCTCTGGTTCCTTTGCCTTTCCTAAAACCAGCTTGAACATCAGGAAGTTCATGGTTCACGTATTGCTGAAGCCTGGCTTGGAGAATTTTGAGCATTACTTTGCTAGCGTGTGAGATGAGTGTAATTGTGCAGTAGTTTGAGCATTCTTTGGCATTGCCTTTCTTTGGGATTGGAACGAAAACTGACCTTTTCCAGTGGGTCATGGTGGAGAGGTCTGACAATGTGGTCCACTGGAGAAGGTAATGGCAAACCACTTCAGTATTCTTGCATTGAGAGCCCCATGAACAGTATGAAAAGGCCAAATGATAGGATACTGAAAGAGGTACTCCCCAGGTCATTAGGTGCCCAATATGCTACTGGAAGTCAGTGGAGAAATAACTCCAGAAAGAATGAAGGAATGGAGCCAAAGCAAAAACAATACCCAGCTGTGGATGTGACTGGTGATAGAAGCAAGGTCCGATGCTGTAAAGAGCAATATTGCATAGGAACCTGGAATGTCAGGTCCATGAATCAAGGCAAATTGGAAGGGGTCAAACAGGAGATGGCAAGAGTGAATGTCGACATTCTAGGAATCAGCGAACTAAAATGGACTGGAATGGGTGAATTTAACTCAGATGACCATTATATCTACTACTGCGGGCAGGAATCCCTGAGAAGAAATGGAGTAGCCATCATGGTCAACAAAGAGCCCGAAATGCAGTACTTGGATGCAGTCTCAAAAAGGACAGAATGATCTCTGTTCGTCTCCAAGGCAAACTATTCATTATCACAGTAATCCAAGTCTATGCCCCAACCAGTAACGCTGAAGAAGCTGAAGTTGAATGGTTCTATGAAGATCTACAAGACCTTTTAGAACTAACACCCCCAAAAGATGTCCTTTTCATTATAGAGGACTGGAATGCAAAAGTAGGAAGTCAAAAAACACCTGGAGTAATAGGCAAATTTGGCCTTGGAATGTGGAATGAAGCAGGGCAAAGACTAATAGAGTTTTGCCAAGAAAATGCACTGGTCATAGCAAACACCCTCTTCCAACAACACAAGAGAAGGCTCTACACATGGACATCACCAGATGGTCAACACCGAAATCAGGTTGATTATATTCTCTGCAGCAAAAGATGGAGAAGCTCTATACAGTCAACAAAAACAAGACCAGGAGCTGACTGTGGCTCAGATCATGAACTCCTTATTTCCAAATTTAGACTTAAATTGAAGAAAGCAGGGAAAACCGCTAGACCATTCAGGTATGACCTCAATCAAATCCCTTATGATTATACACTGGAAGTGAGAAATAGATTTAAGGGACTAGATCTGATAGATAGAGTGCCTGATGAACTATGGACTGAGGTTCGTGACATTGTACAGGAGACAGGGATCAAGACCATTCCCATGGAAAAGAAATGCAAAAAAGCAAAATGGCTGTCTGGGGAGGCCTTACAAATAGCTGTGAAAAGAATACAAGTGAAAAGCCAAGGAGAAAAGGAAAGATATAAGCATCTGAATGCAGAGTTCCGAAGAATAGCAAGAAGAGATAAGAAAGGCTTCTTCAGCAATCAATGCAAAGAAATAGAGGAAAACAACAGAATTGGAAAGACTAGAGATCTCTTCAAGAAAATTAGAGATACCAAGGGAACATTTCACGCAAAGATGGGCTCGATAAAGGACAGAAATGGTATGGACCTAACAGAAGCAGAAGATATTAAGAAGAGATGGCAAGAATACACAGAGAACTGTACAAAAAAGATCTTCACGACCCAGATAATCACGATGGTGTGATCACTAAATCTAGAGCCAGACATTCTGGAATGTGAAGTCAAGTGGGCCTTGGTAAGCATCACTAGGAACAAAGCTAGTGGAGGTGATGGAATTCCAGTAGAGCTATTTCAAATTTTGGAAGATGATGCTGTGAAAGTGCTGGGTGAGTTTACTTAACCACAAGTAAGGCTCTCCTTCCAAGCACTTCTTTTCTCCTCCCTGTGAGCTTATTTGGCTTATCTTTTTAGCCAGAGGGGGATTTCAAATCTGTCAGTGTTACTGACTGGATAAATAGCTTGCAAGGGAAGGGCAGTTGGAAATAAGTCTTAACTGCATTTGTTGACAGTTTGAGGATTATAAATTGTCTAGAAAGTTAAAAAAAAAAAGACTGAAAATGTTAATCATGGGCAAAAGTAATTCATTCACAAATTCAATCAACTTTTACAAAGCTCCTGTGCTTGGTACTGGGAAAACGAGGTCAAACAAGCCAGGGGCCTGTCATTCTGGGATTAGACAACCTAGTACCAAAGACATGTGAGCAAGCGTATGTAAAAAAATCTATTGATATGGTCCAAAGTGTAGTTATGCAGTGATGTTGAAACCTGAATGACTACTGGGATCACTGCTATTCATTGCTACCAGTGACTGAGCACTTCCTATGCACCAGGTTTGTTGCAGGAAGGGGGGCCCCTTCCAGGGCCCAAAAGTGGGCTCTTGTCTAACACTCGGAAATGAATTGTCCGAGGAGACACATGTGCTGACAAAGCAAGAGAGTTCATTGGGAAAGGGCACACGGGTGGAGAGCAGTAGGGTAAGGGAACCCAGGAGAAGTGCTCTGCCCTGTGGCTCACAGTCTCGGGTTTTATGGTGATGGGATTAGTTTCCGGGTGGTATTTGGCCAATCACTCTAATTCAGTTTTTCCTGGTGGCGCGCACATCGCTCAGCCAAGATGGACACTAGCGAGAGGGGTTCTGGGAAGTGGATGGACACGCGGTGTCTCCTTTAGACCTTTCCCGAACTCCTCTGGCTGGTGGTGGCTTATTAGTTCCGTATTCCTTACCAGGATCTCCTGTCATAAAACAACTCATGCAAATGGTTACTATGATGCCTGGCCAGGGTGGGCAGTTTCAATCTGTGTGTTTCCCCTAACAGGTTTGTCTTAAGTTCTTTATCTGCACTGTTTCTTTTTTTGTTTTTGATAGGAAAGTAGGATTTATTGGTGGGTGTGAGTAAGGAGGGTAAGGCCCTTATGAGTTCAGGGCCCACTATTTGTTCAGAGGGCCACAGTTAAGGATGTATTTGACCCTACAGCCATCTGGGATGAGTCAGTTTTCTGCAACCATGTTTTCAAACTCATCCACCTTAAACTTAGTAAATCTCCACTTCTTGGAGATGTGTGTCTTCTGGTGACCAGGGAACTTGGCCTTGCAGAGGGCCTCAATCACATGCTCCTTGTTCTGCAGTTTGGTGCAAATGGACATTATGACTTGGCCAATGTAGACCCTGCCCACTGTGCCCTGGGACTCTCCAAAGGTACCTTGCATACCTGTCTGGAGCCTAGACTGAGGACAGCATGCCAATCATGAATGTTCACTATAAAGGACTGTTTCCAAGGTCCCTTACGGCAACCTGTACAGGCAACAGGCTGCATACACTTACCTAGGAGGATGCTGTTTGCAGCTTATCTGCTCTGATTTGCATGAAAATTCTTTCTGATCACTTTGGTTGTTGTGTCCAATTAAGAGATGAACACACTGAGACCCAAATGTACACAACTAGTTAGCGGAAGGAGCTAGAATTCACATCTAGGACTTCTTAAATCATGAAGCTCATAGACCTTATTAAACCATGGTAGAGGTTTAAATAGTGAACCTGGGTCTCCTGCACTGCAGGCAGATTATTTACTGTCTGAGCCACCAAGGAAGCCCAAAACGGAGATTGAAATACAAAAAGTAATTAATTCTGTTGCCAGTGCTGAGTCATGTGGGGGCAGGGGAGGGAGGAAAGATAAGAAAAGGCTTCAAACAAGAGGTGACCCCCTGTGGACATTTCCTTTGTAGAAAAAGACTTCTCAGAAGCAAATATGTGGTCCATGGTCCTATAGCATATTTTCTAATGTAAGAGAAAAAAAAAAAAGGATGGAGGCAGAATGGTATCTGAATAGGCACAGCACCCCTGGAAAATTGCAAACCTCCAATGTAATTGGGACTTGAGGGACCTGGTATTGCTTGTTCTACTAAAGCACTTGAAATTTCATGAATAAAAGGTTTTCTATGAATACAAATTATTGTGATTGTTTACATTAGATCACAGAAACACTATAAACACTCAAAGAGAAGGGAAGATGTCTGAACCTATTTGTTTAGCATATGAAACAGACAGGAACCTGGATACTTTTGATATCACTTGTCAGGCAGTTTTCCTAACCAGACATCCAAGACCAAGAAATTCTTTTAGTCATATCTGTTTCTGTTCTTTTGCATAAACCTTGACTTGAGTGGTGCCATAATTTTCCATGAAGTAATTATCAGAAGTTTTTTAGTCTGTCCAGGTTTTTGGACATCAGGTAGACATAGAATTGAGAGGCTAATTTTAATTCTTCCTATTATTTTAAAGCTTCCTCAAATAAAACTACTTAACAGATGATGGTTCCCTGGTAGTCTAGCAAATGTTCCATAGGGAATTTGGTAGCTTAAGAGAACAAAACAGAATTTCTCTGCCTAGAACATTTTGGCCTGTCTCTTCATTGTTAATTTATAAATCATATTGTTTTAGGTACATCTTTTATATCTCAAATTTCAAAACAAACTTCAAAAGTTAAAGTGTGATATTATTCCATTTATGTGAAATATCCCGAATAGGCAACTCCATACACATAGGAAACTTTATAGCCATTAATCAATTGCTCCCATTCCCCTTTTGAGATGATGAAGATGCTTTGGAACTAGGAGGTGGTAGCTGCACAATACTGTGAATGTACTAACTGCCACTAAATTGTTGCTTTAATATGGATAATTTCAAGTTATGTAAATTTTATCTCAAAAAAGTGTGAAAGCCAAAATAAGAGCTCTTACTTTCCTCTCTGAAAGATTACACATTTGATATACTTTTCTTTCCTCTCTAGACTTTTTCTTTCTCATTTTAACTGATAATGTTTAGGATTTAAAATAAAGATTGCTATTTTTTTACAATACATCAATAGTTTTCTATTTTTAGACACACTGTTGACATTCGTGTTATGCCTCATATGCATTAACTTTCTAGTCTAAATTGTGGATTTTTTAAATTTCATTGTCCACTAGTATTTGAAGAAAATATTATCGCCTCCCCATTCTTGAATATGTTGCAGCATTCTTTGAGCAATATTTAAAGTAAGAGTATATGTATTAAATGTTTTCTGAAGCCTTTCACTCCTGAAGATGACTTTCAGTTACTTTCACTTACGAGTGATAAATAAAACTTTCACAAAGAGTCAGACACGATTGAGTGACTAAACAACAACAATCATCAGAGAAATGTAAAATCAAAGCTACAATGTCAAAATGATGACTAACATCAAAAAGTCTACATATAGCAATGTTGGCGAGGATGTGGAGAAAAGGAGACCCTCGTACATTGATGGTATTGTGAATTGGTGCAGCCACTATGTGGTGCAGACACAAAACATTATGGAGGTTCCTCAAAAACTAAAAGAACTACAGCAATGACAGAGAAATTCCACTGCTGGGTATATATCTGAAGAAAATGAAAACCCTAATTTGAAAATATTACATGCACTCCGGTGTTCATAGCAACATTACAATAGCCCATTTTTAGAAGCAACCTGAGTACTCATCAACAAATGAGAAAGAAGATGTGGAAGAATCATACAAACAATAGAATGTTGTTGTTGCTCTTGTTCAGTTGCTAAGTCATGTCCAAATCTTTGTGACCCCATTAACTGCAACATGCCAGGCTTCCCTGTCATTCACTATGCCTCTGAGTTTGCTCAAACTCATGTCCATTGTGTCAGTGATGCCATCCAACCAGCTTATCCTCTGTTGCCCCCTTCTCTTGCTCTGTCTTTCCCAATATCAGGGCCTTTTTCAATGAGTTGGCTCTTCACATCAGGTGGCCAAAGTACTGGAGCTTCAGCTTTAGCATCAGCCCTTCCAGTGAATATTCAGTGCTGGTTTCTTTTAGGGTTGACTGGTTTGCTCTCCTTGCTGTCCAAGGGATTCTCTTAAGAGTCTTCTCCAACACCACAGTTGCAAAGCCTTAGTGCTCATTCTTCTTTATGGTCCAACTTTCACATTCTTACATAACTGTTAGAAAAGCCAAAGCTTTGACTGTATGGACCTTTGTAGGTAAAGTGATATCTCTGATTTTTTATATAATGTCTTGGTTTGTCATAGCTTTCCTTCCAAGGAACAAGCCTCTTTTGATTTCATGGCGGTGGTCACCATCTGCAGTAATTTTGGAGCCTGAGAAAATAAAATCTGTCACTGTTTCCACTTTTTCCCCACCTATTTGCCATAAAGTCATGGGACTAGATACCATAATCTTAGTTTTTTGAATGTTGAGTTTTAAGCCAGCTTTTTCACTCCTCTTTCACTCTCATCAAGAAGCTCTTTAGTTCTTTGCTTTCTGCCATAAGAGTGGTGTCATTTGCATATCTGAGGTTGTTGATATTTCTCCTGGCAGACTTGATTCCAACTTGTGCTTCATCCAGCCAGGCATTTCACATGATGTACTCTGCATATAAGTTAAATTATCAGGGGAACAATATACAGCCTTTTCATACTCCTTTCCCAATTTTCAACCAATCAGTTACTCCATGTCTGGTTCTAACTGTTGCTTCTGTACCTGAATACAGATTTCTCAGGAGACAGGTAAAGTGGTCTGGTATTCCTATATCTTTAAGCATTTTCCACAGTTTGTTGTGATCCACAGTCAAAGGTTTTAGCATAGTCAATGAAGCAGAAGTAGATTTTTTGTTTGTTTGTTTTGGAATTGCCTTTCTTTTCCTATGATCCACTGGATGTTGGCAATTTGATCTCCAGTTCCTCTGCCTTTTCTAAATCCAGCTTGTACATCTGGAATTTCTTGGTTCACATATTGTTGAAGCTTAGCTTGAAGGATTTTGAGCACTACCTAGCTAGCATGTGAAATGAGAGCAATTGTACGGTAGGTTGAACAGTTTTTGGCGTTGCCCTTCTTTGAGATTTGAAAAAAAATTGAACTTTTTTCCTGTGGCTACTGCTCAGTTTTCCAATTTGCTGATATATTGAGTGCAGCACTTTAACAGCATCATCTTTTAGGATTCGAAATAGTTCAGCTGGAATTCCATCATCTCCACTTTATTTGTTCATTGTAATGCTCCCTAAAGCCCACTTGACTTCACATTCCAGAATGTCTGGTTCTAAGAGAGTGACCACATCATTGTGGTTATCTGGGTCATTAATTTCTTTTTTGTACAATTCTTCTGTGTCTTCTTGCCACCTCTTCTTAATCTCTTCTGCCTCTGTCAGATCCTTGTGGTTTGTGTACTTTATCGTGCCCATCTTTGCATGCAATGTTCTCTTCGTATCCCCAATTTTCTTGAAGAGATCTCTAGTGTTTCCCATTCTATTGTTTTCCTCTATTTCTTTGCACTGATCACTGAGGAAGGCTTTCTTATCTCTCCTTGCTATTCTTTGGAACTCTGCATTCAGATGGATATATCTTTCTCTTTCTCCTTTGCCTTTCACTTCTATTCTATTCTCAGCTATTTGTAAGGCCTCCTCAGACAACCACTTTGCCTTCTTGCATTCTTTTTCTTGGGGATGGTTTTGGTCATCACTTCCTGTACAGTGTTACAAACTTCTGTCCATTGTTCTTCAGATACTCTGTCTATCTGATCTAATCCCTTGAATCTATTGGTCACCTATACTGTATAATCATAAAATATTTGATTTAGATCATACCTGAATGGCCTAGTCTTTTCCCCTACTTTCTTCAATTTGATTCTTAATTTTGCAAAAGCACCTGAACCACAGTTAGCTCCCACTCTTGTTTTTACTGACTGTCTAGAACCTCTCAACTGCAAAGAATAGAGTAAATCTGATTTTGGATTGACCATCTGTTGATATCAATGTGTATAGTCATCCCTTGTGTTGTTGGAAGAGGATGTTTGCTATGACCAGTGCGTTCTCTTGGTAAAACTCTGTTAGAGTGTTACTTCATCATCATAAAAGATGAACGTCTGCCATTTGCAACAACGTGGATGGACCTAGAGGGTATTATGTTTAGTGAAATAGGTCAGACAGAAAACAGTAAATACTTTATGCTTTCACTTATATTTGAAATCTAAAAAATAAAGCAAATGAATGTATATAACAAAACACAAACTGATTTACAGATATAGAGAGCAAACGAGTGGTTACCAGTAGGATGAGGGAAATGGAAATGGAGGAGATCAGAGTAAGACATACAAAGATCGGAATTAAGAGATACAAACTACTATGTAGAATAAATAAGCAACAAGGGTATATTGTACAGCCAGGGAAATATAGTCATTATTCTGTAACAACTTTAAATGGAGTATAATCTCTAAAAGTATCGAATCACATCTGAAACTAATATAATATTGTGAATCAACTATATATCAATTAAAAATCTGGTAATTTATTTCCATTTGTTCATTCCTGCAGAGGAAATTTATATTTTACCTCTGGAAAAATGAGGAATATTTTGTTAGGCATTGAGTGGTTTAAGTAAAGAAAGAAAAAACTTAGATTTATCCTAACTTATTTTGCTAATACAGAGTTTCTGAGAAATAGTAAGAAATAAGAAAGGAATTGGAACCAGACATATGAAGAGTTTCTTTTGTGTTTGTCCTTCTTTCCTCAACTGAGACTGAGGCTCTGACAGTTTTGATCTTGAGTGTTAAGAAAGCTTTCAGGACTGAGGATTCTTGGAAATAAGGGAGGAGAAGGGGGATGGGAGTGTACATGTCTCCTGTATCTATATTTATGCTATTCATACAATCTCATTTTACACTGATGATATGATAATAATAGCGATGGTTTTTATATTTAACTGTTTATGATTTGTCAGATTTTGTGCTAGGTTTAACACACATTATCATATTTAATCCCTGTGATCACCTTCAGTTCAGTTCAGTCACTCAGTCGTGTCTGACTCTTTGCAACCCCATGAATTGCAGCACGCCATGCCTCCTTGTCCATCGCCAATGCCCGGAGTTCACTCATACTCATGTCCATCGAGTCAGTGATGCCATCCAGCCATCTCATCCTCTGTCATCCCCTTCTCCTCCTGTCCCCAAGCCCTCCCAGCATCAGAGTCTTTTCCAATGAGTCAACTCTTCACATGAGGTGGCCTAAGTACTGGAGTTTCAGCTTCAGCATCATTCCTTCCAAAGAAATCCCAGGGCTGATCTCCTTCAGAATGGACTGGTTGGATCTCCTTGCAGTCCAAGGGACTCTCAAGAGTCTTCTCCAACACCACACTTCAAAAGCATCAATTCTTCAGCACTCAGCTTTCTTCACAGTCCAACTCTCACATCCATATATGACTACTGGAAAAACCATAGCCTTGACTAGACGGACCTTTGTTGGCAAAGTAATGTCTCTGCTTTTCAATATGCTATCTAGGTTGGTTATCACTTTCCTTCCAAGGAGTAAGCGTCTTTTAATTTCATGGGTGCAGTCATCATCTGCAGTGATTTTGGAGGCCATAAAAATAAAGTCTGATACTGTTTCCACTGTTTCCCCATCTATTTGCCATGAAGTGATGGGACCGGATGCCATGATTTTGTTTTCTGAATGTTCAGCTTTAAGCCAACTTTTTCACTCTCCTCTTTCACTTTCATCAAGAGGCTTCTGAGTTCCTCATCACTTTCTGCCATAAGGGTGGTGTCATCTGCATACCTGAGGTTATTGATATTTCTCTTGGCAATCTTGATTCCAGCTTGTGCTTCTTCAAACTCACCGTTTTTCATGATGTACTCTGCATATAAGTTAAATAAACAGGGTGACAATATATAGCCTTGACGTACTCCTTTTCCTATTTGGAATCAGTCTGTTCCATGTCCAGTTCTAACTGGTGCTTCCTGACCTGCATACAGATTTCTCAAGAGGCAAGTAGGTGGTCTGGTATGCTCATCTTTTTCAGGATTTTCCACAGTTTATTGTGATCCACACAGTCAAAGGCTTTGGCATAGTCAATAAAGCAGAAATAGATGCTTTTCTGGAACCCTCTTGCTTTTTCCATGATCCAGCAGATGTTGGCAATTTGATCTCTGGTTCCTCTGCCTTCTCCAAAACCAGCTTGAACATCTGGGAGTTCATGGTTCACATATTGCTGAAGCCTGGCTTGGAGAAATTTGAGCATTACTTTACTAGTGTGTGAGATGAGTGCAATTGTGTGGTAGTTTGAGCATTCTTTGGCATTGCCTATCTTTGGGATTGGAATGAAAACTGACCTTTTCCAGTCCTGTGGCCACTGCTGAGTTTTCCAAATTTGCTGGCATATTGCATTTTCACATTATCATCTTTCAGGATTTGAAATAGCTCAACTGGAATTCCATCACCTCCACTAGCTTTGTCTGTAGTGATGCTTTCTAAGGTCCACTTGACTTCACATTCCAGGATGTCTGGCTCTAGGTGAATGATCACACCATCGTGATTTTCTTGGTCATGAAGATCTTTTTTGTATAGGTTTCTGTGTATTCTTGCCACCTCTTTTAAATATCTTCTGCTTCTGTTAAGTCCATATCATTTCTGTCCTTTATCGAGCCCATCTTTGCATGAAATGTTCCCTTGGTATCTCTGATTTTCTTGAAGAGATCTCTAGTCTTTCCCATTCTGTTGTTTTCCTCTATTTCTTTGCATTGATCACTGAGGAAGGCTTCCTTATCTCTTCTTGCTATTCTTTGGAACTCTGCATTCAGATGCTTATATCTTTCCTTTTCTCCTTTGCTTTTCTCTTCTCTTCTTTTCACAGCTATTTGTAAGACCTCCTCTGACAGCCATTTTGCTTTTTTGCATTTCTTTTCCATGGGAATGGTCTTGATCCCTGTCTCCTATACAATGTCACGAACCTCTGTGCATAGTTCATCAGTCACTCTATCTGTCAGATCTAGTCCCTTAAATCTATTTCTCACTTCCAGTGTATAATCATAAGGGATTTGATTTAGGTCAGACCTGAATGAAATATTAATTGTAAACATTTCCATTTTATAAGGAAAAGAAGTAAAGCATGGGCATGTTAAATAACTTGTTCAAAATGACATAGCTGAGTCTGCTTGGCTGGGGTACAGAGTATGCAGTTTGATTCTAGAATACATGCTTTTAGCTATCTGACTCTCTAGATCTGGGGGGAATGGGCAAGTATAAGAAAAAACACCTTTCAGAAGTGCCAAAGTTTAGGTCCAGAAAGAATAAGTAATTTGCCTAAAATAAATAGTAAAATTGGTACTTTAACCTTTGTCTAATTTTAACTATACAAAGCTACCTCTAAATGGTCAGAATCAGATAACCTTAAACTCAAGAACCAGAAGTAGTCTCAGAGATTATATCATTTCAGAGCCTAGTCTCTCGTTTTACAGATAATCTGTAATCACTAAAATCTCTAACCCAAACCAATCAGAGGTCAGTTCTACAGAGCAAGACAACTTTATATATCAAAGGAGAGTTATTGTTTGAAATTTTATTTTTATTAAAAAAAAATCAAGATGAGGGATCCAGTTCTTGATGGCAACACAGCTTTTTATAGAAAATTCAAGTGCCTCATTGTTTTTCTGCAACAAGAAGACAGCTTGGAAAGGATTCTGTAGACACTGAGCCCATTGTAGAGAGCTGTGGGACCCAGAGATTTTCATGAGAGTGAACATGCCCTTTGAGATCAAAGCAGATTGTCTTCTAAGAGGCGTCCAGTGGGCCATCCTCTGAAAAGTGACCCACTGTTCAGCATAGCTCTTTCCAAGACACTGAATTGGAGCCAGCTGGTGCTTGGAACGTACCTTGTATGTCACCTTCTGATCTCTGTCTGAAGGCCAACTGTATGTGATTAAGCACAACAGACACAGAGCTTGTGTTAAGCCCCGGATGTAACTTGTTGAGTGAAGAGCAATTGACTTGAAAATTGGACAAATGGATTAAGTTTCTTCTCTTAGTCTCTTTCTCTCTTATTTTTAATAGAGCAAGATTGTATCCTCTGGGCCTAGTCAATCAATGCTTGTTGTTTCTAAGAAGGATATTCATGAGGTGCTGTACTTCAGGGATACTAATTGGGATTTGAGATGAAGTTTTTACCCTGACATGTGCATCGCTTAAGGAGGATGGCAACAACTGGCATCAAGCTAAAGTGTATTTGGTATGTCCCCTTATAGTGACCAAATAATTTAGTCTCTCTTTTTTTTTTGAAAGCTCTTGCTGCTTCTCAAAATTGCTTGCACATTGGAATCACCTTGAAAATTAAAAAGAAAAAAAATACTGATGCTACTGCCAATCTATTCTACCCAACATATTTTAATTTAACTGGTATGAGGTGTGGCCTGAGAACAGGGAGTTTTAAAGTCCTTGAAGCAATTCTAATGTACAGCAGAGTCTGAGAACCACTGGAAACCACTTTTAAGCCCCATCACTCTGATGAGGCGCCAGCTGCAAGCATGTTTTATACCAACATGTTTGCAGAGTATAAACATCACAGTGCAAACTCTTGCACCCAAGAACCCTGTGCTGCTCGTGGACAATCTTTGGAAAAGTTTGAATTTGTAAACTGATAATACATATAATTCCATGGGCTCCATATGGTTCCTGTTATGCTGAGGGAACTATACACATTTGCCTTGCCCCAGGATGAAAAGATAAATAACAGATGTGGTTAATTTTTATCATACTTGTAGTGAACGATAATAGAAAAATAAGAAATGAAGGGGGCAGTGAGAAAAGTAAAACACATGAAAATAACTTATATCAACTATACTAGGTTATATCTTTGGATTTTAAAAATCCAGTTATATAATAGATAAGAAATAACTGTATCATATAATTCTTCAGTTCTAAGGGAGGCAGTCTCTACAACAACAAGAAGCAATATTAAAATTTTGGATGTTAATAGAATAATCTTAAATTGTTGATGGTAATGATAACTAAAATTTATGCTTTACCATGTGGTAAGCACTGTTCTAAGCATTTTACACGTACTAACTAATTTAATCCTCATTACAACCTGGAGATAAATACCATTTTTATTTTACAGATGAAGAAACTGAAGCCAGAGAATTTAAGTAATTTGTCCAAGGTGACATGTTTACTATGCGGTAAGGCCACGAACTGAGCCCAGTTCAGATACCATTAGAAGATATTCTAAAGGTCCTGGTGATGACCTGGTGACAATCACTTCACAGAGAGAACACTGGTCCCATCTACAGAGATGAAGCAGAGTGTACAGCTGGAAGAAGTTTTTGGGAGAATTGCTACCAAGAGTTAGGATGGCTGGGAATAAGAGTAATAATAATGCCAGGGACTAACATATACTTTGTGCCAGGCACTGGGTGAAGTTTGGGTGTGATTCACACGTTCTCTACTTTTTTAGCTGTGGATCTCTTACTCCTGATGGTCCACTTAAGAAGTCAGCATGTGGTTGGCTAGGGTCTCTGTTGTTGTTCTGTCACTAAGTCGTGTCCCCCTTTTTGTGACCCCATGGATTGCAGCACGCCAGTCTCCTTGTCCTATACTATCTCCCAGAGTTTGCTCAGATTCAGGTCCATTGACCCAGTGACGCTATCTAACCACTCATCCTCTCCTCCCCCTTCTCCTTTTGGCTTCAATCTCTCCCAACTTTAGGCTCTCTTCCAATGAACTGGGTGTTTGCATCAAGTGGTTGAAGTACTGGAGCTTCATCCTTGCAATGAATTTCAGGGCTGATTTCCTTTAGGATTAACTGATTTGATCTCCTTGCTGTCCAAGGGACTCTAAAGAGTCTTCTCCAGCACCTTCCCTTTGGAGACTTCAATTTTGTGCATATTAAGTCACTTGATGTGGTCTCACAGCTTAATGAAGCTCTGTTTCTTGTTTTTGTTTTGAGAAACTTTTTCCTTTGTGTTTGACTTTAGATGGTGTCTCTTGCTATGTTCTCAAGTCAACTGTTCTTTCCTTTTGCAATGAACAATCTTTTGATTGATTTTTTTCTCGTCATTATGGCTTGCATTTTCTTGCTTCTTTGTATGCCTGGTAGTTTTTGATTGGATGCCAAAGATGCTGGATATTCTTGCATTCTTCTAAATATTCTTTATTTTTTTCTATGGGATGCTGTTGAGTTACTTGGAGGCAGATTGATTTTAATATCTGTCAATTGGGACCAGGGTAGTGTTTAGTCTAGTGCTAATTATTCCCATTGCTGAATATTCTATTCAATGCTAGATGAGTTATATTGTTTTCCTAGTGGTAGCAGACACTGCTGCCAGTCTTGTATGCATGCCAGGTACTGTTGTATCTGAGTCTTTGGGGAAGATCTTTCTTCAGACTTGAGTAGTTTCCTCACATATATGCACTGCTCATTATATTGAATACATAGAGGAAAACCTCTAGAGATCTCTGGAGTTCTCTGTCTATGCAGCTACCCTCCTTGTATGCTGCGCTGTGAACTCCAGCCACCTACCCTATCCAGATGTTTATCTTCAGCTCTTTGATTTGGGGACCTGCCTGTGCTCTCCATTCCCATGCTGTGGCTTAGAATCTCTTGCAAGGTACAAATATGAAACAATCCTAGGCCTTATCTTATTTTTTCTGTGTCTCTTAAGGATCACTGTATTTTGTCTCTGAAGTCCAAAGTGTTGAAAACCATTGTTTCAAATATTTTTTCTATTGTGTTTGTTTGTTTGTTTCAGGTGGTTTTGTAGATCCTGTTCCTCATACTCCATCTAGGCTGGGAATGGAAGTAGGAAAAATCTTTTTTTTTTTTTTTTAAACAAACTTTTTGTTCAATCTTACCAGAGGTTTGTTAATTTTATTAGTATTTTCAAATAACCCACATTTGTCTTTCTGAAATCTCCTTATGGTATATTTGTTTATTCATAATATGTTATTTATATATTTATGTTACTAATTTCACTTATTTTTATTATGTACTTTCTGATTGGCCCAGTATCTTTACATAGGCATACAACATAAATTGGAAACACTCCCACTCAGATTAACCCCTGGGCAGCTGGTAACTCAGCTCAAATAACTCAAGTGGCTCTTGCCTGGCATACGGCTTAAGTAGACTCACCTACATTGAGGGAATTTCTTACATGGCAATAAAGTCCAGTGTTTCCTGAAGAAGTGAAGAAACATGAAAACTCTACATATCAAGTGCTCTAATCTGCAAGCATCCTACTATGGATGAAGTATTCAATTGGCAAGGAATTGTGTGATGGCAAAGTGTTACTTAAGTCATGATCAGTCACAGGGGAATAGAGCTCAGGACTGGACTCAGCTTAGAATCAAGACTGGGAGCTGGTGAATTTTCACAGAAAACATGAGTTCTATACTCTACCATGTCCTATGGTAGGAGGTGCACACAAACAGCCATTGCTCTAGAAATTTAGAAGGTGGAGAATTGGTTCATCAGTGGCCAGGGTGATCAAGAAAATCTTCATTATGTAAATGGGAATATTTTGAAACTAGTATTGAATGGAAATTTTATTAAATGAATACTTCAATTTCTTTTTGAACACTTCTCAAGAAGATGATTCCTATCATCACTGGCCTAAGAGTCTATGCTTTTTATTTTTTCTAAAGTTCTGAATTTTTTCTCACAAATTTTTATAAGATAACATTCCTAAGCCCTGTGCCACTGACACCATTCCCTAACATAAATATTGAGTAGCTACTATTTGTGTTCTCAGAACCTAATACCCTTTCTTACAGAAAGACTGTGTATATCTTCCATTTCCTACACAGATTAAAATTTTGAATGTGATTCTTTGGGTAGAGATAGCCTTTGAAGATTTGTAATCAGGCAAAGGCCACGTAGTTTTGTGCCATTAAATCAAATTGATAAAGTCACATGTCATGTGCCCTACATTAAAAAATAAGGAGGTGTTTGTTTCTCCCCTATTCATGGCAACAGTCCTCTGTGTGTGTGCTCAGTTGCTCAGTCATGTCTGATTCTTGGCAACCCCACGAACTGTAACCTGCCAGGCTCCTCTGTCCATGGAATTTTCTAGGCAAGAATACTGGAGAGGGTTGCTCTTTCCTACTTCAGGGGAATCTTCCTGACCCAGGAATGGAACCTGTGTCTCTTGCATCTCCTGCATTGGCAGAAACATTCTTTCCCACTGTGCCACCTGGAAAGCCCAGCAACAGTCTTAGATAAGCCACACATGCTGCCATTTGCTGTGGGAGAGGCTGTGATACATACAGCCATCTTCAGAAAGGCCACAGTCTTGTGAGGAAGACTCACAAACCAAAATATCTAGCAATGGCCTGATTTTGTCGCATTTACATGAATGCCTTTTATAGTTAGGAGGACCTCTCTGTGGCTATTCATCACACAGAGGCACTATGGATAACAGGAATCTCAAAATACAGCTCTTGTAGATGTTAAGTCTGTCTTGATGAGCTATAACAACTGGGAATCACCCTCTTTATTGACCTTTACAATCCCCTTGCATTTACATGAACATGAATTGAATTATGGCAGATCTGGAAAGAAAAATCAATACAAGTAGAAAAGAAAGTGTTGGCCTATTGCTTTCTCTACGATATTTTAATAATTCAGTTATTATACAGGTTAGTGAAATACAGTAAACTAATTATAAGGAAACAAATTCTATTGTCTAAGTTGCATGATGTGTGTATTTATTTCATTTGTATATAGTAATCTATGACATTATTGAATGACACTTTGTACCAAAGAATATGCTAAGTGTCTTGTGTATATTGTCTCACTAAAGATTTGTAACAATCCCATGACACAGGTATGGTCATCATCCTTATTTTGTAGAGGAGAAAATTAATACTTTAAGTAACTTCATGATTAGGCATGGTGGATGGGGTAGAGCCAGGGTTTGAACAAGAAAAGTTAGACTCCAGTTGATTGGTTGCACTGCTCTTGCCATGTAACTGCCATGTATGATCACTTTGTGATGTAAAGAAATACTGAATCACTCTATTATGCACCTGGAACTAACATAGTATTGTTTGTCATTTATTCTTGAATACAACAGGTAATTTAGATATCTAAAAAGATAGGAACTTAGCCAATAATGGCATATATATATGCTTATATATGTTTGTGTAAACTTATAGTGTATATATATGTGTGTGCTTAGTTTCTTAGTCACGTCCAGCTGTTTGCAACCCCGTGGACTATAGCCTGCCTCAATCTCACTTCCCAGGTGGTACCGATGATAAAAAACCCATCTGCGAATACAGGAGACATAAGAGATGCAGATTCGATCTCTGGGTTGGGAAGATCCCCTGGGGAAGGGCATGGCAGCCCACTCTAGTATTCTTGCCTGGAGAATCCCATGGATAGAGGAGCCTGGCAGGCTACATTCCATAGGGTTGCAAGGAGTCAGACAAAACTGAAGCAACTTAGCACCACCAACACCACCATATATGTAACATATGTACATTAAATGCTGAGTTCCAAAGAATAACAAGGAGAGATAAGAAAGCCTTCCCCAGTGATTAGTGCAAAGAAATAGAGGAAAACAATAGAATGGGAAAGACTACTGATCTCTTCAAGAAAATTAGAGATACCAAGGGAACATTTCATGGAAAAATGGGGTCAATAAAGGACAGAAATGGTATGGACCTAGCAGAAGCAGAAGATATTAAGAAGAGGTGGCAAGAATACACAGAAGAACTGTACAAAAAAGATCTTCACAACCCAGATAATCATGATGGTGTGATCACTCATCTAGAGCCAGACATCCTGGAATGTGAAGTCAAGTGGGCCTTAGAAAACATCACTATGAACAAAGCTAGTGGAGGTGATGGAATTCCAGTGGAGCTGTTTCAAATCCTGAAAGACGATGCTGTGAAAGTGCTGCACTCAATATGCCAGCAAATTTGGAAAACTCAGTAGTGGCCACAGGACTGGAAAAGGTCAGTTTTCATTCCCCTCCCAAAGATAGGTAATGCCAAAGAATGCTCAAACTACCGCACAATTGCACTCATCTCACGTGCTAGTAAAGTAATGCTCAAAATTCTCCAAGCCAGGCTTCAGCAATACGTGAACCATGAACTCCCAGATGTTCAAGCTGGATTTAGAAAAGGTAGAGGGAGAAGGCAATGACACCCCACTCCAGTACTTTTGCCTGGAAAACCCCATGGACGGAGGAGCCTGGTAGGCTGCAGTCCATGGGTCGCTAAGGGTCAGACATGACTCAGCAACTTTGCTTTCAATTTTCACTTTCCACTTTCATGCATTGGAGAAAGAAATGGCAACCCACTCCAGTGTTCTTGCCTGGAGAATCCCAGGGACGGGGGAGCCTTGTGGGCTGCCGTCTATGGTGTCGCACAGAGTCGGACACAACTGAAGTGACTTAGCAGCAGCAGCAGCAGAAAAGGTAGAGGAACCAGAAATCAAATTGCCAACATCCACTGGATCATGGAAAAAGCAAGAGAATTCCAGAAATGCATCTATTTCTGTTTTATCGACTATGCCAAAGCCTTTGACTGTGTGAATCACAATAAACTGTGGAAAATTCTGAAAGAGATGGGAATACCAGACCACCTGACCTGCCTCTTGAGAAATCTGTATGCAGGTCAGGAAGCAACAGTTAGAACTGGACATGGAACAACAGACTGGTTCCAAATAGGAAAAGGAGTACGTCAAGGCTGTATATTGTCACCCTACTTATTTAGCAATATGCAGAGTACATCATGAGAAACACTGGGCTGAATGAAGCACAAGCTGGAATCAAGATTGCCAGGAGAAATATTAATAACCTCAGATATGCAGGTGACACCACCCTTATGGCAGAAAGTGAAGAACTAAAGAGCTTCTTGATGAAAGTGAAAGAGGAGAGTGAAAAAGTTGGCTTAAAGCTCAACATTCAGAAAACTAAGATCATGGCATCCGGTTCCATCACTTCATGGCAAATAGATGGGGAAACAGTGTCAGACTTTATTTTTGGGGGCTCCAAAATCACTGCAGATGGTGACTGCAGCCATGAAATTAAAAGACGCTTACTCCTTGGAATGAAAGTTATGACCAACCTAGACAGCATATTCAAAAGCAGAGGCATTACTTTGCCAGCAAAGGTCCGTCTAGTCAAGGCTATGGTTTTTTCAGTGGTCCTGTATGGTTGTGAGAGTTGAACTATAAAGAAAACTGAGCGCCGAAGAATTGATGCTCTTGAACTGTGGTGTTGGAGAAGACTCTTGACAGTCCATTGGACTGCAAGGCCATCCAACCTGTCCATCCTAAAGGAGATCAGTCCTCAGTATTCATTGGAAGGACTGATGTTGAAGCTGAAACTCCAGTACTTTGGCCACCTGATGCAAAGAACTGACTCACTGGAAAGGACTCTGATGCTGGCAAAGATTGAAGGTGGGAGGAGAAGGGGATGACAGAGGATGAGATGGCTGGATGGCATCATCGACTCAATGGACTTGAGTTTGGGTAATCTCCAGGAGTTGGTGATGGAAAGGGAGGCCTGGCATGCTGTAGTCCATGGGGTTGCAAAGAGTTGGACATGACTGAGCGACTGAACTGAACTGAAATTAGAATATAGAAAAATTGTTAAGGCAACATTGTGCATGCGTACAAGCTCATTCATGTCTGACTCTTTGCGATCCTATGAACTGTAGCCCACCAGGCTCTTCTGTCCATGGAATTTTCCAGGCAAGAATACTGAAGTGTGTTGCCATTTCCCACTCCAGGGCATCTTCTTAATCTAAGAATCAAACACACGTCTTCTGTGTCTCCTGAATTGGCAGGCAGATTTTTTACCACTTCACCACCTGGGAAGCCATGGCAATACATATATCATCAAAAATTATCAGCTATTTTTCTTCTCCTTAATTTATCACCGTGGCTCAGATGGTAAAGAATACACCTGCAATGCAGGAGACCAGATTTCGATCCCTGGGTTGGTAAGATCCCCTGGAGAAGGGAATGGCTACCCATGCCAGGATTCTTTTTGGAGAATTCCATGGACAGAGGAGCCTGGTAGACTACAGTCCAGTGGGTCACAAAGAGTTGGACATGACTGAGTGACTAACACACACACACACACACACATACACACACCTATAAACTCATATGTATAGACATACATATACATATGGATGTTCCAATTCACTGGGAAGGAAGGTGTGTTTCATTTTGTGCTGTTCCATGTCAGGGCACATGTATGTGACTGCTACTGATGGGAAAGAGTTTCAGTTCAGATGAGGCCTCTACAGAACCCCACCCCTCAGAACAAAACAAAGTCCCTTTCTGGGCACATTGCTTGCATTTCCAAAACAGATTTTCTTCCATGCTGGTTCATGTGAGAGCTTGCTATGAACATGTCTCTGTCCCTTTCTGGACTTAAGCAAGATGGAGGGACTTTTGTCTAGAGTTTCCATTGGTGCTTGAACATGGGGGCTGCTCAGCAGACATGTCAACATATGCCTGAATGTTTCTTTCCAAGTGAACTCTCATCTGTTCAGTAAGAACTAATTTGTGCTCACTACTGGTTTCCCTTTGCGATGGAGTCCTTATTAACACATCTTGATTTTTAGAGGGTGAGGGATAAATGGGAAAATGGGTACATTCACTTTGTATCTTTATTTACTTAAAGTTTTGTTTTCAGGCAAATGAATCCAATATATGCCTTTCCCCAGGGCGAGAGGCTCACAAAGCAGAAGGAATGTCATTTTTCAGTCAACAGAAATAGAGGTAAGTCAATCTGGTGCCTACATGCTCTGTGAATGCTGGCAGCCAGCCAGAGTTCAGGTCTTAATTAAGCAGATTAGGCCAAAGAAAGCACAAATGCAAACCCAGGCAAATTACCAAAAATTGCTGTTATTCCAGCATTCCAACACAGGATTTCTGAATATAAACTGTCCCCCCAAAATATTGTTGGTTAAGACTGAAGATAGCAAATCCTCTGGCTGACTACAAATCTGTCTGTTGGAACTTCGGATATATAAACTCCGATCTGAGGCTTTTCCATACATACCAGGCAGGAGGGCCTCTGGGACTGTGTGTGTGTGCGCACGTGCATACACACATGCACAATGAAGATTCATCATGTCAAAAGCAGTACTTGCTCTGCAGTCCTTGTTAGAATAACCGTATCACACAATGGTTTCTTTCTAAATAAACAGAGGAGGAGAGCTGGCCAATAAGGCCCTTTATAGGATACATCAGGCCAAATTCAATCAGCAGTCCCTGGATGCAGACAAGTGGTCTTCTATGTTGGCTGGCTTGGGGGACAATATCATCCATCCTGTACACAGGCCCCCATAATTGCATCTCATTCCTGACTCCTGCAAAAAAAAATGACCCCCTCTTCCCTTGGTTTGCAAAACACATGGGGAGGAAATAGCAGATCGGAGCTAACTGGGCAAGAATTCTAACCAGATGATAGAAAAATGTTTTGTCAAAGTAAGAGTTCTTTGAATTTTTAAGAGCCCTGTATAATTTAATACACAGTCTTTTCAAGATGAAGTCCAATATGGGGCCAGCAGAACTATATGCCATTATTTCAGAACATTTTGCCAATTCTTTCATTTTGGTTTCTCCGAGAATCCAAAATACAACATTCTTTCTTAGTCCTCCCCCTACTTTTCTTTTTGGCAAGAGTATAAAAGAGTTTGCCACTTAAGCAACACTGTAAAATGACACAATTGAAGAAAAAATGCCTTGTAAAAGCATACTGTGTTTTCATCTTTATTAAATAAACCCCATAAAGAAGTGATTTTTAAGAAGTCTATTAACCTACCATTGGTTTGTTGGGGGAGCTGGCTAGTGTCTTGCTCCCTGAGTCAGTGGCCCATTTTGTTTGTGTCCATGTTATTTGTTTTCAGCTTTTTGTCTGCAATAGTCACTTGAAACAGGAAGTACTCTTCAGAGGTTGTTGCTCTTGACCAAGACTATGGATGAAGTGGATACAAGGCTGAGCACTTCCTTTGGGAAGAAACAACATGGGGAGTGGCTTTCCTGCTCTTTGGAGGTTTTCATCTGCAGGCATGAAGGCACCGTTTGCCTATTTTGGTAGAGCCTGCCTCCTGACTTCCTAACCATTATCTACCCAGGTGTCTATATTCTCTGCCAAGGTAAGTCTACTGGGGGACAAAACTCCATATTTCATGATTATCTTCATTTAAAAAAAGTGCTCTTCCCTTTATTGTGAGTAGTTGAAAGCAGGAAAGTAATTTCATAACAAGATTAATTCACAGAAAGGTAAGAATGACTGATAGCATTTTGAGGAATACCACTCCAAGTAATTTGTTCATACTTACAGAATAAGGACATACATTTCTTTGAGCATTTCATCTGTTTGAAAATCTATTCTGTCCCTGTGTGTCATTCGAAACCCAGTTTTAGGTTTCAAATATATTATCATGATAAAGTTCATTCAAAAGGATACATCTTTATTGACACTACTCTAAGGACTCGGATAGATAAACAAGATCTCTTCAAACCCACAGATTATATCATATTGGAAACTGATTGCTCAGATCACTCTGTCATATTCTTATATCTAAAGAAGGACCAAGGATTAAAAACCTTCCTATGGTGTCTTTGAAAGATCCTTCCTTTGCATGGATGATGGGTCAGAGTGGCTTAATACCAGAAAGCATGTTCTATAGAATAAAATAAATAAGTACATAATTAATTCCCATATAATCTATTCCCTTCTTTGCTTGGCCAGAAGTTTCTACCATTTGATCCTCTATCTGTGGAGTGAATATCGAAGAGGTACAACAAGACAGCTATTCACATAGGAGGGGCTTTCAGAAGACTCCTAGCTTGTGTGAATACAGAACTGTAGAGACAACAGTAAGACAAGGATCAAATGAGTTTGCGAAAGCCTAAAGGCAATGGACTGCTGCTGCTGCTGCTGCTGCTGCTAAGTCGCTTCAGTCGTGTCCGACTCTGTGGGACTTCGCAGCCAAGAGTACTGGAGTGGGTTGCCATTGCCTTCTCCGAAAGGCAATGGACTGGATAACATGAATTAGGAGTTAAAGCTTCAGAGATCCAAATGGCTTTCCCAGTGAAAAATTCATTTATCTTGATCTAAGACAGGAAATGAGGAGGAGAAAGAAGCCACCAAGCAGAAGAAAGCTTAAACATTTGAAGAGAGAAAGTCTCCAGATGCCTATGGTGGAGACATTTTGGGAAAAGTTCCAGAAGTTTGATGGAGCTAGTGTGTATCAGTGGAATTGTGCCCTTCCTGCAGAGCCCTCTGGAGGACCAATAAACCCCACTGCAGGTCACCATGCTAGTTGGATTCTCATGTAGACGGAAAGGGAATGGTCAGAGCCATGGAGAAGGAGTGATGCCTCCAGGAATAATTTTCAAGAACATTTTATGATAATGGGATGAACATATTCAGTGGTGGCCAAAGATAGAGAGCAATTAACACTGAGAAGAAAGATTCATAAATTTAGAGTAGAAAATTTTGATTTGGAATTCCCAACTTTGCTCCCAACTATTTTAAAAGGTCCCTCCTGATGCTGTCTATCCCTATCATGAAAACTCAAGTTTTCTGCAAAGTTACTAATGGCTCATATACCACGGTGCTATGCTCTTTAACTCCCAGGATAATTATTCCTCTCAATGCAAGGAAGTCACTGGTGGAAATGCAGTTAACTTTATTGGACAGCAAATTTGCATTTATTCCTTCTGGGAGAATTAGTCTGAGGCAGCATAACTTGAAGGATCTCTATAAAGAGTAAATATAGATTGAGACTTGGCTCTTTTTTCCCTCAGTAATCTAGATGATGGGCTATACGTGTGCTGCAAATGTCCTTTCTCTTCCTAGAACCTGTGAAATCACTCTCCCTACCTCAGGCCATCTGGTGTTTGCATTACACTTTCATGTGGTTTTTCACTCACAAGACCAAGTCTTCACCCACCCTCTCTCATGTCAGGAATTTGATCCCAGCAATTCTTTGTCCAGCACTTCCGCTCCTTCTTTCACATGTTCCTTGAAGCACCATGATTTCCCTGAACAATAAAAGCTTTTTTTCTCCTTATTGTTTTCCTGCCATAGAACCTCCAGATATGAAATCAAATGTTGTGTATAAACTGTGTTCATGCTTTACTTGTGTATTTATTATTTAGTCATAGGTATTGGTTGTTTGCATGCATGGCTTAGATGTTCTCTGTAGAAATATTCTCTTTTTCTGTGTGTCAATAATGCCCATGTTCAGTTGTAACTTATGTAAATGTAGAAAGTATGCTCTTTAGCGAGTAGTTTTCAAAATGAATCTCTCTCTCTCTCTCTCTCTCTCTATATATATATATATATATATATATATCATATACATTTCAAGACACTCAAGTTTTTTGTTCAGTGGTTTTTGTAAGTATAATTTGTTGATGTTCAAAATGGTTTTCTGGTCAGAGAGCACAATCACAGAGTAGAGACACTATACCATCATGAATAACCCACAGCTAAACTGCATTTGATAATGAACCATTAGTTCTGACAATGATGTTCAGTCATTGCCTGCTTTTTGTTTTTTAAAAATGGCCTTCAATTATAATATGACCTTTGATACTGTTTTTAATAAGTGAAAAACAATTTATAGTAACTGGCTTTCAGCAATTTGGGGTGAATCATTTCAGATAAATAAAGACAGAGAGCAGAAGAGGTAAATTGTCTCTATAGTTCTCTGACAACTAGGAGTCAATGATATTTACAAGGCAAGTGGGGAAGGCATCTTCCTTTATTTCCAGTGTTATAATATCTCACTGCATGGTCAGATTTTTAGGGAAGTGGTGGGGCAGCCCTCTGTTACTCCCACTGCAGAGTTTCACTGATAAGCTGTTTGGAACAAACAAGACTGTGTTTAGATTGGATGTTTGAGACTGAGCCCAGTAGCAGAGTTGTAATCGTGGATGAGAAAGACCAGCAGGAGACACAGTGTGTGGCTGATATTTGCCTCTTCCTGACCAAATGCTGCTGCATATGAATGAGCCTCTACAGAAACACAGTGTATGTCTTGGGGTGGGGATGGGGGTGTGGGTGTCAATAGAAAGATTGACATGACTTTAGGGAACTCCAGGCTGCAATTGCATGGCCTGAGCAATACCAATGAAGGGGGCTTCCTTTGCTTCTGAGTTCTTCTCCAGAGAAGCTGCCACCAGAATGGCAGTGAACATGGTAGAGAGATTCATGTTTCCTTCCGTGGTGGATGGTCTAGACCATCAAACACACCTGACTGAGGCCCCCGCTTCTCTCCCTGCAGGGTCTCTGCATTGCATTGGCCTGGCTCCAGACTTCCTGAATCTGGCTACAACAAAAGCAACAGTCCCCCAAAAGGAGCCTTTTAGTCAATGGTTTAAATTCCTGGTTTTCTGTCCCTCAAGGGACAATGAAAGGGGCCTGACCTCTTGGTCACCTCAAGAAGGTTTGGAGTTCTCTGGAACAAGGGGAGAGACAACCTCTTAACAGTTTGATTGGCTAGCTGGAGTTACCACACAGGCACAGAAAAAAGACTGCAGAGAAATAAGGTGGAAAAGTTAACTGTACGGTGAGATTTCAGGTGATCTCCTTTTACTCTTTGCAAAATTCTCTACAATAAGCATGTATTTTAAAAACCACTAAAAATAAATAATGTTAAAATATGCACCCAAAACCTGAACACAGTAAAATACTTTAAATATGTGCTTATGTACAAAAATCCCAAACAAATCAAGGCTGTCAGAAATCACAAAAGATAATTTAATTCAAATTAAAGATGTGAGCTATTATCATTTTCAGATATTTACAGAATAGACTAGAGGGACTGAAGTGTTTGTGGATGAGACATAATATCTTTGTTTCCTGCTTTGTCAGTTGTTTCTCTCTCTTTAACCAAGATTATATTTCCAGAATATCTACTTCTCCATTTCTCCTGCCTTTTGGTTTTCCACAGTTGCAATCTCCTGTAATTATGGGAAAAAGTCTTTCCTGGAGCAGCAGTTCTGAGATTAGCTAGTTTGGAGCCAACCTGAGTATTCCCAATTGGTGCTTATTATCTTCTTTGTAAGAACACAGTTTTCAGGACAGAGTTAGCTCTGCTCTGAGACTTAAAACAGCTGGAAAATGCATGACTTGACATGCATTAGATCTGACAGCATGTGAATCCACTGTTCAAAAGTACTTAATACCTATTTAATTTTCTTTTTTTCGGCATTTTATTTTCTTGTCCTTAAATAATCACCACAGTAATCAAAAGCATTTATGAATTACTGAAGTGGAACTCAAAATACTTAAGAGCCGATTGATTGCTTGGATAAACAAATGCCAAAGTTCAGGAGAAGGTCAGAAAGTTGAGTGTTGTCTTTTATTTTGAAGAGCTCAGTCTTTAAATTGCACACATTTGTCCTTGAACTGTCTGAATTCATCCTGAGAGGGCCGAAATGATCCCCAAATTAAGTCCTCTTATACCTTGTTGATATCCATTTATTTAAGAAAACATGAGATCCCCATTTTGTTAATTTTTAAACACTAATCTATGCTTCAAGATTTAATAAACAGTTTTGTTAATGACCATTTTAGCCATTTATTCATTCATTCATTCTAACCTTTCTGGATTACATCAGAAAATAAAACAAACAAAAATGTCACTATGGAGCTTAAATTCTAGTCAGTGTAGAATAAACATAATACTTAAGTAAAATATATAGTATGATAGGTTCTATGGAAAAAACAGAATAGCACAGGGGAGATGAGGAGAAAATAGACAGCAACTGTAGATGGTGCAGGGGGAGTGGGAATCTGGGTCAGTCTCATCAAGAGGGTGACTTTTAGGTAAAGACTTGCAAAGGGGAGCAGGTTAGTCAAAAGAAGGGAGTGATCCAGGCAGGTAGAATAAATGGTGCAAGAGTCCTGAGAAGGGGAGGCGAAAGGGAGAAGGGGCTGGTCAAGGACGGCAGTGCAACTGCAGAGAGAGGGGGAGGGGCGTTGGTATGGAGGGTGACCTCAGAGAGAGCGTGGGGGAGGGGTTAGAGATTATGTAGGGGCTCCTAGGCCACCATAGGGATCTTGACTTTTCCTTTCAAAGGGGAGCCATTGCAGAATTTTAGAGGAGGACTTGGCCTGACTTCCAGGGATCACCCTTGCTGCAATATTGAGACTGGATTGAAGTGGGCAGGCTTAGGAGAAGGGAGACTGGATAAGAAGCAATCAGAGTGCTTATGGTGCAGCTGCTTAGACCAGACTGGTGGCAGAGGAAGTGATGGGAAATGGTCAGACTGACCCTGTTATCCAGGTGGAGCTAACAGGGCTTGCTAATGGATGGGAGGCAGGTGTGAGGGGAAAACAGGAGACAAACGAGGTCGTCCAAGGACTCGCCGGCTCAGCAATGTGAAAGATGGGGCTGCTTTCCAGTGAGTCTGTGCTTCTGTTCCAGAGACTCAACGGTAAACTTCTGGAAGACAGGGACCGGTGTCTTGTAAACCTCATTTGTTATTTTTGTTGTTACATCACTAAGTCATGTCTGACTTTGTGACCTCATGGACTATAGCAAGCCAGGCTCCTCTGTCCTCCACTGTCTCCTGGAATTTGCTCAAATTCATGTCCTTTGACTCAATGATGCCATCTAACTATCTCATCCTCTGCTGGCCCCCTTCTTCTTTTTCTTTCAGTCTTTCCCAGGATCAGGGTCTTTTCCAATGAATCTGCTCTTCTCATCAGGTGGCCAAAGTATTGGAGCATCAGCTTCAGCACCAGTCCTTCCAATGAATATTCAGGGTTTATTTCCTTTAGGATTGACTAGTTTGATCTTGCATTCCAAGGGACTCTCAAGTGTCTTCTTCAGCACCACAGTTCAAAGGCATCAATTCTTTGGCAGTCAGCCTTCTTCATGGTCCAACTCTCACATCCGTACACAACTACTAGAAAAATCATCATAGCTTTGATTATATGGACCTTTGTCAGCAAAGTGATATTTCTGTTTTTCAGTACAGTCTATGCTTGTCATAGCTTTCCTTCCAAGAAGGAAGTGCCTTTTAATTTCATGGCTGCACTCACCTTCCACAGTGATTTTCAAAAAAAATCTGTGACTGCTTCCACTTTTTCCCCTTCTATTTGCCATAAAGTGATGGGACCAGATGCCATGAGTCTTCGTTTTTTGAATGTTGAGTTTCAAGCCAGCTTTTTCGGTCTCCTCTTTCACTCTCATCAAGAAGTTCTTTAGTTCTTCATTTTCTACCATAAGAGTGGTACCATCTGCTTATCTGAGGTTGTTGATATTTCTTCTGGAAAACTTGATTCCAGCTTGTGATTCATCAAGCCTGACATTTTACATAATATATTCTGCATGTAAGCTAAATGTACTCCTTTCCCATTTTGAAACAGTCTGTTGTTTCATGTAAGGTTCTAACTGTTGCTTCTTAATCTGCATACTGGTTTCTCAGGAGATAGGAAAGGTGGTCTGTTATTCCCATCTCTTTAAGCATTTTCCACAGTTTGTTATGATCTATACAGTCAAAGGCTTTAGTGTAGTCAATGAAGCAAAGGTAGATATTTTTCTGGAACTTCCTTGCTTTCTCCATGATCCAGTGAATGTTGGCAATTTAATCTCTGGTTCTTCTGCCTCTTGGCAACCCAGCTTGTACATCTGGAAGTCCTTGGTTCATGTACTGCTTGAAGGATTTTGAGCATGAACTTATTAGCATATGAAATGAGTGCAACTGTATGGTAGTTTGACCATTCTCAAAGAATGGGATTGGAATGAAAGCTGACTTTTTCCAGTCCTGTGAACACTGCTGAGTTTTCCAAATTTGTTGGCATATTGAGTACAGCACTTTAACAGCGTCATCTTTTAGGATTTGAAATAGCTCAGCTGAAATTCCATCACCTCCATTAGCTTCATTTGTTGTAATGTGGCTTTAGGTGAGTGACCACACCATCGCCATGGTTATCCAGGTCATTAGGATCTTTCTCATACAGTTCTTCTATGTAGTCTTGCCAACTCTTTTTAATCTCTGCTTCTGTTAGGTCCTTGCCATTTCTATCCTTTATCGTGCCCATCTTTGCATGCAAAGTTCCCTTGGTATCTCCAATTTTCTTGAAGAGATCTGTAGTGTTTCCCATTCTATTGTTTTCCTCTATTTCTTTGCATTGTTCACTTAGGAAGGCTTTCTTATCTCTACTTGCTATTCTTTGGGACTCTGCATTCAGATGGGTATATCTTTCCTTTTCTCCTTTGCCTTTCACTTCTGTCTTTTTCCCTCCTCAGACAACCATTTTGCCTTGTTGCATTTTTTTTTCCTGCTTGGGGATGGTTTTGATCATTGCCTCCTGTAGAATGATATGAACCTGCCTCCATAGTTCTTCAGGCACTCTATCAGATCTAATCCCATGAATCTACTTGTCACTTCCACTGTATAACTGTAAGGGATTTGATTTAGGTCATACCTGAATCACCTAGTAGTCTTCCCTACTTTCTTCAATTTAAGCCTGAATTTTGCAATAAGGAGCTCATGATCTGAGACACGATCAGCTTCAGGTCTTGTTTTTGCTGACTATATAGAGCTTCTCCATCTTTGGCTACAGAGGATGTAATCAATCTGATTTTGATATTGACCATCTGGTGATGTCCATATGAGAGTCATCTCTTGGTTTGTTGTAGAAGATTGTTTGCTATGACCAGTGTGTTCTCTTAATGAAACTCTGTTAGCCTTTGGTGTGGTTCATTTTTTACTCCAAGGCCAAACTTGCCTGTTACTCCACGTATCTCTTGACTTCCTACTTTTGCATTCCAATCTTCTGTGATGAAAGCAGGGCTTCCCTGTTGGCTCAGAGGTAAAGAATCTGCCTATGATGCTGGGGCCACAGGAGACAGGGGTTTGATTCCTGGGTCAGGAAGATCCCCTAGGGGAGGGCATGGCAATCCATTCCAGTATGCTGGCCTAGAGAACCCCATGGACAGAGAAGCCTGGTGGGCTACAGTCAGAGGGTCACACAGAGTAGGACATGAAAAAAGCTACTTAGCATGCACACATGCATGATGAAAGGGACATCTTTTTTGGTGTTAGTTCTAGAAGTTGTTGTAGGTTTTCATAGAGTTGATCAACTTCAGCTTCTTCAGCATTAGTGGTTGGGGCATAGACTGGGATTACTGTGATGTCAAATGGTTTGCCTTGGAAACAAGCTGAGATCATTCTGTCATTTGTGAGACTGCACCCAAGTACTGCATTTGTTGTAGTCTTTTGTTGACTATGAGGGCTCCTCTGCTCAACAGCATCTGTTGTCATCTGCTGTGGAATTCTCCAGGTCAGAATACTGGAGTGGGTAGCTGTTCCTTTTTCCAGGGGTCTTCCTAACCCAGGGATTGAACCCAGGTCTCCCACATTGCAGGCAAATTCTTTACCATCTGAGTTACCATGGAAGCCCAAGAATACAGGAGTGAGTAGCCTAACCCTTCTCCAGGGGGTCTTCTGGACCCAGAAATTGAACTGGGGTCTCCTGCATTGCAGGCAAGTTCTTTACTAGTTGAGCTGCCAGGGAAGCCCTTCTTCCTCTGTAGTCAGATATTATTTTATCATCTGAATTTCACAGGGTACTTTTTCAACAGGTGCAAGTCCAGAGAGATGGAGGAAGGGGAAGAAGATCAGTTCACACTCGTGCTCTAACTATCTTGTTCTCTTGCTGCAAGGCAACGTGGACTTAATCCAGAAGACACGGGAAAAACACTTTTGAAGCTTTTTAAGGGGCTCGTCCAGTAACATCAGTGCCTGACACTCCCCAGTGTAAACAACAGAGTAATTGGTGTCGATGCAGCAAACCGGAGTCCCAGGTAATTGCTGCTGTGTGGAAACTATACATGCGTGTGCTCTGATCACAGCCCATGAACTCCTCTCCAGTCCCTGCCCTGGGCATCAGAGTAGTTCCATTAGGACCTTCTCTTGGTCATTTGAATGCTCCCCCTTCTGCTAACTTTTTGCTTCTTCCCACAGCCCTCTCTTGGTCCCATTCATTGTTGGTGCTTCTTACTCATCATCCTACATAATTTCTGGACTCTTCCGACCCCTTAAGAAGCACCCAGGTCCTGGATGCTTTCGAGCCTCTTGCTACAGGTGCTTGTCTATTGATATAAAGTGACTCACATGTTCTACATTTCAATATTTATTTACACAAGTTTACCAACGTGCACTCCGTGCAGCGGTCTCCAAGGGAAGCTGCAGCCTGCCACCACTAGAGATTAACAGTCTGTTCCATTTTTGCCAGGTAGGCAGAAGCAGCATCTCATTTTCTTTTCATCTGCATTTTTCTCCCTACTGGTGAGACTGAGTCCATTTTCAGTCCAATAGTTCATTGGACTGGACAGAACATTTCAGTCCAACGTTCATTAGCCATTTGTATTTCTTTAAAAAAAATTATATATTTGGCTGCATTAGGTCTTTCTGGCATACAAGCTTCTCTGGTTGTGGTGAAGAGGCTCAGTTGCTCTGTGGCATGTGGGATCTTACTTCCCAACCAAGGATCAAACCCATGTCCCCTGCACTGGAAGGCAGACTCAACCACTGGACCACTAGGGAAGGCCTGGCCATTTGTATTTTCTTTTTTGCATTAATTTCTCATATCCTTTGACCCTTTTTCTACTGGGTAAATTTGTCGGCCTTTCCTTTAACAGTTGTATATTTTGCAAATATTTTCTCCCAAATTAGCTTTTAAAATTTGCTTGTTTTTCTAATCATTAAATATTGTGTATATAAATTATATATAAATTTATAATTTTGGTTTTTACACTTGGCAATCTGAATTTTTTCATATAATATGAGGTATATTCATCTGAATACTTTTTATATAGTGTGAGGTATGAAAGTGACTTTATTTTCTTTAAAGAACAGCCAACATTATTTTCTGGGGAAAAAAAAAAAAAACGCATTATCATGTGCCCTTCATATTATATTCTAGTCCCTTAATCCAACAGCAACAATTATTGAGCTCTGCTACATGAAGGACTCTGGTAAACTCAGAGTGGTGACAAAGACAGAGAGGTTCCTGGGCTTCATCAATGTTTGGCTTGGTTAATATCATTAGTTAGATCTCATCTTGTTCAAATGTAATGGATCATTAGCTTTCTAAGAATGACAATACTACCGTTAATAGGTATTACATATTTGTATAGTTGGAACTATATAATGATTTTATACAAATGGTTTTATATCTACCACACAATTTTATCATATAACAGGAACCAAAATAAAAAGATAATCTATAGATTTCCAGCTTTACCACGTCCTCATTAGTCACAGAAAACACTCATCCATGCATCAGTGGCAAGAGCAAGAGTAGTCAGGAGCCACCTTTTGAACTCACAAAGGAAACATAGTCCTCCTTCTTTCTCCTTGCCCCCAAACTGATGAGAAGGAATTAGAGGAAAGGGAGCGGGGAGAGAGAGCATTACCATGTGGCTGCTGCTGCTGCTGCTAAGTCACTTCAGTCGTGTCCGACTCTGTGCGACCCCATAGAGGGCAGCCCACCAGGCTCCCCCGTCCCTGGGATTCTCCAGGCAAGAACACTGGGGTGGGTTGTCATTTCCTTCTCCAATGAATGAAAGTGAAAAATGAAAGTGAAGTCGCTCAGTCGTGTCCAACTCTTTGAGACCCCATGGACTGCAGCCTACCAGGCTCCTCCATCCACGGGATTTTCCAGGTAAGAGTACTGGAGTGGGGTACCATCAAATGGCCACAAACAAGAACACTTCCTGCTTCCCTTGCTTCTCCTTCACCCCTACATTTTCCATAGGGGCATGCCAGTGAAAAAGTCTGATGTTGTATTAGATCCAACAGAAGTGGGAAGGGATGTTTTACTAACTTAAGAAAACTTTCTGATGAATAGGAGTATTCTTTTAATAAATAGAAAGATATCAAATGTATCCAGGTAAAGACTTACAATTTTGATTTGAATTGAACTTCAACAGTATATGACTTTTTGTTAGGCAGGTATAAGGGGAGCCAGGCAGGTTTTGTATTTCAACAGTGCTTTCTTTTTAGGAGCATTTCTTATAAGTGATGGACACCTCTCAGTGTCCAAACTAAGTGTCCTAAATTGAGTTATTCATATAAAAACTTTCACAGTTCCATGGGAAAGCAAATCTTTATTCCACATAGATTTTTTTTCTCCTCCATTATCCCTTCATGAAATCTGTTTCAGCCAAGGAAATAGAATGAAGGATTTAAGATCAGAAGGTGAGGAAGATCACACTATTTCTGAACTCAGGTTGGCTGCTCACATCTCAAAAGACCAATGATTTGAAAGGCAAGTGTTAATAGAAAAGAAAGGTGCTTTAATCAGAAAAGCCAGCAAACTGGAGAGAAGGTGAACTCATGTCCTGAGAGCAACTCCGAAGATTCTGCTCAGCCGTAACAGTTTCTGTATTTTTTAAATGTTATTATTTTTCTTGGAGGATAGTCATTGTTGTTTTAGTTTCTACTGTACAGCAAAGTGAATCAGTTATAGGAAGATTTTATATATATATATATATATATATATATATATATATATATCCCCTCTTTTTGGGATTTCCTTCCTATTTAGGTCACCACAGAGCACTGAGTACAGTGAAGTAAGTCAGAAAGAGAAAAACAAATTTAGCATACTAACACATATATATGGAATCTGAAAAAACTGATATAAATGATCTTTTTTACAAAGCGGAAATAGAGACACAGATGTAATGAACAAATGTACAGATACCAAGGGGAAAAGAAGGGGCAGTGGGATGAATTAGGAGACTGGGATTGACATATATACAACATTGACAATATGTATAAAATAGATAACTAATAAGAACCTACGGTACAGTGCAGTTTTTAAAGGGGAAAATGGGGAAGAATCACAGTGACTCATCCAGGCAGGAGGTTAGGTTCTGCATTTTTCTCCATTGAGTGCAAACTGGCTGACTCTTGCTTCAGATGTTATTTTGTCCACATGATCTATCTGAGGATTGTTAAGGGCAATGTTGAGAGTAGACAGCTAGTCATTCTTTAATTGCTTGATCCTTCATCCTTACTTCTTTTAACCTAGGGAAAGAATCCATAGGTTAGGCAAGGCACGCTGTGCATTCAGGAGAGCATAAGTCAGGAGTTAGGTTAAATTACCTCATGATCTAATCTTCATAATTAGTTTCTTTTAAGATTAGAGGGGAACAGAAATGAGCAAATAGGAAAGAGGCAAAAAGAGCTACTTTCAGCAGTATTTGAGTGATGTCTTACAATATTTGTGACGTTGAGAGGCTCAGTCTTTGCTTTTCACGGGATCTTGTTGACTCTGGATGCTCCTCCTGGTGACTACTCTGCAGAATGATTCTGCCTCTCACTTCCTCCACGCTCTTTCAGTCCTCCATTCATCAGTGGAATCCAACTAAACAGAGAATGACTGAAAAAAAGCCTACTATGGAGGCCAGACACAGAGAGCCTGGACCTTTGAGGGGATGAAGTGTAGGGGAATAAGGAATAAGGTCTGAGGAGTAGGACAGACCCTGGACAGAGGATGAGACGGTTAGATGGCAAGACCGACTTGATGGACATGAGTTGGAGCAAGCTCTGGGAGTTAGTGAAGGACAGGGAAGCCTGGTGTGCTGCAGTCCCTGGGGTCGCAAAGAGTCGGACACGACTGAGTGACTGAACTGAACTGATCTGAACTGCCGACTGTAGGACTGGGAATGGTGAGGTCAGGAGTCAAAGACTAAGGTCTTTCACCCCACAGTTCATGTTAAAAGTTTTAACCAGTTGGTCCTGATCAGCCATAACAGTAAGGACTTCCCTGGTGGCTCAGACAGTAAAGCATCTGCCTACAATGTGGGAGACCTGGGTTCGATCCCTAGGTCAGGAAGATCCTCTGGAGAAGGAAATGGCAACCTACTCCAGTACTCTTGCCTGGAAAATCCCATGGATGGAGGAGCATGATAGGCTATAGTCCATGGGGTTGTAAAGAGTCAGACACGACTGAGCGACTTCACTCACTCAACCATAACAGTGTCATCCTAATTGTCAAAGCTCAGGGATGGCTGGGCCACCAGGTCTGTGCATCAAGGGAGCACTCTGTGGGGCTCAAGGAAGTGACCGTTGTTTACCAACCATTATGTCAGTATTTCAATATTTAACAACCAGGATGGCCTTCCCAGTGTGTGCCAATTGACTGCCAGTCCTGTCACATTCTTGGCAAGAGTCAGGGGAAGGAGCTGAATGGATTAGAGAAAGATGACCAGGCTTGCATCTTTTGTGGACTTTGTATGTCAAGAAAAGACCACATGAATCTGAAATAAAGGCCTAACTGCACATTCTCTGGAAATCTGTGTGTCAACTTCATCACCAAAGAGGCAGATCATGTCTGTAGGAACCACCCTTTGCATCCATGATAAGAGCTGGAGTTACTCAGTGACAGTCAAAAAGAAGAGTCTGGAGCTCTGATGTAACTTGCAAATTTTGCTCATTTCTATTACACGTGAGCTCTGATATACTTCCCTCACTTGCCTCACACAAATAGCTCTGATAACAACTCCTGTTTGGAAGGCACTTTACCTTCTGTGAGGTGCCTTCAATGTATATTGTTTATTTGGGCTCTAACAACAATGTTGTGATGTAATGTGTATTATCCCCAGGTTGTAGATGAGCAAAGTGTTGCTACCATGGTATCTTGCCCAATGAATCTGTGATTTAAAACAAAACCCATCCCTGGCTTGTGCTCTTTTAACATTATGCCAAATGAATCACACATTTTTAGCTAGAAATTATCTAGGATTTAAAAGCCTAACAATATTGCTTAAGCTATTTAAAGAAGGAGGGGCAACCATAATGAATTGCAGAAACACTTTTCTTCCTTTAGACCAAGGATTCTTTCCTATTTTTTACCCTTGCCAGCTCAGGAAGCCCGCAGGAGTGGAAAAGGGAAAGGGCTGATGAAGAAGTCAGTTTAGATCCTGGGGCCTTTAAAGAGGCTCTAAGACTGGGAAAATCTTAACATGTGGTCCTGAAAATAAACCTCAGAGGATGATATCTGAATGTGTTTTTGAAACATCACCAAAATTTACTGATAATCTGTAATTTGAAGTTAGCACTTTTAACGTATATCCAACAAATTAAAGTTCTCTGGGAATATATTTACCCTTGTCAGTTTTGTAGCAGTGATGTTGCAGGCTCTGTTTCAGATCATAGTGGTAAAGCTCATATCATGATAAATCACATCACATAAATTGTTTTGTTTCCCAGTACATATAAAAGTAATGCTTACACTGAACTGTTGACTATTAAGTGTTCAATAAAAATGAAGTGACCCCATGGACTATAGCCCACTGGGCTCCTCTGTCCATGGAATTTTCCAGGCAAGAGTACTGGAGTGGATTGCCATATAAGTTATATATTAAAAAAACAATGTATTACTTTAACTTTAAAATATTTCAATGCTAACCATCATCTGAGCCTTCCATAAGTAGCAATGGTAACATCAAAGATCACTGATCACAGATCACCATAACAAATGTAATAATGATGGAATATTACAAGATTACCAAAATGTGACAGAGACACCCAGTGAGCAAATGCTGTTAAAACGGTGCCAATAAACTTGCTCGATGCCAAAGGGTTGCCATAAACTTTCATTTTATAAAATTCAATATCTGCAAAGCGTAATAGACTGAGGTATGCTTATATTCCAATGGTGATTTTCCTTTAGGAAAATATTCTCCATTCCTTGTAAATTACTGAAACCTCTAAGGGTTCAAACTAAAGGGGGTTCTCACTTAGATTATTTACACAAAAATCTTCATAATCCCATAGTAAAACAAATCTCTATTTCAAAAATGATTTTCATGTTTAAAATCTTTAGGGAAGGAAGTTTAAGTACTATAAAAGGTATATTAAGAATGAAATTGTGGGAAAATTAAGGGAAGTTGAGGGAAAAACTAAATTGATGAGCTTATTTTGCAACAGTTTTGAGCTACTGAAAGCTCAACTCTGTACCCTTGTTTCCTTGTCCCTTCCTATATGAGAGCTTCATCCAAGAAGTGAGGCTGTTACCACCCATGTCCATTTGTTGTTTCTCTTTAAAACAAAAGATTTTCAATTCATTTCAAGGATTTAAACTCTAGTAAAATTTTCAGTGTTTCCAAAGCTACTTAATACTCTCTGTTATTCTTCTGAGATCAGTATAATCCCCTAATTTATGTTTATTTTCTTCTGGTTTCTTAAGTGTGAAAATCCACCCTAGCAATTTTCTTGGAAAGTTCATGGACACAAATAGTTTTGTTTTGTTTTGTTTTGTTTTTTAATGTGCTTCATTAGCTCTGTAATTATTTTTTGAACACTGACTTAATTTTATAAATTTGGGTATTCTCATTTCACCCATTTTCTGTGCCCTCAAGGCAGCTCAACTAGAAAGGGAATAAGTGAATTTGTTGATTTTTGTTCTATAAATGCAAGCACAATCCTCTCAGCCCAAAGGCCCATGCTCTGCAAGCCTCTTGCCCTTCCTGGCATGAGGTTTTGTACCCTGCTAAGACAAAAATCAGTTTAAATCCCCTGAGGACCAAAAGATCCAGATAAGGGGGCACAGCAATAGCCAGGAGAGAGAAGAAAGCACAGAAGGAAATATTTGGTAGGTCTCTAAAACTTTAGTTTTAAGCCCAAATACTTCCTTGAAAGGCACCTTTGTGTAAGAGGGCTCATGTTTTTTTTTTTTTCTTATTTCTTTAGTTTCTTTCCAAGTCCTAGTTGTGTGACTGTTGTTGGGTCATCAGCTCCCCAACACAAAAGAAGGGACTGAGGTTCCCAGGGCTTTTCAGAGAACAAAAAGGAGCCTGCCTCATGCTGATAAATTACTGGTGTTAGCACCTGTAAGTCTGTTTCACATTTCACTCCAACCTTTATTCACGGCTGATAACAGCAACTGAAAATGAATCCTGACAGCCTGTTGCGATTTTACAGTATCCAACAGGAAAGCCCAGCTAATTGTGAGCATATGCTTTTTTTCAAGCACCAAATTTTATATTTAGTTCACTGCTCTGATAAACCTACATATTCAGCAGTAGCTAATCATCAAGGCATTCATTGTTTTGCTCCCATGATTTGAGCAAGTTGGAGTTTGTTTTCTGAAAAGCAACTTCTGTTAAGCTGGGAAGCTGTGATTGCTTCTTCATGGACTGTCCCTGTGGAGGTGTTTTTTTACTAAACTGCTCCAAGAAAAAAAAAAAAAAAGCTGTTGGAATACCAAACAAAGGCCCCTGTGCTGGAGTCTTGCAGGAAGGCAATTCCAGTGGTGTCTAGTTTCAGGCCAGAATACTAAGGTCATAATTTCAGGCCATCGATGGCTCTCCCAGATGTCTTTGGTCAAGTTAATCACAGTTTGCCTGAAGGTTGCTTTTTTCAGGTAATCCATCCTGGTGTGATTGTAAATCAAGAGCTCCTTCTAGCTGAAAGTTGGGAGCTTTTAGCTCAGCCTCGGACTGGGGACAGTTAATACAGAGCACCTAATCTCTATCTTTTTCATTTTGAAACTGAAGCCAATTCAATCACTCTTTCACAAATGTTGAAAAAAATCTCAAGTTTACATGTCAAGCAAGCACATGAGTATATCATCAGTTGTGTCAGCAGGAACATGTCAAAATTTCTGAGGACTCAGTGAGACTCGGCCCTGCAGTGGGTCATCTGCCAACTGAAGGTTTTCATCCCAGTGGTGCAGACTTTATGCCACACCAGGATTCCTCAGCTAGGGCCCAATGGGGTGCCAAGTGAATTGGCCAAGTGCTCCTGTTGCTAGAGAAGGAGAAGCATATTTTTCTGTTTTTCCTGGACTTTCTTCCCTATCCCCTTGCTGCTGCTGCTGCTGCTGATAAATTACTTCAGTCGTGTCCAACTCTGTGCGACCTCATAGACGGCAGCCACCAGGCTCCGCCATCCCTGGGATTCTCCAGGCAAGAACACTGGAGTGGGCTGCCATTTCCTTCTCCAATGCATGAAAGTGAAAAGTGAAAGTGAAAAGTAAAATTGAAGTCACTCAGTCGTGCCCGACTGTTTGCAACCTCCATGGACGGCAGCCTACCAGGCTCCTCTGCCAATGGGGTTTTCTGGGCAAGAGTACTGGAGTGGGGTGACATTGCCTTCCCCCCATCCGCTTACAGCCCCTCTTAAGAGTATATTGTTTTTCTCTAGCCTGAAGTTGATCTTTTCTCAATTCTTATTTAATTCCTATTTAGATTAGAACACCTTAATAAAAAGACTCAACAAAGTTGGAATAGAAGTAAATTTTCTCAGGATGATCAAGGCCATCTATGAAAAAGCCAGAGTGAATACTTTCTCCTAAGATCAGAAACAAGACAAAAATGTCTATTCTTGGGACCTCAATTCAATATTGTACTGGAAGCTCTAGCCAGAGTTGTTTAAAAGAAATGGAAATTTAAAGACATCCAGGTTGGATAGTCTTGGGGATCCCTGGACTTGTGACCAATATCCCCAAGACTATCCTTACCTCCGACCAGCTGGTTACAAATTCAGGGGTTCCCACAACCATACTGGGGTTTGATAATTTCATTAGAACAACTCACAGGACTCAGGGAAGTACTATTTTTAGGATCACAGCCACAAATCAGAACCAGCTAAAGGGAGAGACACATCAGATGAAGTCTGGGAGGATTCCAAATGGAAAGTTTTCATTGTCCCCAGGTATATACCACCCTCCTAACATCAAAGCGTACAGTTCAGTTCAGGTCAGTCTCTCAGTCGTGTCCGACTTTTTGCGACCCTATGAATCACAGCACGCCAGGCCTCCCTGTTCATCACCAACTCCCGGAGTTCACTCAAACTCACGTCCATCGACTTGGTGATGCCATCCAGCCATCTCATCCTCGGTCGTCCTCTTCTCCTCCTGCCCCCAATCCCTCCCAGCATCAGAGTCTTTTCCAATGAGTCAACTCTTCACATGAGGTGGCCAAAGTACTGGAGTTTCAGCTTTAGCATCATTCCTTCCAAAGAAATCCCAGGGTTGATCTCCTTCAGAATGCACTGGTTGGATCTCATTGCAGTCCAAGGAACTCTCAAGAGTCTTCTCCAACACCACAGGTCAAAAGCATCAATTCTTCGGCGCTCAGCCTTCTTCACAGTCCAACTCTCACATCCATACATGACCACAGGAAAAACCATAGCCTTGACTAGAGGGACCTTAGTCGGCAAAGTAATGTCTCTGCTTTTGAATATGTTGTCTAGGTTGGTCATAAATTTTCTTCCAAGGAGTAAGCGTCTTTTAATTTCATGGCTGCAGTCACCATCTGCAGTGATTCTGGAGCCCCCCAAAATAAAGTCTGACACTGTTTTCCACTGTTTCCCCATCTATTTCCCATGGAGTGATGGGACCAGATGCCATGATCTTCGTTTCCTGAATGTTGAGCTTTAAGTTAATTTTTTCACTCTCCTCTTTCACTTTCATCAAGAGGCTTTTTAGTTCCTCTTCATTTTCTGCCATAAGGGTGGTGTCATCTGCATATCTGAGGGTATTGATATTTCTCCCGGCAATCTTGATTCCAGCTTGTGTTTCTTCCAGCCCAGCTTTTCTCATGATGTACTCTGCATAGAAGTTAAATAAGCAGGGTGCCAATATACAGCCTTGACGTACTCCTTTTCATATTTGGAACCAGTCTGTTGTTCCATGCCCAGTTCTGACTGTTGCTTCCTGACCTGCATACAGATTTGTGACCATACTCAAAGAGAAGCGCCAGTACTCAGTTTTTACTGAGGTATTACAAAGACAAAATTAATTGAATAATTGCCTCTGTGGTTAAATTCAATCTCCTGCTCCCTTCCCCTTCCCAGAGGGTGGGCTGTATCACGCGGCTTGAAGCCCCAACACTGTAAACATGTGGTTGGTCTCTCTGAAATGACCAATCCCCATCTCAAGTCATATCCTTAGCATAAACTATCTAGAGGGCCACCAGAAGTCACTACATTAGCACAAACTATCAGGTGTGGTCCAAGGGACCCAACAGGAGTAAAAGATACTTCTTTCACTCAAGAAATTCCAAGGGTTTAGAGGTTACCTCCCAGGACTTAGGGATAAAGGTAAGCCAAGTTCTTTTTACACAGAAATAGAAAGGACCAAGAATAGCTCAAGCAATGTTGAAAAAGGACAGAGTAACAGGACTTGAAGTTGTTGACATCAAAACTCACTTAGTTGTTGTTCAGTCACTCAGTCATGTCCACATCTTTGTGACCCCATGGACTGCCGCATGCCAGGCTTCACTGTCCTTCACCATCTCCTGGAGCTTGCTCAAACATATTTGAATCAGCGATGCCATCTAACCATCATGTCCTCTGTCGTCCCCTTCTCCTCCTGCCTTCAGTCTTTCCCAGTATCAGGGTCTTTAAGATAGTAAGATAGTGTTGTCCTGGTGTGGAAACAGACATACAGTTCAATGGAATAAAATTGAGGTACAGAAATAAATCCTAATATTTAGGGTCAATTGATCATCTATAGTGTACCAAGACAATTCAGTGGGGGAAATTCTCAATAAATGGTGCTGGGAAATTTTGATACTCACGTGCACAGAATGGAAGTTGAACTCCTACCTCACACCATACAAAAATTAACTCAAATAAATTGAAAACCTAAATGTAGAAGCTAAAATTGTAAAACTCCTAGGAAAAAAGGATAAATCTTCATGACTTTACATTAGACAGTGGTTTCTTGAATATGACTCCAGAAGCACAGGTGATGAGAGAAAAAATTTATACACTAACTGAATCAAAATTATAAACTTTTATGATGCAAATAAAAGCATCAAGAAGGTGAAAAGATGATACACAGGATGGGAGAAAATACTTATATGCAAATCATATATCTGATAAAGCATGTGAATGCATAATATATAAACTCATACAATCCAACAATAGACAAATAACTCAATTTAAAAATAATTAATTGTTTTTGAATAGATATTTCTGGAAAGAGTATATACAGATGGAAAACAAGCCCACAAAAAGATGTTTAATGTCATTAGGGAACATGCAAATCAAAACATAACAAGATATAACTTTACACTTATGAGGATGGCTAAAATAAAAGAGATAGGTAACATAGATTGTTGCCAAAGATGTGGAGAAATTGGAACCTTTATACATTGCTGCTGCTGCTGCTAAGTTGCTTCAGTCATGTCTCTTTGTGACCCTATGGATTGTAGCCCACCAGGCTCCTCTGCCATGGAATTCTCAAGGGAAAAATACTGGAGTGGGTTGCCATACCCTCCTTCAGGGCCATACATTGCTAGTAAGGTTGTAAAATGGTGCAGCCAGTTTGGAAAACAGTTTGGAAATATCTCAAGATGTTAAATGTAGAGCTACCTTATAACCCAGCAATTCTATTCCTTGGTGTATACCGAAGAGAACTGAAACATAGGTCTACATAAAAACTTGTAAATAAATATTCACAGCAGCATTGTTCACGGTAGCCAAAAAGTAGAACAATCCAAACATCCATCAATTGTTGAGTAGATAAACAAAATGTGGTATAGCCATAAAGTAGAATATTATTCAGCCAGAAAAAGAACTGAAGCACTCATACATGCTATGACATGATTGAACCGTCACAATATTATGCTCAGTGAAAGAAGCCAGACACCAAAGTCCACATGTTGTATGTTTACACGTATATGAAATATCCAGAATATGCAAATCCATAGACAAAATATAGATTAGTGGTTGCTGAGGATGGATTATGAATGACCTCTAAATGTCACAGCCATTCACTTTGGGGTGATAAAGATGTACAGTGAAAACAATTGATGATCGTTGCACAATTCTGTGAGTATTTTAAACACTCCTGAATCATACACTTAAAAATAGTAAATTTTATTTTATAGATCTATATATAAAGTATATGTATATATATAACATATGTAAATATATCTTAATAAACTGACATTATAAAAACCAGTAATTGCTTCTTGAGCCAATCATATCTTATTTTCTCAAGAAGGAATGCTTAGGTGTTGTTGTTGGGGAGTGAGCAGGATCATAGTTCTTGAGTTTCAATGGTTATGGGTTGGAGGGCCTCGCTATATAGGGTAGTGATTAAGGAGGAGATGATGGTTCAAGGGGAAATGCTGGTTCAGGGAGGAAAAGGATGACTTTAGTTGTGTATTAAAGAAATGACAAATTACTGTATTCCATTCCAAAAATAAGTAAACAAATACATTGCACACAGGTAGGAAGAAACATAAAACCAACTTGTCATTGCATACATATCCTAGAATTATTCTTGCCTTGATTCTGCTTAATCTTTGTGCTCCACCTAGGCTGATAAGAATGAGGTCTTGTGAGATAAAAGAAAGCAAGCAAACACAGGTTGACATCTCTCCATCATCTCCTGGATCACGCCTTGTGAGTTGGCTGATCCAATGGCCTTTCTCCATGAGCCTGCTGCATCCAGCTTTGCCTTGTGCTCTCTTTCCTGTCTTCAGGGGCCAGCTTCCTCTTCCTGCCTTCCTCTCCCCTTGAGACTAGACACATAGGAGGCCAGCATGTCTGCCTCAGTGTTCCCTATTCAACCTGCCTCCTGGGGACAGCTTTAGCGCACTTCACAATCTTGCTCCCTTTCCTGCTGCTGTCAGAAGTCAGAGCATTTTATAACACAAAACACCCTGTTAATGCAAAATAAGTCATTATATGTAAACAAAGATCGAAATAACCTAGCAGTTATATGTAGCTGCATTGAGTTGATCTGACCATAACAACAAACTGTATTTGAAGGAACTTTTTGCGTAATATTCTGAGTCTATGAGAGGCGCAGCACATTCTAGATGCTATAGCTCATTCCGCAGTAAAGTGATAGGTGACGGGTCCTGGTGGCAAGTGGCCACGGTCCACCACCACTGGAAGGCAGCTTCCTCTGACTGGGACTAGATACTTACTCTAACACTCTAGTACAGCTCTTCCAAATATTTATAAGAAAAAGCAAGATCCAGTTGCATTTCATGTCCTACCACAGGAGAAAGTTTAGGGAATTAAATATAATTAAACAAGCTGGTGTTTTAGGATGATGGTTTAATTGAAGTATGCTGGGCAGAGGCTCTGTGATTTATGGTGTCAGGTGTGATACAGTCCAAAATGCAGAAGGTAGGAATGGAGAAGAGGCATTCAGACTCTCTGAATCCGCTTCCTTAAAAATCCCTGCAGAAGGAGAGGGTTATACCGGATGACTCTGGCATCTTGTTCACTCCTGAAGTCCATGGTTAAGTGCTTACTTGGTCTCTATGGTAGAGCCAGGGGGACAGCACATCTAATTGACCTGATTATCGGTAGTGAGAGCAGATTTTCTATGAGATGATGCTCATTCTAGTTTCTATTGTGACTAACAGTTATAAAGTTTACATGAGCAAATAGAAATGTGACCTATGTTTTACAATAATCATAACCAAATCTCTTTTTGATCAATTTATGCCAGTGCTAATTCACATACTATAAAGATTTATGGACCATCTTGTATTCAAAAATTAAAATGTTTTCTTCTTTGGAATGTCATGATGCTTTTTTTGTACAGAGGGCAGCTGCGAGGCCCAGTTGTGGGAAGGTTAAGTGTGACATCTTTGGGAATATTGTTCTCCATCTCTATCACCCAGTGGGTCCCACTGGAATTACTACTCTGTAGTAACCTACTAACCTCTAGGCTTCAAAACATTGTCAAGTTCAATACTCTTTAAGCCTTTTTGAAATGTTTCAGACATATAAGAGTGTAAATAATAATAAGATGATCCTGTTGTACTAACCATCCACCTGAAGAAACAAAACATTACAAATACAGATGAGATATTCAAAGCCCCCGCTCTGCTGCACCCTTCCTTCTCTGGCGTGACTTTTCTTTCTTCTCTAATTAAGCCTTAGGCGTAACTCATTTATGCAGAACCCCACAGAACTGAATGATTCATTAAACAACAAAGAACATGTGTATGCCAAAAGATCCCATGTATTGTGTGGATTACATGTGTAGATTACGTGTGTTTTTAGAAAGATGATGTGTGCATGTATAGAAAGCCTACATGTATTGTTCATGTTAATAGATATTGCCAGATAGTTTTCCAAAAGCTATTTATTTGGAATTGAAGGTTTCTACATCTAAAACGCTATTTCAAAATCTTTAGTTTCCTGGAATATTTTGAAGACCACTGGCCTTGGGAGTTTAGTCATTATGTTTCTGCCACGATTGCCTATGTGTCCTTAGCTAAATGTAGAGCTCTGTAAAATATCTTAGTTTCTTTGTCTATGACATAAAAATGGACAAATAAAGAAAACTGCCTGGCTGGATACTAGTGAATTGAGCATAGGCCTGACTTCCTATCCTCTTGGACTTATTTTCTAGTTTGGCAAAGGAGAAATGGTCCCCAGAAGGGGGTAAAAGGAGACTTTCATTTATTCTGCATTTTAGAACAACCATTAAAAAAATTGGGAAGTAATAGAGCAAAAAAAATGAAAGTGATCCAGTTCTGTGGGGTTCTGTATTCAGATAAGGAACATTCCAGGAACTCAATACCCCAATATCACTTTGTACAAAAGCGGATGAGACAAATCACTTTAAAAGAAAATCAGAATCACACATCCTTCTCAAAAGTAACTTCTCAAAGTCAGAGTGAGCAAGACTAGATGAAACAAAACAGTTTCTATGAAATAAAGTTTGGAACTCATCTTTTGTGAAAAACAAATTGTAGCTTATAGGAAAGACTGGGTCTTAACAAAACTCAAAAGCAAATTAGGACCAAATCAAAATACACAAGAAATTCATATCTGTTGCCCTGGACTTTGGGATCTACTTTGAACTCCAGTCCTATATATTCTCATGGATTTTCTTCTTAAGCCCATAAACTCTCAGGAAGGTAGACTAATGGCCTCTTAAAGAGGCACCTGAATTCCCCTTTGCCATCACCATAAATAAGCAAAGCACATCTCTAGCAAATCTCTAGATCATCTTAGAGAAACTAAATCCTAGAAAAGAAGGAAAGGAAGAAAGGAGAGAGGAGAAAGAACCATTACCCAAGCAAACCTTCAAACATTCAAAATTTAGAGTTAGGGACACTGTGGCATCGGACAAAAATAAAAAAGCGAAAAACAACCAATCAAACAGAAAACTTCCATCTTGTGCCAAAACATGAACTCCTGACACTTAAATAAAAAGAAAGAGAGAGAAAAGAAAAAGTTAGAATAAGCAACTAAGCAAACAAACAAATCTGTGGTGTAGAGGCAAACATTGGGCTGCATTCAATGAATCCCTTTTAGATCAATTAATGCCACTGTTTATTTAATTCTGAATTCCGTCACATGTGGCAAGCAGGCGCGCTGCTCTTCTTTTCAACTGAAACTGCGCAAAACATAGTCTGGATCCAAGGAAATCTTGCCAAAATCCCTGGCAATGTATCACTTTTTTAAGCCCTGTTTTGCTTTTGTGCTCATGGTAACGTTCGCAGCTGTTGAACGTGGCTTCGGGCTGTCTGACTCCCTTGAGAGAATTTATGTGTTTTTCAACTTCCTTTCCTTATTAGGAGGCAGGAATCTGCGACACCTATTAGAACAAGTATGCATAAAGGGTAATGACCGTGCAATTTATTAGTGGTCTGTTCTTCCTCAAATGAGCCCTTGGCCCCCTGCTCCAGGAGGCCGTGCCCATTTCTGAATCACCTCTGCTTTCTCGGCAGCAGGTGGGCACAGCAGCCTTAATCAAGGGAGTGGGAGAGGCATTGGCCTCTGGGAAAGAAGTTTGTTTCTTCCAAAGCAAGGCATGGAAGGGCCTGGAATATCACGGTTTGAATTTCATGAATATGAAGTACTAGCTGACAAAGTGGACAGGATGTACGTAAAGAGAAAAATGTGACCTACAGACTTCATGACAGCTCTGCAGCAGGAGAAAATTCCTCAGATCCTTTGTCTTTTCATTTTTCTAAAATGGGGGTTGTTAGGGTAAATTTTTTTTCTCTGATGCCTGAGTTAGGGGAATGAGCAGTTTCCAGGAAAGTATGGGAAATCTTACTCTGAGTTAGGGGAATGAGCAGTTTCCAGGAAAGTATGGGAAATCTTACTCTGAGTTTCGGCGGTGAGGGTTGGGTGGGAGCAGTAAAGAACAACCATTCAGGGGAAGGATGATTTAGAAGCTAAGAGTGGGCTCCTTTTGGCTGATCCTCACAAAAATCTGTTAACAGGAGACAGGAAAGAAGTTACAGTTTCTAATAGATTCACATTGTCAGCATAGAAATGCCAGGCTGCACTCTCTCCTTCCAGGGATCATGGTAAGGTTTGGAGTCCAGACAGAAAGTTCAGGAGAACAAAATGCTTAAGGACAAATTCATTTCTCTTAAAATCACAAGTATGTTCAAGAAAGCATAATTCATATGTTTTTGATTCTTTCACATTTAGCTTACCAAAATGTTTTGGGCAGTCATGTACACAAAGCTTGTTAAATCATTTTTATTCAAGGCAGGAAACCATTTTAGGCCACAGAAGGTAGATACTAACCCCAGGAGGGCCAGGTTCAAACTCAGCCCCAGGGCATGACTGGGCTTTGCTGAGAAATATCAGGACGAAGAACATGTACATTTTGCTTGTGTAGTTTTTAAGTGCAGGTAGTTGGGGGGCAATGGGCCAAAGTTCTTTTGAGCTTTTAAGCATGATCTGTACTGTGAAATGAAGAAAATAATGTAAATGTACTCTCACCAGCATGGTAAACAAGTCAAAATTTGTCCAAAATCAATTCTCTTTTTTCCCATGAATACTCAAAAATTCTTCTCCCCTAACATCATCTGTGACCCTCTACCTCACAGACTTGTTTTCATATCCCTCTGGCCCAGTACCTGGCACATTCTACAAGGCTCTGCAGAAACTGACCTGAGCTGAAATGACATGTGTTTTCAATGTACTGATCATATACAGAGCGCTATGCCTCTGGCTTAGATGAAGTGATGGCCAACAGCCTGTGCTGTTGAAATTAGAGAATACACATTCTGGCGGAGAAAGTAAAAGTGATACATGGAAGGAAAACCTCCTGGTAGAGATAAGCAGGTAGGAGGGTGCTGGAAAATATTGGAAGATGTGCTAATTTGCTGCCTCTCCTCCCTAATGTTCTTGGTCCTTTTTCATTTTTAGCATAACACTGGAATTAAATGGAAAGAAACCTCATTTAAGGTTTATACAGAGCAGAAGGAGAGAATTTCATTGTAGTGCTTCACGTAACTGACTCGGATCTCCCAACATGTTCACCCCAAACTGCATAAATCTCTCAGTGAGCAGCAAATGAGACCCATGTTTGGGTTTCTGACAAAACTCCTGGCTTATTTTCCCACTTTGCTCAGTCATTTCAAGTCGGCTAGCCAAAGCTGCTAATTAAAGAAGGGATGATTTATTTCATAACTTTCTTTTCCCTTCAGGAAACATAACTCAACTTCAGGCCCAGCAAGTGTACCTTGCTCTCTTCAATAAATTACACCCACCTCATTAATACTTCATTAGGAAAACTGAAAACCCCATGACAGAACCTCAAGAAAGGAAGGGGTTAGCTGGTTCTGACCCAGAAGGCACAGCGGGCCTGATCAGACTTCAGCTCCTAAGCCAGGTGCCTGGCCCAGTCAGCTTGTGTGCTTGGGAAGTTCATTCTGTTCTGACTGCTCTCTTGCAGGAAATTCTTCGTTTGTTTCTTCCTTGTGAGGTGGAAGGATAGATAAATGTGTTTTTAATCTTCTTACAGAATTTTAATAAGTTAAAAAACAGACCCACAAATATAGAAAAACTTATGGTTATCAAAGAGGAAGGGCTTCCCCAGGTGGCTCAGATGATAAAGAATCCATCTGCAATGCAGGAGATCTGGGTTTGATTCCTGGGTTGGGAAGATCTCCTGAAGGAGGGCATGGCAACCTACTCCAGTGTTCTTGCCTGGAGAGTTCCATAAACTGAGGAGCCTTCCAGGCCACAGTCCATAGGGTTGCAAAGAGTCGGACATGAATGGGTAACTAAGCACACCAAAGGGGAAAGGGAGAGGGAGGGATAAAATAGGAGTTTGAGATTAACATATACACACTCCTAAGTATAAAATAGATTACCAACAAGGATCTACTGTCTAGTACAGGCAATTATGCTCAATATTTTGTAATGACTTATAAGGGAAAAGAATCTGAAAAAGAATAGATATACATGTATGTGTGTGTAACTGAATCATTTTGCTATACATTTGAGACTAACACAACATAGTAAATCAACTAATAATTCACTATAGAAAAGCCTTAAAACAAACAAAAAACTAAAACACTATGAGCAACAAAATCTAGAGATCGGTAGTCCTTCACTACAAGTTTCTTCATCAATGAACACATCGCCATGGTTTAAGCTTCAAGAACAAGATACATTTTTTTTATATTTTAATAAAAGAGAGATGCCTCAAAGCTTATACATGGTTGACTTAGCCTTTCCATATTTAAACATGAATTGGAGGAGAGCCAGACCATGCCAGCTGCCCTGGTTTTCTATACATATATGGCAAGTCAGTTCATCAGTGCAATGCAGAAGCAAATATACATACAATGAGAAATCTAAAACTAATATCCACTTAAGGTTCTTTGGAGGTTTCAAGCAGTCCACTAATATTTAACCTGAGAGTTATAGAGGTACAACTGCTAGTTCTCAAACTTTAATGTTCACACATAACTGGTGTGGGTCTCGTTCAAAGGCAGATTCTGAAAGGTCTGAAGTGAGACACAAAAATTTGTATTTCAAACAGGCTTCCAGATGATGCTGATGCTGCTAGTCCATAACCTACCACTTTTTAGAGTTGCCAAGTGGATCTGGTAATACTGGTGTGGAAAGGTATTAAAAACAAATTTCAGTGTACATTATATCCCTCCTCTTATAAAACCATCCTCCATTGTAATGTTGGCAAAATTTAAAGTGTCAGTTAACAATTATTTTAGGCTTTGCAAGCCATCTAGTCATTGTTGTAACCATGCTACTTTACCACTATAGCACAGAAGCAGCCATTGAAAATATGTAAGCAAATTGATACAGCTATATACCAATAAAACTTTATTTATAAAAATAAGTCAAGGCCAGATTTGGCCCATGGATTGTATGTAGTGTGCCAGCTCCTTTTCTATAATAATGGCTTCTAAAACTTTGAATACTCAGAAATATGCCTCTGTGATACTAGTACATTTATTTACAAGTTCTATACACATTCTTTTGCACTAATGCAAAGTTGAAATGCAAAAGAAAGAAAATTGATGTAAAGACTCTAATATTTCTTTGTTCATCCAAGTGGAGTATCTTTACTACCCTCTGCACATGCACACGGAGAAGGCAATGGCACCCCACTCCAGTACTCTTGCCTGGAAAATCCCATGGATGGAGGAGCCTGGAAGGCTGCAGTCCATGGGGTCGCTGAGGGTCAGACACGACTGAGTGACTTCACTTTCACTTTTCACTTTCATGCGTTGGAGAAGGAAATGGCAACCCACTCCAGTGTTCTTGCTTGGAGAATCCCAGGGACGGGAGAGCCTCGTGGGCTGCAGTCTATGGGGTCGCGCAGAGTCGGACACGACTGAAGCGACTTAGCAGCAGCAGCAGCATGTGCACAATCACCTTAGAAATCAAGGACATGGAGAACTTTAAAATACTTTTTTTCTCTGCAAACATGATCATACTGATAATGGTAATATTTGGAGTTCTGAGTGTCTTTGGAGTTCTAGGACATAGAACTGCTGCTGCTACTGCTAAGTCGCTTCGGTCGTGTCCAACTCTGTGCGACCCCAGAGATGGCAGCCTACCAGGCTCTTCTGTCCCTGGGATTCTCCAGGCAAGAATACCGGAGTAGGTTGGACATAGAACAACCATAATATATTGAGATCTTTACAGTAAGCAAAGTGAAGGAAAGCTCTGTAAAGAATTATTTATGCAAATCAATAGAGTAACATAGTCACTCTTTGAGTGTCCTCTTTGAGGCTCATTTGAGAAGTTCTACAAGCTGGGTGCTGAGCAAATCACTCTGTACACAGTATCTCATTTAATGCTCACATCACTCTGAGGTAAGGGTGACTATCTTTCCATTTTTACAGAAAAGAATACTGAGACTCAGAGAGGCTAGTACAAGGCAGTACAATTAATTAATAAATACCTAAATTAACTTTGAATTTAGTTAGGTGGTCAGTTGGGGTATAAAAGTCACCTCTAATTACAATACCCTTGCTCTTAATGGCTGCCATTCATAGTCTTATCAAATTATGACCATTTTCCAAAATGTTCCTATTTATTTATGATGTGATGTCATCACACTGATGGAAAATCCTGCTGGTTATACGAATGGCTTTAGCAGACCTCTCCCGTCAATCCCTTTGTTCTGTCAAAAGTTGCAGTTGGAGATAGTGATAATACTAGGCCTCTGCGGCGAGAGAGAGGGCCAGCTAATTTCAACTCAATTGTTAGTTTCTTTAGTGATTGCTTACTGGCTATCAAATGTACTGAGAAGTTAACGTGCTGAAGACCCGTTTATTTCCAAAACTCAATCAGAGTGACTAAGTTAGTTGAATGCCTATGAATGCCTATGGCTCCCTTCTATGTAAGGCTAACAATTGACTTGCTTTGCAGAGTTTATGCCAAAAGATCTGAATCAGTAAGAGAGAGGGCCTATCCAAACATTTCAGTCAAAACAAAACTATATATGAAAATGCATAAAAGTGTCTGGAAGGCTACATACCTAACCAGTAGCAGTGGTTGCCTCTACCAAGGGACAGGAGCATGCAAGAAAACACTAAGTCAGGGGGCTTTTTTTCCAAGTTGATGTCCTTTATTTTTTTCATGTCAGTGTATTTTCATGAATGTTAACAAAATAAGTTAAATCAAAAAGTTTTCTTTTTGAAAATTTCTCTCTCACACACACACACAAAAAGTGAGTTAAGGAACAAACAAGGAAAGTATTAGAATTATACTATTAGAATATATATTATACAATTAGAATATATATTATACATGTATTAGAATTGTAATACATGGCTCTGCATTTTAAGAGAGAAGATTATTGGCATACTGAGAAACTTTTATTTCAAAATAAATAATGATGCATTGGGGTAAATGTGTAGCAACTATATCTAGTAGCACCAATATTCAGACTGAAGCTTCAGTCAATAAGCTTTGGCCAGACCATCATCAATTGTAAATTAAAAGTGAGGGGATGATTTGAGAGAATGGCATTGAAACATGTATATTACCATATGTAAAATGAATGATCAGCGCAAGGTTGATGCAAGAAGCAAGGTACCCGAGGCTGGTGATCTGGCACAACCTACAGGGATGGGGTGGGGAGGGATTTGGAAGGGGGTTCAGATGGAGGGGACACATGCCTACTCATGGCTGATTCATGTTGATGTATGGCAAAAACCATCACAATATTGTAAGTAATTATACTCCAATTGAAATAAATACATTGAAAAAAAGAGTGAGGGAATTGTTTCCATGAGAAGAACATTGGGAATAAAAGTGCAGACAAATATAAAAACCATGAGATAAAAACAAATGTTCTCTTAGTTAGATTATCTTGAGAAATCTAGGACATCTAATCACTGTGGCTTTAGTCATTAAGAAAGCTAAACTACTTAAGACAACTCAGTAGCTGTGACACATGGGCTTAGCTGCTCTGTGGCAGGTGGAATCTTCCTAGACTAGGGATCAAATCCATGTCTCCAGCACTGGCAAGCATATTCTTCATCACTGAGCCTTCAAGCTAGGCTTCAAGAAAATTGGAGATACCAAGGGAACATTTCATGCAAGGATGGGCACAATAAAGACAGAAATGGTAAGAACTTCAGAGAAGCAGAAGAGATTAAAAAGAAGTGGCAAGAATACACAGAAGAACTATACAAAAAAGGTCTTAATGACCCAGATAACCACGATGGTGTGGTCATTCACCTAGAGCCAGACATCCTGGAGTATGAAGTCAAGTGGACTTTAGGAAGCATTGCTACAAACAAAGCTAGTGAAGGTGACTGAATTCCAGCTGAGTTATTTCAACTCATAAAAGATGATGCTGGCTGTTAAAGTGTTACAGTCAATATGTTCAGCCAATTTGGAAAATCAGCAATGGCTGCAGGACTGGAAAAAGTCAGTTTTCATTTCAATCCCAAAGAAAGGCAATGCCAAAGAATATTCAAACTACCAAACAACTGCGCTCATTTCACATGCTAGTGAGGTTATGCTCAAAGTCCTTCAAACTAGGTCAGCAGTCTGTGAACTGAGAACTTCCAGATGTATAAGCTGGTTTTAGGAAAGGCAGAGAAACCAGAGACCAAATTGCAAACATTTGTTGGATCATAGAAAAAGGAAGGCAATTCCAGAAAACCATCTACTTCTGCTTCATTTACTGCACTAAAGCTTTTGACTGTGTGGATCACAACAAATTGCGGAAATTATTAAAGAGATGGGAATACCAGACCACCTTACCTGTCTCTTGAGAAAACTGTATGTGGGTCAAGAAGCAACAGTTAGAATCTTACAGGGAACAACTGACTGGTTCAAAATCGGGAAAGGAGTATGACAAGGCTGTATAATATCACCTGGCTTATTTAACTTGTATGTAGAGTAAATCATGTGAAACACCAGGCTGGATGAAGCTCAAGCTGCAATCAAGATTGCCAGAGAAATATCAATAGCCTCAGTCATGCAGTTGACACCACCCTAATAGCAGAAAGTGAAGAGGAACTAAAGAGCCTCTTGATGAGGATGGAAGAGGAGAGTGAAAGCGCTGACTTGAAACTCAACTTTCAAAAAACTAAGATCATGGCCTCTGGTTTCACCACTTCACAGCAAATAGAAAGGGAAAAAGTGGAAGCAATGACAGATTTTATTTTCTTGGACTCCAAAATCACTGTGAACAGTGACTGCAGTCATGAAATTGAAAGACAC